>NW_018744128.1:1251958-1766958 GCF_001683475.1 Chenopodium quinoa | reverse complement strand
TCTATCTATCTATCTATCTATCTAATCTATCTATCTATCTATCTATCTATCTATCTATCTATCTATCTATCTATCTATCTATCTATCTATCTATCTATCTATCTATCTATCTATCTATCTATCTATCTATCTATCTAATCTATCTATCTATCTATCTATCTATCTATCTATCTATCTATCTATCTATCTATCTATCTATCTATCTATCTATCTATCTATCTATCTATCTAATCTATCTATCTATCTATCTATCTATCTATCTATCTATCTATCTATCTATCTATCTATCTATCTATCTATCTATCTATCTATCTATCTATCTATCTATCTATCTATCTATCTATCTATCTATCTATCTATCTATCTATCTATCTATCTATCTATCTATCTATCTATCTATCTATCTATCTATCTATCTATCTATCTATCTATCTATCTATCTATCTATCTATCTATCTATCTATCTATCTATCTATCTATCTATCTATCTATCTATCTATCTATCTAATCTATCTATCATCTATCTATCCTATCTATTATCTATCTATCTTCTATCTATCTATCTATCTATCTATCTATCTATCTATCTATCTATCTATCTATCTATCTATCTATCTATCTATCTATCTATCTATCTATCTATCTATCTATCTATCTATCTATCTATCTATCTATCTATCTATCTATCTATCTATCTATCTATCTATCTATCTATCTATCTATCTATCTATCTATCTATCTATCTATATCTATCTATCTATCTATCTATCTATCTATCTATCTATCTATCTATCTATCTATCTATCTTATCTATCTATCTATCTATCTATCTATCTATCTATCTATCTATCTTATCTATCTATCTATCTATCTATCTATCTAATCTATCTATCTATCTATCTATCTATCTATCTTTATCTATCTATCTATCTATCTATCTATCTATCTATCTATCTATCTATCTATCTATCTATCTATCTATCTATCTATCTATCTATCTATCTATCTATCTATCTATCTATCTATCTATCTATCTATCTATCTAATCTATCTATCTATCTAATCTATCTATCTATCTATCTATCTATTATCTATCTATCTATATCTATCTATCTATCTATCTATCTATCTATCTATCTATCTAATCTATCTATCTATCTATCTATCTATCTATCTATCTATCTATCTATTATCTATCTATCTATCTATCTATCTTTATCTATCTATCTATCTATCTATCTATTTCTATCTATCTATCTATCTATCTATCTATCTATCTATCTATCTATCTATCTATCTATCTATCTATCTATCTATCTATCTATCTTTTTTTATCTATCTATCTATCTATCTATCTATCTATCTATCTATCTATCTATCTATCTATCTATCTATCTATCTATCTTATCTATCTATCTATCTATCTATATCTATCTATCTATCTATCTATCTATCTATCTATCTATCTATCTATCTATCTATCTATCTATCTATCTATCTAATCTATCTATCTATCTATCTATCTATTTCTATCTATGGTATGATCATGTAGACAATAAACAGTCAAGCAGCACGATGATCCAAAAAAGTAAAAGTAAACCAACTATTAAAAAACAGTTCAGAAGAGAATCTTTGCAGAAGTGTGTTCATCTCTCCATATATTTGATCTATCATTTCCTCTTTGTTAGACTAATATGATACAAATAATAGTAAGAGGGGCACAATAAGCCTGAAAGAAAAGTGCAAATATTATGTCATGCTAGTCAAAAAGCCAAAAGTATCTGAAAACTGCCCAACTCAAAGTCTCAAACAATCAACAACTAGAAGAAATGTATGAAGGAAATGTGAATTCTCTTTCAAGGTTTCTGGAAAAACAACATAACTAAAGATATCCCAGTTAAAGCATGCCTCTACCTTCCACTTTGCTGAGAGACCTTTAAACCAATCATGATCCTCAGCCATTTGCATTGGTTCAATTATAGACTTATTGATCAACAGATCAAGCCAGGAGTCACCAACAGTAATGAGATCAGCTGTGATAGCAGATTTTGGAGAAGCATCTACTTTGCTTATTGACCTTGAAAGTTCAGAATAAACATCTTCAAGTGTTCCACGGAACTGAACACTTAGCTTTAATCTCTTTCCTTGAGACTGAATGAAATCCTACACGTTTAAAATGTATGATAAGCGATCTACTGTTCCAAATAGTACACGGCAGTTGTCAACTGGGTTTGGGGGAGGGGTACCAGTGCAGCCAGAGTTGCTAAACAAACCAACAGACCTTGATCCAGGCAGGTGGTACAGAGCCTTGTAGAGCAACAACTCTCAAAGGGACAGTCAAAGCATATGTTTTGGATTTCCATTTTTCAAATTCTTCACGCTGCTGTTCACTGTCCACATTTTGCACAGCTCTTTCTGAAACTTTATCTGGATGCAAAGATACAAATTCATGTCACCTTTTCACGCTTTTGAAATAGCCATCTAATAGCCTACAACATCTATGCAGCTGTAGTTTCCATAAACTCATTATCAAATAATATCTACAGCATATATCTATTTGGTATCCTTTTTATCTGGCTCAAATGCAAGTATTACAAGACAAGACATGGAAACTATTATACATAAAAATAATTTGCAAACATGTCGAAGTCTCAACGCTCAAGGCAGTTTCTATAAGACAACATATAATGAATACATGCATAAAGGATTATTAGAAATTTAACATATGCTAGTAGAGTAAGTGCAAGTTTGCAACATCAGCAATTAGTTGAGAAGTATATAATTATAATTATAATTAAAATCAAAAACCAAAGGAAAACACCAAGAATTAAAAAGCACCTTCAGCAATGATTTCCTCTTGAAGTGGTGGACATGTAGTAGGATCAACAGCAGCAAGTGCATTAGATGCCTTACTAGAAAATGAAAAGGTAAAGATGCCAAGAGCAACCAACATCAACGACGAGGTAGAAGCCTTAACAAATGCCCGAGGCAATTCGAACCACAGGCATTCTTTGGAAGAGGTAGACACTGATAAACTCACATCCAATTGCCGATTTGATGAAGCATTAATCCTAGAAAAGCCAAGGGTCTTGTGAGGTAACACAATAGTAGGCCGACGACAAGCAAATGCAGGATATAGGCAATTCAAGGGTGGCTTTACTAACTTCATTGTTGAATCCACAGGTAATAACTTTTCAATGCAGCCATTATTTGAGAATAAAGCCATCAAAAACTTCAATACTCATACAGGATTTGCAATGCACACTTAAATCCAATATTCCAAATACAAGATTTCACAATAACCTCTGCAATGATATAAAACAATCAATTAAAGACCCAGAAAAAATACAAGTTCAAGTTCACTTTTTTTTTTTTCTAATTTACCAGAATTGTGGAAAAAAAACCCAGAAATCACTATTTCGTTTAATCTTTCAACTCAATTCAATGCAATTTGCAACTACCTCTTTTATTTTCGGCAACAATATACAATTCATTCTCATGATTTCACATTTTTATGAACTACTAATTTGAAGCATAAAAAGTAAAGAAGTGGAATTTAATCGAAATTCATAATTATTCCATCTTTAGGCTATAAAATTAAATACCAAGAAAAGAAAATGGAGGAAAAAAGAACGGATTACCTTCAACTCTACTAAGAGAGTTAACAATGGAGCTTCCAATAATACGGAGTAGTTTGCTACTAAAATTCTTCAACTGGGGTTAAATTTTGAAGAGCAAGAGAAATTAGTTCAATTAATCGAACGATTTGTTAAGATATTGGTTGATACTGATATTACAGTACAACCCAATCACTGAATCACTGATACCAGCCATGGTTTTTACAATTTTTTATTCTTTCCCTATCCCACTACCTTCCATTTTATTACTTTCGCGGCGGCGTATGAAAAAATGGAGCAAGTATTTAAAACACGAAGTATTTCATAATATTTTTCGTAAATAAATCAATAACTTATCATTTCCATAACATATGACACTTTCGCCAACTAGCCTATCATTTTCTAGAGCTTGACTTTATTTTTTTTTGGTATATCTATAATAATCTATGTGATTAAATTGTAATATAATGCTAATGACAGTGATTATGTTATTGAAACTACAAATTTGCAAATAGTTCTAACTTCTAAATTTATTTTTAAGATGTCCAAAAACAAATCCTACAACATAAAATATGATTTTTCTCTTAAATAATCAAGATTTTCTTTCAAAAAAAAAATCAAGAAGATTTTAAATACAAGTAGATAAAGAGAATAATAACTATTAAGGGTCTGTTCATATTTACTTATTTTCAGTTCAGTTCAGCTCCAATCAGTTCAGTTCAGTTCAGCTCTTAATTTCCCTCTCTCATAAAATATTCATTTCAACTTAGTTCAATTCAGTTCAGTTCCAATCAGTTCAGTTCAGTTCAGCTCCAAATCCTCCAATCAGTTCAGTTCAGTTCAGCTCAGTAAATATGAACAGGCCCTAAGTGTCATTTGGTTGACAAAAAAAATACATAGAAAGTTAAAATTTCTAGAAATTGAAATTCTTTTGTGGTGTTGGGTTGATAAATTGGTAGTACGTTGGGCACACCCCTCCTAGTTGATGAGTGCACTGCTTCACAAACTTGATAGCCCTCTCGATACCATATATGAGCTTTGTTACTCTCCGAGGTCAAGGAAGAGGTCACGGGGTTGAACCATCATTCCAAAATGTTCCACTTCTCACAAAATGGAAGAAGTTAATCACCTAAAGAGACCTAGGTAAGTGGATTTTGTCATTACAATTTTCACTTTGCATGATGAACCAAACACTATTTAGCATTTCCTAGGAAATCATTTACATAGGAAATTAAATATCCAATAAATTTGCAATTCCTACATTCAACCAAATGAACCCTTATTTTTACTTGATACGTAATTTTTTAGAAGTTATAAAGTTACTTGAGATAATTTTGTTGAGCTAATATCTAATCATGGACTCATTGCTAATTTTGAAGTATCATAGTCTCCAATGATATACTGAGTACTTTGTAATTCATACTAACCCAAGCAAAACCGAGACTTAATAACAATTCTGTGTAAGGGTTTGTAGGGGGAGCAAGCCCAAAGAACATAGTCCTAATGGGACTCCATGTCAACTTGTCAAACACAAGAAAAAAGACAATGACTTGGTGATTAGCAGTAAGAAATTATTGCAATTTTGTAAGATTAGATACATCCAAGTTTTAGGCAAATCTTTCAAATGTTGACCCAAAATTTATAATTATATGGTGTATACTATACATCATTCCAATTACTTGTTTATTGGTACATAGACTATGTGCTACACAATATTTTGACAACACCAAAACTTAAAACCCATAATTTTGTACAGTTTCTCTAGTGAATATTGTATGAAAAACTGTACAAAATCATGGTAACTAGAGAAACTGTAACTATTGCTGCAAAAGGTTTGCCCAGGATACATTGCCTTCTGAAACTTCAACCAACCTTTGTACGTAAGGGGAAGGAAACCATCCTGTCTTACCATTGCATTCGCCATTGGACCAGCCACCAGGAATCACCTGAATAGAGGCAAACAAAGCACAACACCAAAATTAAGTTGGTAATCATTACAATAATATGCATGACTGCATGTACTGATGTAAGAAGTGACTGAAGTTAAACCTCCAGCAATTGAAGAACATACCTGCTGAACCACGACAATATCATTAGCTAGTAGACTCAACTCCCATTCAGCTTGAGCATCGAATGGGTGTACAACCTGTGAAATAGATAAGATTAAACAAAGAAGACGTCAAAGAAAAAAGAAGCTTAGGGAAGACACAGCCTAAAATGAACATATATAGTTTTTGACAGCAGATTATATAAACTAGTAAGTTGAACTTTGAACCTCTTGACATTTTCTTTACTGAAATCCAATTAAAATTCAAAGTAAAGACTAAATTTGGTGGAGATGTCAAATTTAAATAAAAAGTGGTAGTTGTGAAATTCTCAGCTGAATTTTTAAAATTCACTCCAAATGAAAAGTAGCTTAGGAAACTATACTATATTGTTCTGCAGAGGATGCATTTAGAACCATTGATAATAGTTGTAATGAATATCAAGTGTTAATTCTCATCTATATTGCGGAGATACATTATTGGGGATTGTTGGGAAAAGTTATCTTGACAAGTTTAGCAATCTTACTGTTGCAACATAGCATGCACCATCTTCTTGTTCTATGTAATGCTCCTTGCTTCAATTTTAATGGCTGTGTAGCATCTTCTGGCAGTGATGAGACACACAATTGTTCCAGTTGAATCATCTAAAATACCAGAATAATTTACAGCAAAGATCAAGACACATCTTTAACTAGCATGTAGCATCATGCATCAAATTCACACGGTAAACAGAGGTAAAAGCAAATTCAGAATATATATGCAAGTTAACAACCAATCGGTGTCACAATCAACAAGAGAAATTTCCAGGATCATTTTACCCTCAACAGTACAAAGCAAATGAATGCAAAAGAAAGAGATAAATTACATACCTCAGGAAGAACCTTTTTCCAACATAGCAAGAACATTGTGATGGTGTAAGATCTTTCAGCATTCAGCTGCAAGTTACAACACCCAAATACATTACCACAATCATTTATTAAGAAATTTAGAAATTTCTGACAGGCTAAACATACAAGTCTTACTAGACTACAGTCTACAGGAGTCCTTTTATGCTTTCTGATGGAGTCAATCAAAATCTTTAGCTGATGATAGGTGCAGGATCATAATTAGGGGGTCACATCTGTCACAAATTAACACTTGACCTAAGCCTTAATTCTTAAAATATAACCTTTATATACACTCATAGCCTCAAAAGCATTCTGATGACATGTTATATCTATCAGTAAAATACAGAGGCATTAAGTTATGTCATGCTCCCAGCAGCTACTGAAATACAAAAATCCAAGTCTGCACGGGCAAGTGTGGCTTCTATCAATGCAACTTTGCCCATAGCAAGAAACAACTCCATATATGAAGTAAAATACAAACGTCTTGTGGAAACAAAGATCAGGAAAAGCAAAATGCACATGAGATTCATATGGAGTAAACAAGAAAATTATAAATACCCCCCACTAAAATTACGAGGGATCATGATGAAATATGGAACTAATATCATAACAATAAAAAGTTTAGAGGCACAAATCAGGTCTGTTACAGCAGTGATTCTCATATGAATAATTAAAATTACAATTTGTATCTAAGAGAAAGAGAGGTCTTACCTGCAGCAGACTCAGTGTTATCATCATTTTTCACGGATTTCTCCTTATCTGAATACTCAGGTTTCTGCTCATCCTTCTTTAGAATGCAAACCAAGTCTGTCTAACAGCAATAAAATAGTGGTATGTTATACAATTCCCCTAACCATCACATCTCTTTTACCTTTGTTCAAAGATGGATTTCAATTTTCAAGACAGAATGATGAGGCCTTATGTTCAAAGTTTTACTCAATTTTCCCATACCCAAGTACCTGAGCTTAAAAAATAACAGCAAAGTAGAATACTTGCATATTCTAAAACAACATTATGATTCTTATTTCTAAATTCTAATGCAGAGAAACTGGAAGGAACAGCAAACGCATTGAGTAGACTGGTACAAAGCATGACTGAAACATAATCAGTTATTACTCAAAAGAATTGTCCAAATACTTAAATTTATAGACTGTATCTGTATGTTCTTGATCATGATTGTCGCGTTGAACATCACTGCAATAGGCTACAACATACAAGCAATCATGAAATTAAGGTGAATTGCTACTGAAAATGAAACAAGGGAGCATGGAAAAAGGTAATATTATCATAACTCAATAAGTAAAAAGGCCCACTTCAAGGCCACAAGAAAACCCATTCAGCAAGCAAAATCTTAACTGCAACATAGTTCTGCTGGAATACATTCAAATACTACAAAATTAACAAGCTTAAGATACCTAGAGAAGAAAATAATACGGAGTAACATACAATTCTAAGGGCTATTTCCATCAAAACTGTATTCTTTTATTCTTGATCAGCATCTTTATCCTTCTTTTTCTTCTTTTCCTTCTTCTCCTTCTTTTTCTCACTTCGACTTCCATCCTCTGTATCAGCAGCAGCATCACCGTTTTCCACGTCCTTGCTCTTCTTCTTCTTTTTTTTCTTCTCGGATTTCTCCTCATCAGTTGACTCTGCCTTTTCTTCTTTATCCTTCTTTTTCTTTTCCTTCTTAGACTTGGACTTCTCTACATCAGGAGTAACAGGTTCATCAGCCTCCTTCTTCTTCTTTTTCTTCTCTTTGACTTCCACAACTTCCTCTTCCTGAACTTTAATCTTCTTGACATCACCAGCAGGACTAGCATCAACCTCCTCCAATTTCCTCTTTGACTTCTTCTCCTTCTTCTCCTCTACTACCACATCTTCTGCTTTCGCTGGTTCAGCTGCAGCAGCAATGCTAGCAATCATGGAATCTCCACCAGTAGGAAGCACCACATTCCTCGCCCACTCAGCAGGAGTCTGCTCATTTGGCTTACCATGCTTGTCCAGCTTGCCCTCTGCAATCAGCTTCTTTTTCATCGAAGCCCTCGGCCCAAGCCCCCATTTCCTGGGATAAGTATCCCTATCCATAATCACCCTCTTAATCTTGGCAACAATCCCATGATCGCAAGTAGCCATGACAGCAGTAGTCATCTCCGCAATCCCCAAAGCAATAGCTTCTCCCTTAGTAGTCATCAAAACAACCTCCTCCCCAACCTCAACATCATTCTCAAACCTAAGCAACCCCGGAATCATCAACTTGGCACCATAACAAATTGCATTGACAGCCGAATCCTTGACAACAAGCCTCTTGTAGCTAGTCAAAACAACCTCCAACGGCATAATAACCCGCCTCAAATAACTCTCATCCCTGTAATTATCATACATCCATTGCGCATCCATGACATCGTGCATTGTAACCATATTATTCTTCTCCCCCAAAATACCGGAACGCACCCTCCTAAGCTCCTGCATATGTCCTCCCACACCCAACAACAAACCCAAATGAACACAGAGTGTCCTGACATAGGTACCAGCCTCACAACTAATCCAGAAAACAACCAAATGCCGATCGGCATCGTACTCAAGTAGCTTACTTTCATAAATAGTCCTAATCCTAAGTTGCCTTTTAACAGCAGAAATCAAAGGGGGGCGCTGAAATACGGCGCCGGTTAAGGTTTCCAAAGCTCTAGCAACTTTAGCAACATCAGGAACAGCAGAATGTAATCTAGCAACACAAACATACTCTTTTCCAGCACCCTGTTGAGATTTAACTAAACGGGTTGCTCTTTCAATACAAACAATCAAATTCCCAGTAACCTTAGGATCTAAAGTACCAGAATGACCAGTTTTTTCTACCCTTAAAATGCGCTTAATCCAAGCAACAACTTCATGAGAAGAAGGATTAGCAGGCTTATCGAGATTAAGAATACCATACCTTATGTATTCGGCAAGAGGTCGCTTCAATGGTGAATACCCAGATGAAAGAGGGGTGTAATGCCCAGTTCTAACATTCAATCTGTCGTAGTTTTTCAGGAGAATTGGCCACTGAGAAGTGTCGATTGATGGGGTGAAACTTTGGGGTTTGATTAAGAAATCAGTGTCGTTTTGGGGTTCTGAGTCTGTCGTTTTGGGGGTGTCAATGACGCTCTTGCTCTTCTTCTTCTTCTTCTTGTCTGAGCGAGAGATTTCGACGTCCGCCATTGTTGAGGTTTAGAGGAAAGAGTAGGTTTTCGACTTTGGAGGAGAGAGTAGGGTTTTGCTAGGGTTTGGCAGGAAGAAGACGGAAATTAACATCGAGTTACTTCTATTTTATTTCATTATTAAGCGGGCCGACCCAAACCCGTATAATTTGCCCGTCAAAAAAACAACTAAAATTAGGTAATTACACTTTGACTAACTTATGAGATTTATAGATACAATAAAAAAAAAATGGGAAATTCTTTTTGATGGACTCCAACTTTTTCATTTTCTAAGTGGTAAACATTCTTAAATTTTATTATCAATGTAAACCTAAATTATTGTTTACCATTGATAAGTGTTATTTCCTTAATTATAGTTAGTTTTTTATTTTTAAAATTATATTAAAAATATTAAAAAAAAAATAATTTAAAAAAAAACCAACCCCTCCTCCAACCCACTACCCAGCCCCCTCCCCCAACCCAGCCCCTTGCCGGCGGCCGGAAACCGGCGAACTACCTCCACCAACTCCGGCGACCCCTACCTCCTCCCTCTCCTCTACCTATGACACCTTCACACTCCCCTAAAACCCAAATCCATTTCCCCGACATGAACCAACAACTCCCTCGAAAACCACTTTCCTCCCCACCGCCGGTGTCCAGACTCTCCACCCCGCACCGGCGAACCCAAACCGCCCCTCCCCCTACCATCTCCACCCTCTGAAACACCACGTCGAACCCCAAAATTAAAAGCCCCAAAATCGATTTTTAGGGCTTCGATTTTGGGGTTTTAAGGTTTCGCGTGGTGATTTTTGGCTGGGCGGCGACGACGTGGGCCTAGGGGAGGGGACTTGGGCTGCCGACGAAGGGGATTCGGGTCAGGCGTCGGTGGTGGCGAGGAGGCTAGGTGGGTGTTGTGGGGAGGCTGTTGGGCTAAGGTGGCTCATTAGTGGGGGGTTAGAGGTGGTAGTTTGGGAGATGTCGGGATGGGTCAGAGGTTTCGGGTCAGACGTCGTCGGCACCGGGGGTTTGGTAGGGGTGTCGGCCGCCGGCAGGGGGAGGGGAGGCTTGGCAGTGGGTGGGGGAAGGGATGGTTGATTTTTTTAATTTTAGTATAATTTTAAATTGTTAAAAATAATTAAAAACCTAACTATTGTTAAAAAAAACCTAACTATAGTTAAATTTTTAATAAAATATAATAATTAATGTCATAAGTAATAAGTATAAAAAGTTAGAGTTTACCAAAGATAATTTTATAAAACTTTGTTTACCACTTAGAAAATGAAAAAATTGGAGTTTACCAAAGAGAATTTCCCAAAAAAAAAAAAGGGTAATGCTATATACAGCCCTTAGGGCTGCATATAAGCATTTAATATTTTTCTTTTGTTAGTATTAAATTGGAAATTTATCAACAATTCACGAGTAAATCGGTGTAATAATTGTATTTTTATTATCAACAATTCACGAGTAAATACTCCGTAGTCAAGTTGAATCGTCAATTTGAGATACTAATCGTTAAAAAAGTGTATTGATAATAGAATGATATCAAGTAAATAAAAGTGGAGGTAGTATATTTGTTCTAGCCTCGCCCAAAATTAAATGACTTAGGGTCGAGCCCAACTCAACTCAAGGCCCAAGTTTTATGTCAATGCCCACCTAAAATTGTTTTGGGCCGATAGAGCCAGATCATGTGTTATCAAGTTTGGTTTTATTCCTAATATAACTCTTTGAATATCAAAAATAATATTCACTGTGTGAATTTCCGTGCATGCCCGGCCCCTATTTCTTTCAAAGACAATTTTGTCCTTGCTCTAACTCCTTCCTCCAGGTCTCGTACAAGTATGGAGTGTAAAGGTTTGATCTTCAACTTCAATCCAAAACTCGTGAAACTTTATTCAAAGCTTAGAGTTGCAACATCAATTGATCAGGGAGATGGAAAAAGCAATTGCACCAAATCCCAATTTCAAAGCATTTGCTGTTTTTTTTTTAAGAGAGACCCAATTTTTCCCTCCAAGTTAAGAAATTTGATTACCTGAGCTTTGATAAAAACCCAGAAAATCAATTGATTTCATGGGTTGATTATTTTTATTTTTAGAATTTTACTAGTATTTGGGAAGTTGATTTGTATCCATATGAATTTAATGTTTATCCTCAAATCTATGATCAAAGTATCAGTGTACTTGGAAATTTGCAAAGATATCAAAAATCATTATTACAAGGTATTATGGACTTGTGGAGTATGAGTCATGCCAATGATGTAAAAGTTATGTTATTTTCTCTAAATTTATGATTTACAAATCATTATTACAAGGTATTATGGACTTGTGGTAGATGCCTTAAGGTTGTGCTACACAATGTTTACGCAATACCAAAACTTAAAACCCATGAATTTGTACAATTTCTCTAGTGAATATTGTGATCCCTTCTATAAAAGACAGTGGATATTGTATAAAAAACAATAAGCTATACAAGTTATTTTACAGCAAAAATTAAGTGGTAACTAGAAACTATTGCTGCTAGAGGTTTGCCCAGGATACATTGCCTTCTGAAACTTCATCCAACCTTCGTACATAAGGGGAAGGAAACCATCCTGTCTTACCACTGCATTCGCCTTTGGACCAGCCACCGGGAATCATCTGGATAGAAGCAAACAAAGCACCACACAAAAACGAAGTTGATAATCATTACAGTAATATGCATGACTGCATTTGCGAAGTGACTGATATTAACAATTAAGCCTCCAGCAATTGAAGAACATACCTGCCGCACCACGACAATATCACCAACCAGTAGACTCAGCTCCTCTTCGGCTTGAGCATCGAATGGGTGTTCAACCTGTGAAACAGATAAGATTAAATAAAAAAGACATCAAAGAAAAAATAAGCTTAGGGAAGACACAGCCTAAAATGAAAATGTAGAGTTTTTTAGTTTTTGACAGCAGAATATATAATCTAGTAAGTTAAACTTTGAAGTTTCTCACACCATCTTTACTGAAACCCAATTAAGAATTCCAAATAGAGACTAAATTTGGCGAAGATGTCAAATTTAAAATACATAGTGAGGATAGTTGTTAACATTCTTAGCTAAATCCCTTAAATTTAACCCCAAATGAAATGTTGCTTAGCCACTTAGGATATGTTTAAACCATTTATGCTAGTTGTAGAGAATCTTAAGTGTTATTGCTGTCAGTTTCTCTGTCTTCAGCACAAGTACATCTATAGTACAGAGACCATAATTTAGTGGGGTGGGCAAGTTGGGAAGAGTCATACTCACAAGTTTAGCAATCTTACTTTTGCAACATAGCATGCACCATCTTCTTGTTCTATGTAATGCTCCTTGCTTCCATTTGAATGGCTCTGTGCAGCATCTTCTGGAAGCGATGACTCGCACAATTGTTCCAATTGAATCATCTAAAATACAAGAATCGTTTACAACAAAGATCAAGACACATTTTTACTAGCATGTGGTTTCATGCATCAGAATCAAATGGTAAAAGGATATAAAAAACAGATGCAGAAGACTAAAAACTGATGCAGAAGAAATATGCAAGGTAACAAGCATTCAGTGTCACAATAAACAAGAGAAATTTCCAGAATCACTTTACACTCAACAGTACTAAGCAGCTGAATGCAAAAAAAAAAAAAGAAAAAAAAAAGAGATAAATTACATACCTCAGGAAGAACCTTTTCCAACATTGCAAGAACATTGCGATGGTAAGATCTTTCAGCATTCAGCTGCAAGTTACAACACCCATAAACATTACCACAATCACTTATGAAGAAATTTAGAAAGATACAAGATCCGGAAAGGAACAGTAAATTCAATAAATGAATCTCCCCGATGACTGTTGGGGCTGAAACCATATCAATCCACCCATATCTTTTCGAGTGCCTCAAAGGTTAAATCTAGGCCTGGGAATTGAGTGCCTCTACCTTCTTTAATGGAAACATCACATGATGAATAAGAAAGAATAAGAAAAAAGGGTGAAGCATTAATCTGTTCCATTTTACATTCTTGATAAATTTCTCACTGGCTAAACATACAAGTCTTACTAGACTATAGGAGTCCTTTTACGCTGTCTGATAGAAGTAAATCAGAATCTTTAGCGGATGATAGGTGCATGATCATAATCAATTGACCTAAGTTATACACTAATAGTCTTAAAATTTAACCTACTGTACACAAATAGCCTCAAAAGCATTCTGATCATATGTTATATTATCAGTAGAATGCAGAGGCATTAAATTATTTCATGCTCCCAACAGCTGCTGAAATACAAAAATCCATGCACATCTGCATGTGCAAGTGTGGCTTCTTTCTGAGACTTTCGCTTAAAAACATGATCCAAAATCATTCAAATCTTCAATGTTATTCTTCACACTTGGTCACTTGTATTTTGAGGTATAGACAATTCTTCTATTTCCATCCCACTATTTTCACTTAACCTTTTATTTTAATCTCCATCTTCCCCTAAAGAGCTTTATATTGAACCCCTTGTAAAATTGTAGCGAACACCCGACTGAGAGTAACACAATAATGGGTCAAAACATGTGAAAATGTGATAATAACACATATTTTTATGGGCCCCCAAACATGGAAAATACGGGAAAAGAGACAGTAATTGGAAAAATTGGGAAAGTTGCTGAAACAGTCCCAAAAGATGGGGAAAAGGTTTGGAATAGTAGGGGGATGGATTTTTGACACTTTGGTACATCCCATATTACCCTTATTACTCGTTTTTTCGAGGTTTGGGGTTGTTTTGGACTGAAAATGTGCCAATTGACCCCGGAACATGGTGATTGAGGGGCAGTTTTTGTTAATTGATGATGAAATATGAGATGTGATACTTAGATTACAAACATGAATAATAGTATAATTATTATCCATAGTCTATCAATCGACACATCACATCACATCACATCAATCAACACACATGTGAATAGTAGTATAATTATCCATAGTTACATCATACGTAGTATATAACATGTGTTCTTTTCCAGATCCAAGCCATAGTGTCAAGTCACATCACATCAATATTATGGTTATATGACACCATTTCCCTTATATGAGATTATTATACTCTTATGACATCACTATTGTCAAGTCCCATCATATTATGACATCACATCATTATAAATATAATTACATAATATGACATCATTATACTTATATGCCATCATTAGATTCAATGACATCATTATTTTCAAGTCACATCACTTCAATATACTTTTATGACATCATTATATTCATATGGCATCATTATTGTCAAGTCACATCACGTCAATATACTTTTATGACATCATTATATTCATATGGCATCATTATTGTCAAGTCACATCACTTCAATATACTTTTATGACATCATTATATTCATATGGCATCATTATTGTCAAGTCACATCACTTCAATATACTTTTATGACATCATTATATTTCAAAATTTCATGAATTTCAAAATAGAAACTTTATAGATATCTTTATAGGTGTGTTATGGTTTCAAACCACCTTAAATGACCCAAAGAGTCACCCCACACATTCAATTCATTTTTTGAAAAAATATCAAAAACTGACCCGAAATCGTGTATTATAGCCTTCAATTTTGAACAATTTTTCACTTTTTTAGACCCAAAAATAAAAATTATCGAGATGCTTCCCATGGCCCTTAATACACCCCAGGAATCCATTTGGATGGGTAAAACCATCCAATATGCCTTTAAACTGTCAATTTACCTGTTTACAACTTGCACCACTTTCATACACCCAAGGCTACCAAGGATATTTATGGCAACATAATGATCATATATGGTTCCAAACGACATTATATGACACTAAGATGTATCTCCTTTCATCTCGAGACTTTTCGGCACCGGGTCCCGAAACCTTCGAAATTGGCCAAAAAACGTGTATTATAGCCTTCAATTTTGCCAATTTTTGACTTTTTTTCACCCGGAAACAAAAATTGCCGAGAGGCTACCCATAAACCCTAATACCCTCCGGGAGTCCAATTGGGTGGGTAGAACCATCCAATTTGCCTTTAAGCATCCAATTTACCAGTTTCCGTACACGCCTCTTGTATTGGCTATAAGCTTCCACGGGGCCTTTATGTAGCCGACTTATGGTCGTCTATGGGTCCAAACAACATCATATGACCTTTGGATGCATCCCGTAAAATTCCGTGAATTTCCGACACAGGGCCCAACACCTCCTAAATTGCTCCGTTTTCGTGTATTATAGCCTTCAAATTTGGCTTACGTACATCATTAATTTTTTTACCCGGCAAGATTATGCATCCAAGTACTTCCATGGGTTCCCAAAGGATCTTGGGAGTCATGGATAATGCCCAGAACCATCTCATTCATCTTTAATCATGTCTTAAGGCAACGACGACATACCCTTAAACGTCAAAACTAGTTGTTTGTATTCCTTATCCTTGGGTGCACCGTGCACATGTCTTGTGCACATGCCACACGCCCCCTTGCACCATCTTACACCTTAACACTTTGGCTTTCTGACTTGTCTCAATCCACTACTTAGCATTTTTTAACATATAAGAAGCAACGCTAACCTCGTTTTCCAAAATATAGGTGTTTTTAGGGAATAGGGTTGGGGGGGACGAATCGAAGCGACATAGGATTGAATCTCAATGGATCATGGCAGCAAGGCCACTCTGCCACGTACTTACCCCGTCGCGTATTTAAGTCGTCTGCAAAGGATTCAACCCGCCACTCGATTATTTTCTCTTAACCTTTTATTTTAATCTCTATCTACTTCCAATAAATGAGTCTACATTTAACTGTTATTCTTAATCTACATGCCCAACTCTAATGTGTAAAACATTTAAAGGATGGAGGGAATATCTTGGAAATGAGTAAAGTGTCATGTATGGTATATGTAATTAATTTGAATACTTATGCATAAAACTATACTCAATATTTATAAACAATGTTTAAAGTTGACAAAGATACAGGAGTTTAGAGTTCCAATATGCAGCTAGAAACAGTTGATGGGGAATAGAAAGACTATACCATAACAACAAGCTGATGGAAAGTCATCTTTTGCTGATGTGCCTCTACTGACTGCATTGCAGATGTTGCTTCCTTTCCAAGTGCCAGCAATCTAGATTTAAGATAATCCAACTTTTCCTCTGCATTCTCAAGTTTGACGAAGTTTTCCTCAGATTTTGCTCCCTCAGTGGACTTTGACCTCAGTCTTAGTACATCAGCTGCCTACTGAGAGGCCATATAAGATTCAGAATGTACGTTGACTACTGGAAATAATATCATTAGAGGATAGATAGCGGCTACTTAATTAACTTTCAATCAACTTATGGATTAGTTTTACTAGGACAAAAATTACAACCTGAGCTTCCACTTCCTGCCATAACTTGTCATATCGACGTACAAGAAGCCGAGCATCCTCAAGCTCAGCACTTCTTACCAGTGCTTGCAATGACTTGCAGACCTAGAAAATCAAAATGAAACAGTATCTTCAAATTTCAATTCTTGACAAGATCAATCAGAAATATAACTCCCTTGCACTTAATTCCAAAAGAAAACCAACTCAAATATGTGAGCTTTCTACACTACACACTAGATAAACATATAGGAATGGAAAGATGGATTACATAACATGTTATTGACAATGAAAATCTACGCAGCTATGCCTATATAGTTATATCTTATTTGTATGTGACAAAATTTCCTAGTACAGATTACCTTTTCATTAAATATTCCTAGCATGGTCTCCTTCTCTTCTACCATTAAACTGTGAGAGGTACCAACACGCGCTGCAGCTTCTGTCAAAGGGGATGTGCTACAATGGCTTTCTGCTCCATATCTGCAACAGTCTTGAGCAAATTTTCTCTCTGCATTAGAGATAATACCGTCTTAAACCTTGCACATAGACACAATAACAATCGTGGAGGTTTAAGTAGGCCAACCTATTTCAATTTGCTTTGAAGTAACTGATGTAATCCCTTCTATGCCATGTACTAAGCTCTTCTCAAAATGCTGGCCACAAAACAAAAACATAAGCAACATCATAAAAAATGTTAATTTACTTTTGTTGATGAAAATGAAAATGAAGTTGTAGGGAAAATTTCCAGCACAGATTCCAAAGGGTTCTTAATTAGAAGGCACTTCATTTCACCATTTACCAAGAGGGCAAGAGGCCATTATAATGTACCTTGGCTTCTCGCGTAGAAGTGTATAGCTTGTGCAGTTGGTCACGGCATGAAATCTCTGCTTCGTCTACTACAAAGGCTTCACCACCAAAGTGCCCAAACTGTCTAAGAAGAGCCTGTAGAAGATGCCATTAGTCCTCAATCTTTGCTAAATTTGGCCAGCATAATGATTGTTCATGTATGTATATATTCCAACAATAATTGAGTTAACTGTGCAAGTCTTAATAGTTTTCAGCTTAAAATTAATCTTATAATTCCATTTATGTCAATATAAATTCATAAGATTATCATTTTATATAGTTCTACACATATACATACAATAAAATATGGATTCATGGTCTAAATTCATTAAAAAAAAAAGTCGAATGTGTTCTATTACTTGACTAGGAATGAGTATTAATTCTGTTGCTAACCAATTTTCTCTGCCACAAAATTAACATCACCTTTTCAACTTTTGTCATCAAAGAGACAATGAAAACACCATTTTACCATTTTTTTTTTTTTTTTTTTTTTGGTACTCTCTTTGTAAATCCTTTCCCCTTCTTAAAATCACACATTTTATTAGACAAATCCTATTAATTTTAAGAAACATATCAACTGTAAGATGGTTCCTTCAACTGTAGTACTAACTCAAATTCCAAAAACTAAAGTGTATGTCACCAAGTTTAGTTGGTAACTCCATAATACCTAAAACCGGGGATCGAATCCCGTCTACATAACATGTCCTTTTTAATTTGTTCTGGAAAAGTTAGTAGGCATATAATTATAAATCAGAATTCGTTAAATTTACAAGACTTTAAAGGAACAGGCTCATTCAAACAAATTCTGAGCAACCATGAGTATTCCATCTAGCCACTAGGTGGGCTACAATGTTACATAACATTTCTTTAGTAGCTAGTTATACATCAAAATAAGTGCAAAAGCTAAAAGCTCGACACCCATATATAGTAAGCCGTATCACACTATTTAAATACATCATCCAAGATTCTGCTACCCAGATCACAAGTAGTTATTGATCATGATTGCAAATACATAAACAATTGTATAAATTAATAACAGTTAAATACTCCAGTACAAAATTGTTGAAATAAACATCAAATTTTTGAGAAAAATTACCTGTTGTTGCTTAGATACTTGATCTTTGAGCTTGTTAGCTTGCCTTTTAATGGCTTCCATTAAATCTCTCTCTAAAAAAAAAAAAACCACCCTTTTGATTTATACTCTTTCAATTTCAAGAATAAATCATTGAAGGTGGAAATAAATTTATAGCATAAGACTTGTTTTTTTAAAAATTAGAAAAAGGTTTGAACTTTAATAAGACATTTGTTTATAAAATTGGGATTGCGGTTGAAAAAGGTTGAAAAAAGTGAGGAATTATTATTGGGAGTGGAGTGGTATTGGAATTTATTATTGAGAATATTATTGGTCAGGTAATAAAATTTTAAAAAATAAAATAAAAATTAAGGTGATGAATAAAAGAAAAAGAAAAAAAAAAGAATTAAATTCTTGAATGTTGGAGATATTATTGGATGAGCCCTTTCCTTAGATAATATTGGGAAATTATCTAATTCCCAAATTAGAGCTACTCTTTTTTTAATTCTCATTATACCGTCCACGTCAGCTAAGGAAAACAAACCAATTTTTTTTTTCTTGGTCTAGCAACAAACCGCTACTTCAAGTAGCGATTTTAATTTTGTAAACCGTTACTTCAAGTAGCGGTTTCCCTCAAAACACCGCGGTTTATGAAATTAAAACCGCTACTTCAAGTAGCGGTTTATGGGTTTGTTTTGTAAGTTTTTCTTTAAAAACAAAATATCTGTAAATCAGTAATTAGTAAATACAAATCGCTACTTCAAGTAGCGGTTTACATATTAGAAACCGCTACTTGAAGTAGCGGTTTTCAGTAGCACACCGCTACTTGAAGTAGCGGTTTTCTAATAAACCCGTTTTTTAAAAAAAATCCCACTGAACCGGTGACGTGGACGGTAGGGTGGGAATTAAAAAAAGAGTAGTTGTAATTTGGGAATTAGATAATTTCCCAACATTATTTAGGGAAAGGGCTCTTATTGGATCAGGGGTCCAACTAGTGTAAACTGTAAAGGAGCTTATTCTTCTGAGAAGTTGAGAAGCATCTCAGGCAACCTGTATGCGACAAGACTCACAAATCACAATAGGTCGGGGTGCTTCCTAGTTCCTAACTTCCTATACATAACCTTCATTTTGTTTGGACAATTGTGACCTTTTCAATCCGGTTAGAAACAGGCTTGTCGAGTTGGGGTGTTTTTCATGAACCCCAAGCTATTTGAGTGGTTAAAACAATTCATTAACTAAAAGTCTCCACGAGTTTTTATGTGATTGATTAATTGTCACATATAGTTGCAAACGACATAGTATAACCCTGAGATGTATATCCTACCATTCCAAAAGTTTTTGACAGCAAGTCTCAAAACCTTCTAAATTGGTCCGAAAGTGTGATTATCGCCTTTGAAAATTTACAACTTTTTCGAACTTGAAGATGAAACATGTCGAGGTGTTTTCCATAGACCCCATGAAACCTCGGGAGTCCATTTGAGTAGTTAGAATCGTCTCCTAACTTTAGTCAATCTAACTGTTTAAGTACACGCCACCCTTAATCACCTCAAGACAAACAATCTTTATGTAACCGACTATTGGTCATATATTGTTCCAAATAATATCATGTAACCCCAAGATTGTATCACCAACAATCACGAAAGTTTTCAATGCTAGATCTTGAAACCTTCGAAATTAGTCTAAAAGCGTGAATTAGCGTTTAATTTTAGATATTATGTAATTTTTAACAAGTATCAACTTTATTGGGATTAGCAAAGGAAAAATGTCAAGGTGCTTCATATGGGCTATGGACCCCATGACACCTCATAAGTATATTTGGATGCTTGAAATTAAATCTTTTGCCCTTAAAATATCGATTTAGACATTTATACACCTTTAACTGACTCAAGACCACCATGAGCCTTTTATGTGACCGATTAATAATCGTATATAGTTCCAAACAACATTATATGAACCTGACATGCAACCCCTATTATCTCAAAAGTTTTCGACCTTATTTGTCAAAATATTAGACATTAACCTAATTAACTAAAATTCTCCTCGGATCCTCTTAAAGGTCACAAATGTTGACCATCTCTCTCCACTTTCTCACTCACAAAATCACAATACAATTATCATGAACTAAGTAGCCGTTGAGTTAACCTCCTTTTTTCACTCCCACCACTTCCCACTCCTCCCACATTTTCCTCACACACAAGTTTTCTCCCTCTCTCTCTCTCTCATCTTTTCTAGTTTTCTCTCTCTAAAAATGGCTGATTTCTCCTTCCTATCAGACACAGATGAATCATCTGCAGTTGAACAAATTTTAGCAGAAGCAATGGATCACTGTGTTCTTCAACAAGTTGCCGCCATTAATTGCTCTTCTTTCTCTAACTCTGTTCTTCCTTCTAACCTTGAATCTCGTTTTCAAAGGCTCAAAACCTTCCCTTCTTCTTCTGCTTCTTCTTCCAATCCCTCGAAATCTGTGCCAAAACCCCAATTCGGCCCTAAATCAGCCAGCGAATTGAAGAACTCAGTGACTGAATTGAAGGATGAAAAACCCATTTCTGATGATTCCGTAAAAACCCCAGAAAAAACCCCAGAAAAGGAAAAGAAATCTCTCAGAAAATCTGGTTCTGGATATTTATCTTCTTCTGGGTCATCGAATGCTTCATCTGGGTACTTGAATTCTCCCAATTACAGGGGAAAACAGGGTGTTAGAAAGGGTAAAGATGGAAACTTTTCATCCGGGTCATCGAATTCCGGGTCGAAAACTTCAACAAAATCTGTTAAAACGGGTTGTTTTTGGTGTTCTCCGTCTCCGAAACGGGTTTCTTCTCCGAAGCGGGTTTCGAGGAAGAAGAGTGATGGTGGTGGTAGTACTCGAAATGGGGCGTTTGAGTTGGGAGATGATTGGGGAAAACATGATGAAATATTGAGTGATTTGAGGTCATTTTCGGCAAAAAAGCAGAAGAATTTGATGAAGATTGCAAAGAAAGAAGAAGAGAAGATTAATAAAGAAGCAGAAAAGATAGTTAAATGGGCTAAACAAACTTCTGCAAGGTTGGATTTTTCTATCAATGATGATCTTAGTGATGATGACAGTGAATATAGTTTTGGGCATCATTGATGTGAGCAATGAGCTTCTCTTTTGTTTTTATAGTCGAATACGTGGCAGGCGAATGCATTAAATCAAATCAAATTCCGCCAAAGTTAGTAGTAAAACATGGCAGTGTCATACAATAGACTAGTAGCAATACTTTAGTAGTAGTAATACTGTGTTTCTATATTTGTTAATTGTTGCACAAAACAAATAGTTATATGAATGGTGTATAAATTTTACCTTTATATGTGGAAATTGAGTAGCAATATGCTTAATTTTGTGTTTTTGTATATGGTGTCATTGGTGTGGTGAAGGGATTGTGCAAATGAATGCATATGTTGCTAATTGCTTTTAGCTTCTAAAATAGAATTTGACAAAATAAAATTAAACACATGATGAGTGCTTGAAAAACTTGCTCCACAATACCAGTAATTTAACCAGATTCTTGACCATGCTTATCATGATGATTATCTAATGCTGAGTCTTCCTTTTTCGTCACTCGATTACTTCTTGGAGCACTCTTCCCTGTTTCACTTCTCAATTTGCATAAACAAAATGAATACTAGAAAGAATAAATAATTTCCATTTGAAATGGGGGTAGAATAATTATTTTTGTACACATGATTTTATGAAATAGTGGCAGCTTCTAATTGAAGTGCAAGGAAACTCTAACTCAGCCTTCAAGTTTCAAACAATACAAAGCATGGAATAACATTATTTGATGATATTGGCATACTGTCATCAGTTCTTAAGCACCTTAGTGCGATATTCACCAAGTGCCCAAATCGGGAAGATATTTCTGTATGCAGCGTAAGTAATCATGCAATTCCTATTGAAAACACCCATAATCTCCTGTATGATATGAACAATATACAAAACTGTCAAAATTAGGAACAATAATAACCAAAATCATAAAAAATCAAGAGGCTGATCCATTCTAGAAGAAGGGGAGGTTCCATATATGTGCAATCTTATCCTTAAATAGTCAAAAACTAATGGAGAGGTTGTGTCCAAAGAAGAAAGACACATCCAAATGCTAAAGAAGATTCGGCTTGGATTCACCTTATGGTGATATATATTGCTACATGAATGACATGCAAAATATTACCTGCTGTGGAAAATCTCCATTTGGCATTTGAGAATTTATCAAAACTTTAGCTGCTCGATGCAACACCACTGGATCTCTCTCAGCCTGCACAAAGTTGCAGCTTAAAGTGCTAAGGAACATCCAACTTAAAAGAATACAGCATATTTAAATGGTACATAAAGTCCAGATGAAACAGCAGAGCAGCTTTGAATACTAAAAAAAAAATCTTTGCAGATCATTAATATGATCATTCTAGATCTCAATTTCATATATACAAGTGAAATTAGTAGATTTAGTACCACTATGACTTTTTTGATGTATATTCTATCATTAATTGAGCTCAAAGAAGTTTACAAGTTTTAACTTATTTTTATATAAATTATAGGCAAATCGTAGGAAACATGAAAGCCTGAAAAACAAAACCAGCAACCTCATGCAAGTAAATTGAAAAGGAAGACTTTTTTTCATGGGGCTTAGGTAGAACATGGGGGAGGGGGTGTACCTCAGTACCTGCTTTGTGAAAAGATAAAGTAATAAGAAGTAGGGGGGGGGGAATAGTTCAAATAAGCAAATTTCAGGTGAAGGTGAAGGAAGCCTATGAATGCAGAAATATCGGCCAGCAAAATTCTTGGGGATGGAGTATTCATCTGTGAATATAAATGTTACTAAGGCAAAGTATACCTGCCCAGCACCAATTAGAGCCAGCATTGCCCATCCTGTATTCACTACATGAGCTTTGTCGCCCTCGATATTTGTGTATACCTGGGAAAAATGAAAAAAGGGAACAGAAATGAACACTGAGCATTGCTGCAATGTGAAGGAAATAGCAGGGGAAATGCTACAATTTGGATTAAGCAAAGACAGTATTTTTTTAACAGAAAATTTCAACATGCATCGTTCATCATCCATTTCAGATATTAGATTGAATCATAGACTTTCAACAACATTTATAGAGAAAGACTCCAAAGCACTTTCATGTAGTACCACAACATGTAGACATTATTTGTTATCTCCCTGAATTTAGCCAGGGAAATGCAGAACAGCAAATTTTGATGAAACATTTGACTAGATATTACAGATGTCCTGAAAGTTGAATTTCTGGAAGCCATTTGCCATTGAACTTATGTTCTCTACGCTATTTTGAACCTTACCTTGTTCTGACATGACAAATAGCTCTCTCCCCAGCCACCTGAAGAAAGCTGTTTAGATAACAAATAATCACAGGCTTTACGAATGCTGGGGCAGTTGTCATAGTTCTTTCCAGCTGCAATCAATCCTAGGACCCCAAACCATGTTCCATATGTAAAGCAGACTGCCCAGGAGCCATACCTACAAAAACCTCTCAATGTAAATATTTTAGATTTATAGTGAAACAGCAGAAAGCATTTAGCAATGGTAGGTTCAAGGTTTGATCATTCAGTATGATCTCAGTTAGCAGAGGTTAGAGAGGATAGTTAGACAGCGCCAGTAAGTAGTGATAAATATGACTATATGAGATTAAAGAAACATGAAACAAACCATGAACCGTCTGCTGCTTGTATCTTTTCGATAAACCTAACAGCCTGTTTGATGCAATTCTCTATCTCTTCTCTTCTATGACCAGGATACAATCTTTTGAATGAAACTAGGGCTTGAATAGCAGCTGAAGTACACTCAACATAACTACAAATAAATCACAGTCAAACTCAAATCCTTATGATAGAAAATAAAATCAAAAGCTCGAGTAAAAGAAAATCTCGTCACTTACGGATAATCAATGACGATGTCACCAAAGGTTTCAGCTGGATTTAGTAACTGAAACAGAGAACGTGCATAGCATATAAGATTATTGGACACGAATTCAATTTAGAACTTAAAACATATAGCAATGTAAGCATAAAGAAAACGACACCAACAAACCCACAGCAATTCAAATCCACATCAATTCAAACCAAGAATTATAAGTGTTACAGGTGAGCTGGCCTTTGTTTTTTCAGGCATCATCCATCTATCAAAAAACAGAAGCAAAATCATATCTGGGAATTAGTACGCTAACATCCCTGGAGGACTGCTTGGAGCACAATAAAGAAGACAGAGTCCAGACAGCTGATGGTCACCTAATAAAAGTTGATGTGGACTTCTATAAGGGATGAAAGTATTGACAAAAATGGACTAGTACATGTCAACCTATGGATATTTCCTCCGGATATGCTTGGTAAATAACTGAATCCCAAATCAAAGTAAATCTTAATGTAGCAGATGGATTTCATTTCAGACACCTATCTTAGCAGACTCTATTCATGAGTAGTGTTTAGTGACAGTTCAAGGCTTGAGGTATGCAAGATACAGATATCAAGTCAACGAGGTTCGCCAGAAATGCATACAGAATGCTCGGTTTATCGAAAAAATAACTAGCATTCATCTGACCTTAATCAATCTAAGGGCTCTATCAAACCTCTTTCTGTTAGATCTTCTGGCTAGATGCAACCACATTATTGTGCAGACATGGCTAACCAATTACATCTACTCTGCGGCTATCTACATTTAATAGACCTGGCTAATCTTACATTCCGGAACATTTGAAGATATTAATCTATAGCTATTGTTGACTACGGTATCTACAATCTACAGAAAGCCACAAAGGAAGAGCAGAGAGCCAGTTACAGAACAGGTAAAGATGAAAAGAAGTGAAAGAAAGGGATACAGAAGAATAGAGAGCTTTGACAAAGGCCTGTATATGATGTAGCCGAAAAAGACAGAGCTGAGACAAAGTTGGAGGTTGCACTAATCAGTACTATAAAAAAAAAAAAAAAAAAAGTGAGCCATGATTACATTACTATAATTACATAAATCTCCAATGTTAAGGATTAAAAATGGAATCCAACATGGAGGTTGCACATATAATGAAGCCACAAATTAAAAACCAAACTGAAATACTAGATCACCAACTACTAGTTCTTTCAAAACTAAAGAAAAAGGCCTATTTCCTATCTAGATTCTAGATTCTATTAGTCCCATTGTGAATCAGCAAGAGTTAGAACACATGCCTTACATCAAAAAGTTAATCACGAAAAACAAATCAACAGCACAAACAAAAAGGAGACAGTACCTCTAACCAAGGGTAGGATCGTGTAAGTTCATATGTTGCAAACCCTCCATCCTCATTCTGTTATCAAGAAAATAGAAATTTATCATCATGACCAAAAGCTGATATCCATAGATGAAACTTAGTATTGAATTGAAAAAAGATCAAACAAAGAATTGACAATGATCACAACATTTCAGGATGAACTTTAAGACAACAAAAAGTATTCAGAAAAGAAGTAAAATACTAAGCCTGCCCAAGGGGCCATCATTTCTTGAAAGGGAAAGTGTTTGTTGGTTAAACAAGTTCCAAAAAATACATTTATACACACTACCAGCCTACCAGTCTTCATTTGTGCCTATCTCAAGAGCTCTTACCTATACTTAACAACCAATGTTCATTCATTGTACATGTTGTAGATGGCCCACAATGTTATCAAAGGGGTAACAACATTTATCCTCACACCATCAAACTTAAATGCCAGTGAAAAATTAATTTCGGCACTTCAAGAAAGTTAGTTCTTCAGAATGGATTCTTGGTTTCAGCTTACTGGCAAAGAATTCTAGCATGATGTTATAGACTGGAAGTTCAGAAAGGTAGAAATGAGGGAGAAGAGAGCTTGGAGAAGATTGATATTTGGTAGTAATTCTACGCAATTAAATAGATATTGCAAATTAGCAGCTAAAGTTTGCATGGATCAAATGCAGCAAATTCCCTCCCCCCCCCCCCAGCAGGGCTACCTCAATCTATAACTTTAATAAAAGCCGCTTGTGCTCATATACTGACCTAAACGGTATGTCAAAATCCAAGGACTATGAAGAAGATAGGAGCTCAAGGGAGTATCTTCAAGATACATTCTATAACCTAATATATTTTATTCAATATACTTTCTGAAAAAGTGAACACAGTATAATATAATATAGGAAAAAAAATATATAATTAGTGCACATTTAATGGATAAGAAGATAGTCAAGTGATATAATTACAGTTTACTCTATCGAAATTCCACCAGTAGACACAAGCACCATTCTCGAAGATGATTTTAAACAAAATTTTAAAGAGAAAGGTAAAGCAACGAGCCTTCACATTCAAGACTTTTGGAGCAGCAGGAGATTAATTACCTGTAATGAAAGAATTACATTTACAGCATCATAAAGACCCTTCACTTCTAATGGCTCACCAACTATATCTGAAGGATATTTTGATAATAAAAGAGCAGCCTGAAAGGTGGAAAAGGTTAGACTCTGAAATACACATTCAAAATAAAACTAATTCTGGCTCAGTCATTACTTTCAATCCTTCTGCTGTACAATCCGAAATGGGCCATCCGTGATCCGCAGTAGAGAAAGGCCAAGCCCCTTTAGAGATATGGCGATACCAATAACTAAGATCCCCAGGACAATCTTCCATAACCTTTAATTAAGAAGAAAATATTGAATGAAGAGAAATACGAAAATTGATCAAGGTTCATAGGAAATTGTAAGAAAAAAAATAGCATAGTGAAGGAGTACCTGTGAGTCTTTTATAAAATTATGTGCTTTTTTAAGAGTTACCCCATATTCTTCTCCAAGATTTGTTGCTAAAATTGCTTGAACAATAAAAGACGTATCCCATAATTGGCTACCATTGTAACCCTGCATTATACAAACAGGAAGTCCTGTGAAAAGGCAGATTATGCGATAACTAAGGTTGACCTGAAAGATAAGTGATACGAAAAAAAATTATGGTGGCAAAAACAAATGATGACCTGCATTTTCATGCCATCCTCTGCAACCCAAAGAAAATCAGGAATTCGGGGAAGATGTAGCTTGAAAGCCTCTGAATTTGGATCTTCTACCCAACAACAAAGCATATTTAACACCTGCAAGCCATTGTAAATTATTTAGAAGAAAGATGTATAAAAGGTGTGATTATTCAAATGTGCGTTCTAGTATCTTTTAACGACATATATTCAAAGGAAAATAACCAAAAATGTGATATTAATTGGATTAATTGCCTTAAGTGAGATAAATACTTACAAAAAGAACAAACCAATAGTCCTCCACGATTATCAGTTAATAAGCATTTAAAAAATGATAAAAAGGAGTATTTGATAGGTAAAACTGAGTTTGATCAATACAGCAAACAAGATACACAATATCACATAATCATATGACATCACCTATCATTTATATATAAGTAACACAAGGAGCGAAAATCTTAAGGAAACTTCCTAAACCCTAGCATTGGGAAACTCGGTCATTGTTTTCTGAACATAAATGAATATAAAAGAAGCCAAGGGGATCCCATAAAATGCACATCCCACTCATCATAGTTGAAGAGCCTCTTTATGACTGGATCATGGGAAATGGTCTTTCCTCCAAAGGTAGATTAACGAGGTTACAACAACTAAGAATGGAGAAATTACAGCCACGACCAAAGTAAATCACAGGTGACAGCCTGGTCTAAAAAAATACGTAGGTTCTGCTCTAGCCATACAGTCAATAAAGTAGCTATTATTGCACTTTTTCAAAGCAACCTCTTTACCTTTTCCCCACCAAACCCCACAAAATGGAAATATAATTTTCTAGGATATATACAAGATCCTAACAGCGTTTACACTAGTAATGTATAGTAGTATTAGCACTTTTCCATTTGATTTAAAGATTATAAACAAGACTTTAGGAATCTTGACATCCCTATTCCTTGCCTAAGTGGGAATCCCAACAGCTATTTTAGTTGTGAAATCTTTTTCTACAGGTTTATGCTTGGCTCATTAACATTGATCATACAGGCTGCTAACATACATAGATAACACTCCAGGATTGATTTGTAGACAATCAACAACATGTATAACATAGATCTTACAGGATGTTATCTAGCCTATTTAGCTAAGCAACACAGGAAGAAAGGTATTTTCCGTAATTGTTGGTTCTGCTATTGTTGCAGACAAGTAACTTTATGTCAGCTAAGTACTATCCTTCTAGGCTTCTAAATCAAACAGCTGAAAAGGATAGTGGAGTTCACATTCAAACCTTGTTTACAGGCCCAATGCATATATACCGAGTGTTCTCATCTTCATAGTGTATGTGCTCCATGACAGTGGAAAGTGCCTTTTCTCTCAACTTTTTTCCTGGCCATCGCATCAAAATAGGTTCCACAACCTTGTGAAGGGATGCCCAAAGTATATCCTGTACTAAGGGGTGGGGATAGTATAGATCTTCCTGCAGATGAAATCAAAAGATTTTGAGTTAGGATGCTAATATACAAATACCCGAAGGAACAAAGTGCACATACAGTAGAGAGGTCAAACTTCTCAAGAGCCAATCCATGCATACAATTCCCCATTAGCTTTAGGGAAGAAAAAAAAAAAAAAAAAAAAAGCCTATTCATAAGCCTCAATGAATGCAATTAGACAATTATTAAATGTGCTATTTCATTTCTTTCCTTTTTCATTTCTTATATTGCTTTCACTTTTCTTAGGAGAAATTCAAATAAACCTTTCCAAGCTCCCCCACCCCCCTCCCCAACTCCCCAAACACACAGGAAAGAAATACATAACCTTGTTAAATTTTCTAAAGACAGAACATTTAAAAATTGCATGATACAATCAACATTGTCTATGACATGCCACTCTAACTGCAATCATTCTATAGATTCTACCCTTCACTTAACATTTTATTTGGTTGCACTCTTACTTCAATTTAAAATTGTTACAATAAATCTCCAGCACTTTTTGAGGTATATAATTCCGGGAAGGCAATATTCCTCAGCCAGGTCCTTTTATTCTCTAGTCCTGTTCAATAATTTGCACTAGCAAATTGTTCACACTATATAAGGCTTTACGTCCCATATGTTGTGCTCTGATAGCATATAAAATTTATTAACAATCTTTACCTTAGCACATTCATTACGGGCTTGATCCCAATCTACTTCATGATATGGGATATTGAATAGCTCTCTTCGCAATGACAAAACTGTTGGTGTTATAGGACCCACAAATCTCTTTCCATATAAGTATGACATAGGCAAATAAACCATTCGACAGTGACACCACATTCTTCCTGCATAATCAAGAGAAAATACCAAAAATCAACATCTCAATGACTAAAATGGTACCATATATTGTTCATTCCATGTAAATGTGCATGCTAATTGACAAAACAAATTGATCCTAGAAGTATGCAAACGATCACCGGGAACTAAAAATGGCTACTTACAAAAAAGAAATCCAAAAACTTTAAATAAAAATACAGAAGTTTCGCTCATCCAGAATTCATGAGAAAATTATGGAAGATTCACTCATTTCTTAAGAGATAGTAAGAACCTGGATGAATAGGAAGAATATACGGTAGAAGCCATAACTCTGGAGGCATTGGGTTATTCCCGGCCCAATCAAAGACCCCGAGAACCTGTTATTTTGTCAAGATAAATTAATTTATAAAAAATATAATGAAATGAAATTACAGTTCAAAAAAGGAGAAAATTTAAAAACTGAACTGAAAGCCACATTTTCCCCCATGATGTGATTGCAGTGGCACTTCCATGTTCCAAAATCCATTTGCGTCCCCTCTCCATTGCACCATCACCATCATCAGCTCCTTCACCAAGCAACCTTAAGGTAACATACGTCAAAACAGTACCAAACATGGTACTGTGACCTTCAATGTGCAAACCCCACCCACCATCTCGGTTCTGCAGCCAAATTACCAACAAAATAGGCATTAGACTACAAGAATTATTTACACTCTACACATATACAGACTAAGGCTCTGTTTTGTCTGAACTTAAATCACATGAACTAATTTTACATCTGGATCAATTCTCAATGCATTAAAACTTATATGTGAGTATTTTCACTATAGCATAACTTAATGAGTTACCATAATTTATCTCAGCCTATCTTGTCTGAGATAAGACAAAAAAGTTGAAATAAACAAAAGACTCTAATACCAACATTTGCTCTGCCTAACCCCCCCCCCCCCCTTTTTTTTGAAATAAAATGGAAAAGGTAAATTTGGCTATATTCTTACTAATATCCATATCAAAATAGACAAGAAAAAACATATAGCCACCCCTAGGCCCAGACTATGATTTTTTTTTTTTCCCCAAATTGACATCCAAGCCTTTATTCAGAGTTAAGCTTACCATTCAATTGAAAAACAACTCAAAGTCCCACAAAGCAATAATTTCCGTAGTTTCCTCACCTGATGGTTGTAGAGGTAACGACGCATTTCCTTTTGGTGCTCTTCTGATAAGACTGCATTTAGAGCTCCGGTAATTGACAAAGTAATTACCTGATGCATTAAATCAAATTGAGCATTCAATTTAAGTCAGATTGCAGAGTTCTGCACTTTGTTAATTAGCAACCATCAAACCATACCACATGATACCACTGGCTCTAATAGTCGTCACACTAATTCATTCTCGATAAACAAAAAAGGAAAAACAGTGTTCTTACCAAACCAGGCATCAGGAACATAGGACCACCATAATCACCAGGCCAGTGCCCATCATGCACCTGAAGAGTGGAATAAGAGTTGAGAGCCCTTCTCAGAGTGGTGGCAACAACTTCCTCTGTAATTTCATCTTCATCTTTGACTTTGACTTGAGGTAAGACAGCATTACTCGTATTTTCCTGGGTCAACTACAAATCATAACAGAAACAGAAAGAGATGCAAAATAAGACACAAAGACCATCGAGCTATAATATATGGTTAAAGGAGGAAAAGGAACGTCATTCTCACTATTTCTTAACACATCCAAAGTTGAATTGTTACTATTTACAACAAGGTTTGATGATGTAAGTCACAACAAAACTGCACATAATAGTTAATTACAATTGGATTGTTTACTACTCACAAAACGAAGGAAAAGAAATAACAATTGGTTTTGAATGTTTAAAGAAGCTAAAACTCAATCCCAGAATGTACTTTTCACAACTTCTAACAAGGTTACATTACATCTAGAGCTTTGAATAAGGCATTGAACAACGGAGTCATTGACCATAAAGGAAGCAAATGTATAAGATTTAAAATCTTGGTCTATGTGAAGGGACTTATGTTGGAATTGACAAGTGGTCCAACTAAGGCTCATTCTACTAGCACTGAACGCAAAAGACTTACACTCAAAGAATTAAGAAAATAATAGATTATAGAAAAAGAAAAAGAAGAAGCCACAATATGTAGAAAACTACGTCCATCTGGTTCAAAATTACATACAAGTGAAAATTTGCACTTTCAGTTGCCAGACAGATGTATCAATATGTATATACAAACACATAACAAGATTATTCACTGCTTAGGATGGTTTTGTTCATCTATTGTTTGATTTCGAGCAAGAAAGAAAACAGCACCATACAAGCAAAAGGAAAAGAAAGGGAGGGGGAGGGTTGTAATTAGCTCCTGAACTTGTACAAGTACCTGCATTCGCATAAGTAAATCTGAACTGTGCTTTTGTTCAAAACGGTTCTTCCAGTAGTTTTCACGAGCATCCTCGATCTCTTTAATTTGTTCAGGAGTTCCAAGATTTGGGTCGAACTCCCAGACTTGCCTACCAACATGATTGTTTGTAGTCCTTAGCCAAGGGCTACCCCCTTCTGCTATCTTCAACTTCCACATTTCTACTACAAAAGAAAGTCAATCAGCACATAAGACATGAATCAAAGGCATTTTTCACAATTATAAAAATTCTTATACTTATTCAAATGTTTTACTTGTATGAGCTAAACTAATGCAGCCACATTTCAGATAGAAATCCAACAGTTAGTTGCAAATGCAAACACATCATACACCCAAATCTCACATTACTCCCTAGCACTTTTAAACATTAGGTCAATTATCGAAGATGCAAAACCATCAAGTTGAACACTATTCACCTCATTTCCCCTAAAAGAAAATGCCTAGTTCAAATTTTCCCGGACCAAGAACTCACTTTTATCAACAAGTTCCAAATTATTTCAGGTTCTTACAATGCAGATAAAACAAACATAGAACTATAGAAAAACACCACAATAAATATACAAATTTACAATTTCAGATGCAATTTGGATCATAATCACTCCGAATTTTCGAGATTCTTAGGTGAAAATCGAAACGATGTAATGTAGAAATTCATACCCAAAATTAAATTTTGTGTAAACTTGAGTCAAGCTTAAAATTTGCTCTTACTTGATTTTAGCTTGATAATATGCGGGGCAATGGGTAAGACAGAGAGATAATAGTATAACACTATGACCTGTATATAAGCTGTTAATGCCTGTAATTGGGTCAATGTTTGCAAAATTTGACCATCAATTTCTCAAATTAATAGATAATGAATTTAAAATGCAGGCAAATTAAGCAAGACTCTTTCTACAAATACAATCATAGCTAATTAATTCATATAAGAAATGAGTGATACAAAGTTTCTAGTTGGATTATCAAATTACCCATAAAAATTAAAGCTTTAAACACTAGGAAATTACTGCAAACAACATTGATAAAATTAAATAAAAACCCAGAAAAATTAGATCAAAATAGTCTTAAATACTTAACATTTCAGTATTTCACATTGAAATTAATGTGTATAATATGAACATACCTCGGTGAAAACGTCAGGATCTCAAAAGGGGTGTGTGCAGTCAATGACTCGTGAAGTGATGAAGTATCTGTGATTCTGAAATCAAGGTAACGTCAGTAATATATGAATAAAATGATGATGATGATTCAACAGAGTATTTTGAGAACTTAAAATAAAAGTTAGGATTAAATTTAAATTCTTTCAAAATGGGTCTAATTAAGTAATTAGGCAGAAGATTGTACTGGTATTATTTTTGCGGTCCAAACTCTAAATGTAGTCACTTTAGCTTAAGGCTCTTTCATTGATATCCCTGATAGTGAGAATGAGGGATATCTTAAGTGGTTAGAGTTTTTTTCGGTTCCAATATATTTCGGGATCGATTTTCATCACTCATCCTTATGGTTCTCTAAACACTAAAAAAATATTTTAAAAAAATTAATTCTCCTGATTATTATTAAGATATAAGTAATGAGGTTTTTTGTGGGTTTTAATTGAGAGCGTTTAGCACGAAAACATAAATGGGAACGAGGAATTGAAGAAACAGAAAATATCAAATTATGTATAGAAGTATAAGGATATGAAGAATAATTCTATGAAAAACACTTTAACCATCACCATCAACCCTATAGCACCAATGTGCTGGATTATGAGTGGTTTCCAATGGGTGTGGTTTGGCGCTAGGACCTTAGTGATGGTGGTGGGTTTGACCCTACGACGGTGGTGGTCAATGTTGAGGCCAGGGATAATTAAGTGGTCCTAACAAATAATACGCAAGGGAAAGAGTTGTAATGATTCCTCTATCCTTTTCTATAGATTCTAATCAAACGCCTCTTGTAGAATCCTCTTTTTTTAATGATCGATAATTTTGTCATTTTTAGTACTATGTACTCCGTATTATGCTATGAAATATGAATATTTTCAATTCGTGCAATAAAAGTTGATATTGTGAAACTCATTATTTGTAGCTGTATATTAATTCAACAATTCACATTAAAATCAATTTTAGAAAAGGATAATAAGTACAAATGAAAGACACATAGAAAAATAAGTTCACATATAACGCTATTAAAAAATACCCAAAAAAAAAACACGTATAATTTCACCTTAGTGAAAATAAAATTGATAGAATATGTTGTCAATTGACCATTGCTCATTCCCTTGACTATATATTATAAGGATACTAATAAGAAAATTCTAAATACATATTAATGAATGAAGGTGTCAATTTGAGTGTTCGGATCGAGTTTGGTAATTTCGGGTTGAGTTGAGTTTATTTTTAAAATCAATCATGTTAATAAATTGTGTTCACACGGGTTAAAATCTGAATCGAATATCGAATCGATTTTGAATCCGGATCCAATGTGGTTTGGCACTTCTAAGAATCATCTTTTATTATCCAACAAAATTTCTATCTTATTGAAGTGCCATATTCAAAACATGCACTATAGCTGGTAGGTCAATGTGTCACTTTCTCTAATTCAATTCTTCCTTGAAATTTATAAATTCACGATCTAAATTTGATACTCTTGACTCTTATTTAATTTGTATGTGAAACTCAACTAATTCCGAGAACTTTTGTCATATTTACCCCAATAAATACTGTTTCATGAAACATTTGACAAATGGAAGGTGCAACTTTACAACAACGTGCCGCCACACTAGCAATAATGCAATATTAATGACTTCCTTAGTACCTTGAGTCTTTACTTCATCTACCACAACTCCGCAATGACACAAATGAACAATATACTACCTTCGTTAATTTTTATGTTCAAATTTAGAATATTTTATATCTCATAAATAATACTCTAAAATTGCACATAAAAATTAACAGAGATAGTAGATTATAGAGGTGACCCTAGGCCTCCTAGCTCGGAACAAGCTGGGTTCGAGTCAATCTAGAGTTAAAAAAAAAAAAAAAAAACAGCCCACTTAAGTTGGACCGGGCTAAGATTTGTGCTGAATTGTCCAAAAGCGGAATTTTGGATTGGGTTTAGTGGGCCTTTTCGGGAGCATAAAATGTAACTAAAATGTAAAAAAAAAAATGTTTGTCCAAGGCCCGTGAGACATTTAAAAAATTGGGTTGAGCCAAGTCGGGCCTAATTTTCCACATAAAATGGTCAGACTCATCATGAACACCTCCACCACATACGGGAAATATTTACGACCGTAATAACATGATAATCTAATATATATATATATATATATATATATATATATATATATATATATTATATATATATATATATATATATATATATATATATATATATATATATATATAAAATATCATATAATTAATATATAAAGCTAAACTTTTAGCCAGGCGACGAGGTAGCGACATTTGGCGTTCTAACTTTTCGCCAAGTGTCGCGTCACTTAGGATAGAGTTATATAGAATTCAGTTTGTAAAATAAAAAAGTTAATTTAAAATTCTATTTTCTATCAAATTTGGATAGAATTTTAGGATAAAATTGTTAATTTAGAGTTTTATTTTCGATAAAGTACCAATATTTCATATGTATAAATTAAATTATAATTTTATTAAAAAAAATTATAACACTCATAAATTATCATATAAATTTATTTTTTGTATCATAGTATTTTTTTGGAGCGAAGGAATTAGCTCAAAATGCACCACATCCATTATTTATAATTATATATTCTAATCAATTAAAACAATATACTTTACAATCTAATATAATTTTATTACTGTGTGTAGACCTGTCAATCGGGTCGGGTCACGAGTCATTTCGGACAGGGTCATTATTTCAGGTTACGGGTCAAGAAATATTTTTCACCAATGTTATTATTATTAGTCATTACATGCCTACTATATAGTTTAAATCATCACAAAAACACATCAATTCCTAACTAATTTTGTATCAATGATATGTTTTAAAATTTGAAATATAGAATAAAAATTTACTTAAAATTCAATAAACAACCCGGGCATCGCACGGGCACAAAACTAGTATATATATAAAGGGGAGTTTTTCCCCGAGTTTTTAGAGAGCCACGTAGGATTTAATTTTCTTAGCGCGCCATGTATGATTATAAATTTAAGTTGTAGCCAATTAAATAAGAAATTATTAATTTCTTTTACAATTAAATAATTCAAATGCCATGTAAGAAAAATTGACGAATGAGATTTTAAAGTTTAAATTAATTAAATACAAAATATTATCTTTAGAGATTTAATTTTTTAGCTCGCCATGTAGGATTATAAATTTAAGTTGTAGCCAATTAAATAAGAAATTATTAATTTGACGAAAGAGATTTTAAAGTTTAAATTAATTAAATACAAAATATTATCTTTAGAGATTAGGAATTTTATCTAATATTTTAAAACTTATATAATAACAATTTAATCACATAAATATGAAAATATTTTTTTTAATAAATATTAACAAATCGTGCATCGCACGGGCTTCATCTAGTATATATATATAGTCGTTTAATTTCAATGTAAAACAAAATACATCTAGCTTTAGTCACAAAATATATAATGGAGCAATTATAGTTAGTGTATGTTTTTAAGGCACTACCTATTTCATGGAATAAATTTCCGTGTAAACTATTTACCTTTTAGGGCTCTCTTGACCTCCAATTCTCCAAAATATATAAAGGGCCCAATCAAGTACTCCACACCATTTAAAATTTACTTCTAACAAAGTTGAGAATCGTAAGACCTAAAAAGCCACCAACCAAGGTTGACGCTTAAGAAGTTATGGGTGCTTAATCAAGGATATGTAGTGGAGTAGGAAGTTAGGAACCACGATTTTATACACTCCTCAAGCGTCACTAATGAATAATGATATTATCCTCTAAAAAATATCTTAACAAAACTGACGCAAATTGTTGTCTCTTTCTTTTTTTGTTCCTTTATTCTTCTTTGGATGACGACTAATCTTGTAACAAAAAGTGTATGACTATGAAGGTCTATGTTATTGCTTGATGTAACAGTAGAGTGTGACGACTTCATATATTTATGGGGTATCTAATTGGTCAAATTTAGGTTGTGCATCGACATACTGAGTTATGTGTTAACTTAATTTGAAAATCGATTGAGTTTCTGGTAAGTAGTACATACATAGATATAATAGTGATATCTTATTAGTTGTAATATTGTATTCGTGTTTCAAATTGTGATGTTGTGGTACGTAAACTGAGGGTTTATGTGATGTTTAGAATCAACATTCGTTCTTGCTGACATAAAAGCATCTTTATTTTTACTTACTATGTACTAACTCAAGTTACCGAGTATGAACATAAAACTAGCTATTCATCAATCTCCTAACAATGCTAACATTATCAAACATGCAAGTGATATTATGTGTTCATATTCTTATAATAAAAAATCCATACTATTATTGCATTTGTGTTCTCTATAAACCTTTCCTCTATCTTTGTCAAGCTAAGCTAGGCATTGATATTTGATATAATATCCAATTATTGACCTTTGATTAATCTATACGGACAAGTACAAAATCCTAGTCATCAAGGTTTGAAAAACATGACAATTAACTTCAATAATTCAAGTATTATAATAAATTGACCTAAATTTACACATCATCATATCATTCATGATATTAATTAGTCTTCACTAATAAGTTATTATAAACCATTGTTATCACTATATTACAATGTTATACCATAGAAGCAAGGATATATAGATAACCACACACTAATATCTAAGCTAATACATAATATCCATAATAATATATACAAATTTACATCATAAAATTAAAAAGATAATCTTATTCAACTCTTTCATTGGTGGTTGATCAAAACCACTCTAATAGAGTAGGTTACTTTACTTTGGACCTTACCTTATAAAAAAAACCATAATCCCTACAAAAACAACTTTTGGCATCATTTAATTTGCATGAAGATAAAGTATCATATCAAATATATCTTGACATTATATAATATATATTGCTTACAACATAAAAATAAAAACTTAGCAAAATTAGTAGAGTTGTTGGAGTAGTTGTAGAAAGTATATCAAATCATCTTTCATTTTTTTTAATAAAATCATTCAAACAACTATAACATAAAGTTCATATATATATGCTCCATTTAAACCTAACCAAATTACACTCCCTCGTTCATTAAATTCTCCCATATAATTTTTTTTGTTCATTTATTAAAAAAAATTTCCTAATGACAAAGGAAGTAAAAAGTGTAACAAAGGCAGAAAAACCATGGAGACCTATAACAACAAAATGTTGTTCAGTAGAGGACTCAGTGATCCTAGGGATAAATTTCGGTAGGAAGACCGGAACATCAGAGCTTATGTCAAAGAACATTGCACCGTTGCCTTCGTTTCGAAGGCTGGCTTATTCGGGCCACCTTAGCAACCTGAGTAGCTGCTCGTCGCAGCGGATAAACGAGGACTTGGCTCAGTCGTTTGGGCCGGACTTGATAGATTTTCAGTTGAGTGAGTTGAAGGCTATAACGCAGAATTTTTGTAGGAGTTATTTGCTTGGGGCAGGTGGGTTTGGAAAGGTGCATAAAGGGTATGTTGATGAGAATTTTAAGAGTGGGTTGAAAGCTCAAGCTGTTGCTGTTAAACATTTGGATATTGAAGGGTTACAAGGTCATAGAGAATGGCTTGTAAGTTTTTATTTTATTTGTTTGTCATATATGTTTTGTTTAACATTAATATAATGTTCGATCGGTCAATTTTGTTGACTTTTTTAACATCACGGGGTTTGTTTTAAAATTTTCAGAAGATTGTTTTATTGAAAAATGTCATGTCATATTGCATATAGTTAAGTAAAACTTACAAGTGACATATCAGTAATATTACTTTATTACTATGTATGTACAATGATGTAAGATTTCCAAATGCGTGGTAAAGTGGGTAATACGGCGAATATTGATTTATCTATTGATAATTACGATTAATCTACTATCATATATGAAGTACATATATATTTTATCATAGCTTCACATGTATGTAGGAGCTAATGATGATTGTTTAACAAAACACTTTAATTATGAATTTTGACTCTTTTGATTAAGGTTTCTTTGAAATGAAATGAACAATAATACTTATATCAATTCATTTGGTACGTTGTGTATTTTAAAATAATTTAAGGCGACGCTCCATTATGCATGAATTGTGGCTAGTTACCTAACAATCATTATTCATTAGTGGTTGAGTTTGTTTAATAATCAAAGAATTATATTGATTGACTAAATTATTTTGTGGGACAGTCTGAGGTGATATTCCTAGGGCAGCTAAGGCACAAAAATCTGGTAAAGTTGATTGGATATTGTTGTGAAGATGAAGAACGTCTCCTTGTCTATGAATTCATGCCAAGAGGCAGCCTAGAAAATCATCTCTTCAAGAGTAAGCCTCTAAATTAATATTGTTACGCGATTTTTCTGCAAGACAGTTGTACACAAATGTATCTGATGAGTATACTAGCTAGCACGTACTTTATAAAGTCATCCCGGTCTTACAATAGACTTTTATGCAAGATTTCACTTAGAGACGCGGTTGTTGTACATTGGCAGGGCTTTCCTTATCAATGCCATGGGGTACAAGGCTAAAGATAGCAATTGGAGCAGCTAAAGGCCTTGCTTTCTTGCATGGAGCAGAGACACCAGTCATATACCGTGATTTTAAGACCTCCAATATTTTGCTTGATTCTGTACATCTCTTCTCATCCTTTAAACCCTTTTTTTTGTTACAATATCCAATTTTTTATAGGTTAGTTTTTTTAAAAAATAATGATTAGCTTAAGGGAAAAAAAGAAGTATAAAAACTCATTATTTGTTCTGTTTTTGGGTTTAGGATTTCACTGCTAAATTGTCTGATTTTGGGCTGGCTAAGATGGGCCCTGAAGGATCCGATACCCATGTTACTACTCGGGTTATGGGCACCTATGGTTATGCTGCTCCAGAGTATGTTTCAACGGGTAATTTTTCACTTTTCATATACTAACTTTTTTTTACTTAAAAAGTTTGACTACGAAATTTTAAATGTTCATGACTTTCTATGTGTTATACAGGACACTTAACAACCAAGAGTGACGTCTATAGTTTTGGGGTGGTCTTACTCGAATTACTTACAGGAAGGCGATCAATGGAAAAATCGAGGCCAAAGGGAGAGCAACACCTAGTTGATTGGACAATGCCATACTTATCTAGCAGCAGGAAGCTGAGGTACATTATAGACCCAAGGCTAGGAGGGCAATACTCGGTGAAAGGAGCAAAGGACATGGCTCGATTGGCTCTACAATGTGTGAGTCTAAACCTGAAGGACAGGCCAAAGATGCCCATGGTTGTACAAACACTTGAAGGGTTGCAAATGCACAAGGATATGGCAATTGCTTGTGGATTATGGCCACCACCAAATACAAAAACAAGTCGAATTAATGGAAATTCTGCCAAAGGCAGGGGTTATTGTAAACCCTCACCTGTTGCACCAATTAGGAAAACATGATCATTTGCTAGTTGGTAAAATAAAATTATAAGAAGTATGTTATTATTAGTGAAAAGGGGGTGTACCCAAGTTATGATATGTTATATATGTTGCCATCATATATAGATAATTAGGTGTGATAATAATATGTTAGATCATGCTTAAATAGTTGTTAGTATAAGTTGTATAGGATATGTATTATATATGGTCCTACTTAGCAAAGTAAGCAAAACAACTTTTTATAGAAACTTTTTTTTAATGTGAGCAAGATTCAATTAGAGCACCTTTTTTTTTTTTAATTGTATAAATTAGTCTATATGAATGAACAAATAAAATACCGATTGCTTTCACTAATTAAACAATCGATAAAACAACCTAACTTAGTGTAGTTGGTTAAGGATCCAACTTGAATTGCCCATTACCGTGCCCCTCTCCTCCCAAGAACCTAGGCGCAATTTGAGGTGATAGGTGAGTAACTTGGATGATACAAGTTGGACTCTAGTCTAAAATCATTTCAATACCTAGGAACAAAACAACTAATGAAAACTATAGAGCAGATAGTTGATTGATATTTTGTATCAATTATAGATATTGATACTAATTTTTTCTTAACAACCTCTCTTTTCTTTGTACACGTATTTTATCATTGAGTACTTTTACAAACAAAATCCATTGAACTAACACAAATTTCTAGTTGACAATAATATATTGAATGTGTGACCAAATTAGGGTACACCTATGTCACTAGATCGAAAAATTATCCTTAAAAGCTTGGCCATAACAAACATACAAGTACATGACATAACACATACATAATAAGTACATATATAACAATTACCTCTATTCATTGGGCTCATGTTGTTAAAATGGAAAACAATAGTCAGCAAAATGGAAAGTTATAGCTCGAAGTAGACATTTGTTTATATATGAACAAATTGTTTTGGTAAAGTTGGACGACCAAAGAGTTTAATGTATTACATCACATTAAATTACAAGGAAAATAACAATAGAGGGTTCGTTCACATTATATATATTGTTGTTGACCGTAACTACTACCCCAAATTCAAGCTATCTTTACATGTAATTCATGCATTTTTAAATATAAGAAAGGCATTTAGCGTTATGGTGCACTTGAATCAACACTTATCAAAAGCCATAAGCAATGCTAAGAGCTAATTTAATGATGTCTCATGAACATCCATAAATAAAAGTATAAAGAACGAAGCTGTAGTTAAATCAAAATTTCGAATCCAACTTACTATATATGTAATTGACACTGTTAGATACACATAAAATTCGAATTAAAGTCTTCTCATCTTTATATAACTAAATGACATGTATCACCGTATCAGGTAAGTCTGTTCAACTACGATAATTCTCCAAAAATCCAAACTAAGCGACAATATAAATAGGACAATTTCCTTCCATAAAATACCTTGTTATTGACAATACAAGTTACACCACACAAGTTATAAAACTAATTACATGTGATACTTTCAATAAATAATGCTAGCTAGTACAGAATTCAAGACTAGCAGTTCACTTGAGAAACAAGGCGCTATTCTTTTTCACGAAGAAGGCAGCTATTAATTTCCGATTATTTGCATCTAGAAAATATTTGTTAATGAGTAAATATACTGAAACATTTTGACCAAAACTTAGGAAAATGAATAACAAAATTAGCATTGCTTGTTAATATGGAAAAGTTGGGCAAATTTCCACAACAAAAGCGTGAGAAAGGCACTATCTCACGTTGAAAGTCCAACACTACTCCCTAACAAAGAGGCACACTTGCCTTTGTGCGTGCTTACCGCCTAATTCATCATAATATACTTCTTCAATTCATTTTAGCCTAAGTTTTTATTCATTCATATCATTTCCAAAAATCCCATTTCTTTTTTCTAAACATGGCATCAAATATGAATAGCAAGAGTAAAAAATCTCATGTTTCATCAAATTCTAATTTCAAACTTTGTATTACTCTCTTTTTTGTTGTTATTTTTACTATTCCTGCCCTTTTTCTCCTCCAAAACAATCCTTCTTCCTTGTGCTTCCCACCTTTCTCCACCACTACTACAACCAACTCGTGGGCAGGGGACTTGCGAGCCGCCACCTTTGCTTGGAACCACCTTGACTTGGCAGAGCATGGACCTCGGCCACTTAAGATCGCGGTCTTTTCAAGGAAGTGGCCTGTGGGAGCTGCACCAGGAGGGATGGAACGTCATGCATTTACACTTCATAGTGCCTTGGCCAACCGAGGCCATAAGATCCATGTCTTTACATCCCCTTATGATAAAGGGATCATGCCTAGCCCAACCTCATCAACCCCGGCCTACCCGATGATACATTGCCATGAGGGCGAGCCAGGGAAGTGGCGGTATAACAAGGCGTGGGAGCAGTTTACTGAGGAGAATGACAGGGAGGCTTTCGACGTGGTGCACACAGAAAGCGTTGCACTCCCTCATTGGCTAGCGCGGCAGCTAACCAACTTAGTGGTTACTTGGCATGGCATAGCCCTTGAAAGCTTACAATCAAGTATCTACCAAGACTTGGCTAGGCAACCTGGTGAACCTATGTCCCCTGGTTTTAACCAAAGTATTCAAGGTACTGTCCCTAAAGTACTTAATGAAATAAGATTTTTCCACAATTATAAGCATCATGTTGCTATTAGTGATAGTTGTGGTGAGATGCTAAGAGATGTGTACCAAATACCATCTAAAAGAGTACATGTTATTGTCAATGGTGTTAATGAAGGTGACTTTAGGGAGGAAGCTAAACTAGGCCGGGATTTTCGGTCCAAAATTGCTATGCCTAAGAATGCTAGCTTAGTCATAGGTGTAGCAGGGAGATTAGTGAAGGACAAAGGGCATCCCTTGGTTCATAGGGCATTTGCTAAGTTTGTGAAGAACCATCCGAATGTGTACCTTATCGTAGCAGGGTCAGGTCCATGGGAGAATCGATATAGGGAATTGGGACCCCAGGTACTAGTCTTGGGGTCTATGAAGCCATCTGAGCTAGGAGCTTTTTATAACGCGATTGACATTTTTTTGAACCCAACCTTGAGACCCCAAGGCCTCGATCTCACACTTATGGAGGCAATGATGAGTGGAACCCCTGTGATGGCTTCAAGATTTCCGAGTATCAAGGGGACCATTGTGGTGGAAGAAGAGTTCGGGTTCTTGTTTGCTCCAAATGTGGAATCGTTGGTGGAGACATTGGAGGAAGTGGCTGCAGAAGGTCCGAAAAGGTTAGCCCAAAGAGGAAAAGCTTGCAAGGATTATGCACATACGATGTTCACTGCACACAAAATGGCCTTAGCATATGAAAGGCTTTTTCTTTGTGTTAAAAATGAAACATTTTGCACATATCCTTGAAAGTTTAAGAGTAATTATTTTCTTATTTCATTTTTGGCATAAGTTTTCTCCCAAGTAGAGTATACATAATTCATTCAAGTACTTGTTTGACCAGAGTTAATTATTTTAGAAATTAAAGAGCAGAATTACTGTAATGCAGATCAGGCACTGCTAATGGCATTTCAGATCTGTTGTACCAATATTTGATACAGGTTAACATTGAAAAACAGAGAATTTTTTTTTTTTTACGTTTCTGCACAAATTTTCCATCAGATCTTTAGAGTATATACGACTGCAAAGTCCAAATTTTCAGGAGCTAACTCTTGTTCTTAACATATATCTCAGCAGAAACAATACTAGTACAGTTGATCATAAGTCGTAAACACAGATATGAATATTCAAGATATAAACATAAAAGTTTCATATTAGAGAGTGACTTACAAATCGACAAACAAAATTTTGAGAGCCAAACTTGTTCAGAATAGATCAAGAACAGTCAACCATGCTGTACAATGATTACTTCAAAGATCAAAGTGATGGCTCTCCACATGTTATCCCTTTCAGCATTACTCAATGTGTTTACATTTCCTTCCAGCAGGCTTGCAGTTTTGCAGATTCATCATATAGCAGGATCATGAATTTCAATGCTAATAAGTACGGATTAGAATCGCAATATGCATCATTTCCATCATATGGAGTAGGGGGAAAATAGGATGTTAATATATTTTTTTCTGTACAAAAGAAGGGCAGAGCCGCAGACAAACCCTCAACCTCCTCTTAATCCAGTTGAGAAGAAATTCTATCACGTTCAAACCGATCATAAGCATGCCTAGTTCTCAAGAACAAGAGCACACACGAAAAGAGTCCAAAAACCGAGAGGCATCCCCACCAAAAGAAGGTCCAAAAATAGCAGTGTCTCCCCATACAAATCAAGGTATCAGTAACCATTGAGATCCCCTGTGAAGAGTTTACAGCGTCAGAATCATACACTACAGCAGCTAGTAAACCATAAACCAGGGAACCAATGGGGATGTTGGTGATCAGGATATTGTGGTTGACTCCTACACTGGAAGGGCCAAATAGCTCAGATGTTATGGAAACGGCTGCAGCAAATATGAAGCCAGAGCTAAGTCCAATTAACGACGTTCCTGTTTGTAGTGCCAGGGCACTTCCAGATCCTGTAAGCAAGAAGAAGGCTATGGGGGTCGGTGTAAGTGCGATTGCTAGCCAACCTGTTCTTGCAAAGTAGAACTTCCTGTCCAAAAATAAGAATACTGAAATAAGTTGTGCATCCCACTAAATCACAGTAGTACATGATAGATAGATGGGACTAATTACTTCCACATTTTTTTTAATTTGTCAATTATATGCTTAAAGTCAGGACCAATTAATTGATACTTAAATGCAGCTTGATATATAAGATATGTCATTTAGAAGGATCAGTTACTCACGCACGAATGTAATCAGGAGTGGCTGATAGTAAGCGACCAAAGAAGGAGAAAGATGAATAGAGAGTTATAAGAGTTGTGGTGCTGGAACTCTGCCCAAGTGACTGAGCAATCTGTCCAAGATTATTACTGTAAACCAACCCAATTGTACCTCCACAAAAATAAGCAATATAGTAGAGCCAGAAATCCACCCTGCGAACAAGTACAGAAGCAGGATGCTCTTCCCCTAGAATCAGCAATCGGTCCTTCCTGATCACTGGCCCACAACAAACTTCACTCTTGGCTGCAGTAGACTCAGTGAAGCTATAAGTAGATTCATCTCCTTTTTCTTTCCAGTTCCCCAGCAAAGTCATGGTATCACTAGCATAGTCACCACCTCGTATGGACATTTCCCTATGGACCTCCAAATCATCATCTTCAACAAGAATGAAACCTGAGCCATCAATTTGGAAATGTGTATGAATCTCTTTGAACCACTCTCGAGCATATACAACACCGGGAATGCATAGGGGAAGGATAAGCAGGAAAATTGCCCCACCAAAGAGAATACGTGCTGATGACATTTCATTTGTAGATGAGGAAAGGAAGAGGAGGTAAAGGCCAGTCAAGACTGCTAAGATGTTAAGGAAAAAGAATATAAGAGAATCCCTTTGAATAGCTTCAGAAGGGAGAGGATCAAGTTCAGGTTGCCTAAGGATTGGGATTAAGGCAGCAAGGGAAGTTAAGAGGGGAATGAGGGCATTCAGTAAGAGGTAGAGGGAATCTGACGATGGATCAATTGAATTAGCTGCTAGGGTGTATAGTGCAGCACTTACACCATTGAAGCCGACTGTCAGGGAGAGTGCAAGAGATCGGTTTGCTGGGAAGTTTTTAATGCAGAGAACAAAACACACTGTGTTGAACCAGCAGATGCTACACCCAGCTAATAAGCATAGGAAAAATACCTGTCAAATAAAACCAACATTATTTATAAACATGATGTACAAACTTTCATGTTCCCTAGCAAGTTGAGAGAATTTTTGAGTCTTTAATTTTATGACAGTAAAAACAAATGTACAATCTCACCACTAATTGCCAGACAAGCTTTTTAAGGCAAATTATGGTCACAGAGTTCTAAAGATTCTTATTTAATTAGTCTGCCTGAAGCTAACACAATCTCTGGCACTTCAAGTTATGAAGGTAAAACAGCCTAAAGTTCTCGCTCATTTCATGTATTCACATTTCACAATATGCTATATATGGAGCTTATTGCAGCTAACAGATTCGGTGGCAACTTACAATTATAGAGCTACTGTCTTTTGTCTATACATTATCAGATTGATCATAAGAGCTTCTAGTATAAAATAGAATAGATGCAATTTAGTTTTCAAAATATATTATAATTTTTCTTAGAAGAGGTCGGTAAATCCTCCTAGGCCAATTTGGACCATTATTGGGCAGAAGAGAAGGGGAGAAAATTCTTCAAAGAAGCATATAGGATCCAATCCTTGCTTCTTGTGGTTAGAAGGTGGTGAGGGAGTCACTGTCTTGCCCCCACTCAATTCTCTTTATCACTAGATATTTTCAGTTATTTCTCATCAATTATTCAGTTATTTAAGTTTTTCCTATTGCAGGCTATTGGATACCACCAGAAAAACTATGACCATATAAAGCAAAAAACACTACCACTATTTTAGAAAAGTGAAAAGATGGGGGGATATTCTTTTCTAAAATTAGTAGAGCACTGAAGAATCAACTAAAATGAATTAGAGAAAAAGGGTAAAGGTGACAAATGTCTAATGAGTTGTTTGGAACCGAGTTTTATTTAAGTCAATATGGTTGGATCATGTCTAAGTGATGAATCATTTTATTATGTTGGGGCATAATTACCCTTTTTTATCATTGATATTTGATTTCAGTCATAAAAATTAAGTTATCTTATTTAGGGTACGGCAATTCTAGACCATGTCAATCTTATCGAGTCTTTGAGAAAAGTGCAATAGTAAAGTAAAATTTTGAGGCTATAAAAAAAGTGTTAGAGACTTTAAATGTTAGCACCATCAACTGATTGGGTAAATGATGAAATATCTCTTAGCATCCAGAAATTCCTAGTGATAAATAAAGAATGGACCTTTTTACACAAGGTGGGGTTAAACTAGTGGTTGTTTGTGTACTATTGCAATAAATTATGTGGTACAAGCATACCACACGGGCAGCCAAGTAGCCAACCATCTGTGCTCATACGGGATAAAAAAAGCTTTTGATTTTGTGAATGTCAACAAGTTTTTCATATTTGTGTACATATTAGTTACACATTTGACTAGTATAAAGGAATTTCATGTGATAGAGGTTGAAACCAGAAAGGACCTTAAGGCCTGGGAAACTCTATTAATGTCTTATTCTAATGTGTTAACGTCATCATGTATGTACAAAATTACAATATGTTACTGTATGAAATAAGGCTAATTCGTTGATGCTCACCATTCCGCTTTCCACCAAACACGACAAATAATTAACTTAGATTATATGTATGTATTCCTTTTGAAACCCAGAAGTGTAATTGAAGGTACCAATCTCTTAATTAGAAGTATAGAACCAGTAAAGGGCAACTTTTTCTTTTTCTTTACATCCATTTTCTATTGTTTTAGGTAATAAACAAAGCAAAGCCTTCACCAAACTTCAGCTTATTTGCTTTAGACTAATTGGAAAAGAGTAATGAAATTATAAAAAATTAAGTTTCCACCAAAAGGTATTATTATGTGGTCTTTAACCTCCACATTATCTTTAATTCCGAATTTCCAATTAACTATAAACTGCTAACATACTTCAATTCAATTTTAATTTGTATATCCTTGTTATGATTTACCCTGTGTCCCCGTGCATTAGCACGTGCATAAACTAGTTATTGATTAGATACCCAACCATTTCTCCGACCTTTGTAATTCTAAACAAACCAAGCAATAATCTCAGTTTTAACAATACTAGCAATTATTGATCATTGGCCATTTACAGTAAATGGGTAAGCTTACTTAACTTAATCAGTTTCCTTATTTCCAAAAACAATTATTGATTAAATACTTAACAATTACTCCCATTCTAAAAAAATCAACAAAAACTATGTCAATTGATTATTTAATCCCTTGAAAAAGCCAATTAATTATCTAACACTCTGTAATCTGTATCATTTTGAATTATTTCGAGAGCATATAAAAATTAACCCGTACACCATATGCGTTAGTGTGTGCATAAAACTTTTTAAGAATACATAACATCATTGACATTGACAGAAGTACTAACCAATAAAATTAATTAGAAAGAAAAAGAAAGAAAGAGGAGAGAGAAAAAAAAAACAAGGAAAACGTACCACAAAATAAGGGGGAGAAAAAATGCCACGAAGAACAAGCCATTGAAGACCATAACCAAGAAAACCCATGAAAGCAGCAATGAACATAACAACCCACAAAGGTAAATACATCAAAGCTAACCCAGATGACCAACCAAACGCTTTTCCTAAATCCGACGCAACCGCCAAGTAGTTCAGCTGAACTTGTGAAATTCCGAGCATAACCTTCATTTCCGATGAATAAGCTGAGAAATCGAAGTTTGTACCAGTAAATGCCTGCAACCATATTGTAGCTACTAGAATTGCCCACTTTCGAGATTGTCCTGCCATTGATATGATCAGGAATAATTTTGCATAACAAAAAAGGCGCTGTTTTCGGGTTGGAAACCAGGATTGTTGCTTCTTAGCCTTTAATGGTGGTGGGTTTTTAATGGGGGAATACTTGAAGTATGAAGATGTAGGGGAGTCTTTTGAATTGCGAGGTCTCATTGTTTTTTTTGTTTTTTTTTGTTTTTTTTTTTTTGGTTTATATATAAAAGGAAATAATTATGGTATTTTTTTTTTTTTGGGTATTTTTGGAATTTTGGGATTTTTAAGGTGGGCTCACTTTGTTGTCACTTTCATTGGATCATCTTCTTCTTCTTCAATGAGGTGAATTGATTGACATGTGATTATGAGGAGAGAGAGAGACAGAAAAAAAAAAAAAAAAAAAAAAAAAAAAAAAAAAAAAAAAAGGGAAGGTACTAGTATTCTGGAAAATGGAATAGAAGGAAATGTACACAGTACATACATGGTTGCACATTCAAAAATAGCTAACTTTTATAGTAAGACCAATTTATATCATAGAATAGTTTTGTGATAATTTGAGAATATAATAATATTTGGTTGGTAGGACTGTAGGAGAGTATAATTTAATATATGATGGATGCAAAATACAAGTATGAAATAATGATGTGAGATGGTGTATGTAAAAAAAAAATAATAATAAAATAAAAAAAAATAGTTCTTATATAATGTTTGTTATTGAGTGTTCTAGGATGAAATCCTATTAGATCCAATTTGATATGGTATTTACTAGTTTTGTATTTTTATTATAAATGTCGTATCACGTTTGATTTCAAAACATTTACTAGTTTTATATATTTATTATGCCGTATCACATTTGATTTAAAACTTAACTGTATTGTTAATACTGCTACATAAGCTTGATCATCAAATAACAACTGTTTTTTTTTCCTGTTTGGTTGGCCAATCGTGTTGAGTATTGTTCTCGCTTTGTTACTCCATCGGTACTTTTGAGAGTGAAATGTTACTCTTGAGCACGCATGCTAATGCAAAACCTTGACCATTTATACCCTGATTATTAATAGGTAAAATTTTAACAATTGAATAATTAATAAACTATTCATCGAGACGATTCTAATCGAGACGATTCTAACTTAGTAACTTGTATCCAATAAATCACTAACATTAGTCAAATAGATTAGGTAAATAGTGTAAAAAGTCAAAATATTTCACTAAAAAAAATAAAAATGAAATGTTACATACTTTATTGTTTTAAGTGCAAATTTTTATCGCTTAATAATATTCTTAGTTTCTTAATAATAATAATAATAATAATAATAAATTTTTTTTGCTTAAATTACATTTTTAAAAATATACGCATTAATACAAATCTAATATGAAGTAAGATCTAATATTAGTTTAGCTAAAGGTCATCCTTGGAGAACCTTTATGCTATATATGTTTCCTTTATGATTTATAAAGATAAATAAAGCCAAGGAAATACCCCTCGAGTTTCACGAGATATAGAAAGCCAAGGAAGCGGTGAGTAATTACAGTAGTACGAGATGTAACAAGAATCATTGTTTTTGCATGGCTTAAGTAAGTTCTAATCCTACCTCTATTTCTTATTAAGTGCAATAAAAGAATATTTTATATTTTACAAATAATATTTCTTTATTGCATATAATAAGAAACGGAGTCAGTAATGCAAATTATATGTTGCTTTGCTGATAGCTGTATACAAACCAATTCCGATAATAAGTTGATAGATGAAATCCTATAATTAATTTTACACTCTATCGAGTATCAGTTAAACTCGCAATATCTAAATCAATTGGCTATTTACGAACACGTAACAATGGTTTTCTTCCACTTTTCCTCACATGGTTTTCAAATATTAAAAATTGATCAAATCATAAACTATTACGAAGTACTTGTATTAGTTGTATATTACGGAGTATATGGTATTAGTTGTATTATTATGTGATAAGGACCGTCATCACCCATAGAATAGATTTTATCATAGTCACATAATTTAATTAATCACAGTGTTAAGATGTCTTATTGGGGCCAATGGATATAAGTTGCAAACAAGCTGGCCCAGCCCATTGAAGTTAAAATGCTTTACAAACTTTCCTTAAAGATTAGTTAGTGATTTCCAAATTTGTTTTGTAAAAAAACCGTTAGCGCTTCACATGTTGGATGAATCAGGATGAGATGACTTCAATTCATTTGGTAAGTTTACAGGAATTTGGAAGCATAATGGTTAAACAATTAACTAGTAAATAGTATTAGTAAAATGTTAGCAATAAACAATTAGCTTAGTGTAGCAATTAGCTTAGCAAGTGTAAACCCTTTCAATCCATGGAAGAAGGCATGGAGTCCTCTACAGGATTTTTTCCCAAATTGAGCTTTATTGGTAAATTATTTACCAAATTGGTCTCGTGGGAAAAGTATTTCCCAAACTAAGCTTTTGGGGTGAAACGCTGTGTCGGACAGCGTTTTACATCCAGTTTTTTTTAAAAAAAAAATTCAAGAAGTAAAACGCTGTCTCAGACAACGTTTTACCTTATTGACCTGTTGGTATGTATTTTGGCAAAATATACTACTATATTTTGCCAAATTATACTGGAATATGTATATGGGCTTTGAAACGCTGCCTGAGGCAGCGTTTTATGTTGAAGCATAAAACGCAGCCTGAGGCAACGTTTTATTTGAAGCATAAAACGCTGCCTGAGGCTGCGTTTTATGTTAAAGCATAAAACGCTACCTGAGGTTGCGTTTTATGTTAAAGCATAAAACGCTGTCTCAGACAGCATTTTTCTGCTAGACTGCATTACCAGCAGCATCTGCTACACTGCATCACCAGCAGTTTCTGCAATCTGCTGCTGCCCCTACACATAACCCTCACCCAGCAGCATCAGCTCAGCCCCACCATGAACCACCACCCCCACCACCATCCACCACCATCAACCACCTCCCCCACCACCATCGGCCGCCACTCTCGACCACCCCTATGCAATGCAAAACACCCTAAACAACGCAAGGACATTCCCACCACCCCCATCATTAACCACCACCCCCACCACCATCAACCACCTCCCCCACCACCACCGCCCGCCACTCTCAACCACCCATAAACTACCATAAAACACCCTAAACAACGCAAGAGCATTCCCACCACCAGCCCCAACCTTTCCACCACCGACAATCATCAAACACTGGAAACAACCCCAACAGCATGATAACCATCGTGAAACAGCACTTTAAGTGCAGGAGACCAAATATATGCTGCTTGATACATATAACGGATATAAAAGATATAGTTCCACTAACAAAAGTCAAATTCGGACAAATAAGGGAAATAAACTTCAAATTGTACAGAGAGTCATTTAGAAAACATTTCTTGTATTAATAATGTAAGTGTTATATACAACATTGTTAAATATCTGAGTACCACAAAAGGATCAACTAACTAATACTATCCGGACTCATGTATTGGAGTTAATTGATCTCCATCTTGTGTGTCCTCCGTCCGTCTACGAACACGCCTCGGACGCCTCGTGTAATGCTGAATGGTGGTGAATGGGTCTCGGGACGGTGGAGAAGTCAGCTGGCGAGACGATGAGTCATCCTGGTTGTGGCCGGGAGCGGTGTTATGGATGAAGTAATCAAAGCTTTTAAATGTTTGTTTGTGGAGACAGGTAACACTTGAGCCCCATGCCCAGTCTCACACCTCATTTTAAGGTTCAATTCAGCATTCATTGGGTTTGAGCCGATACTACTATGAACCTCATTCATCAGATCATTCACAGTCATGTTCGGTTCAAGCGTTATAAGTTCCATATTCCCTCCACTGTACTCAACATTTGATCCATCGCACATAATTTCACCTCCCCACCGGCATAACAACACTACATTTTGTGAAGCCATATTCTACATACCAACCAAAACACATTTAAGGATAATCGAATTCTAAAACAACGTCAAAAAACCCTAATTTAACAATACATAACATACATAGCTTCGATAATGGAAAGTTATATCAAATTTCGAGAACCTACATGTGTAGCTAATATGACAACAATGAAACAAGTTCATTCTCATTATCAACATTTTCATCACCAATTTCATAAACTCTTAGTACCGCATACAACTATCAACATACTAATACTGCATTACCATCAACAATTTTATCATTTTTTCACAATAATAGACCACATTACCATCAAGAATTTCATCAAGAATTTCATCAAAAACAAACCACATTATCATTGACAATTTCATCAACAATTTCGTCGACAATTTAATCAACACTTTCGTCTATATTTTTTCTCAACAATGTACCACATTATCATCAATAATTATCAACAATTTATCACATTTCATTACTAATTAGCAACAAATTAATACAATTTACATCACAATTTGCTACAACATACAACAACTATCTACTACCAACTATTCAATGTAAAATTCAACAATGTACTACGAATTTAGGGTTTACCCGGATTTAAAGAGTGAGTGAGACAATGCCGGCAACAACTTCCGTTCACTTTGGCGGCGGCACGGCAGGGGAGGTGTTGGCAACGGCTGTGGTTCTTTGTTGCTGACAATGAGAGTTAGTGAGAGAGAGAGTGTAAATTGCGTGAAAGAGATTGAGAAAAAAAGGCCTGAAATTCGTTATAATTCCCGCAAGAAACGCTGCCTGAGGCAGCGTTTAATGTACAGATAAAAACGCTGCCTCAGGCTGCGTTTTATGCTTGTACATTAAACGCTGCCTGAGGCAGCGTTTCATTTAAAGATATAAATGCTGCCTCAGGCAGTGTTTATTTGTATAAAACAGGTATGAAATACGAAGTTTTTGAAAAAAGTCAAACTACCATAAAACGCTGCCTGAGGCAGCGTTTTATGTCTTGTAATTTTTTTTTTAAAAACTGAGTGTAAAACGCTGTCCGAGACAGCGTTTCACCTCAAAAGCTTAGTTTGGGAAATACTTTTGCCACGAGACCAATTTCGTAAATAATTTCCGATATTGTCGGCTAATTAGGTATTCTAACATGTAGTCATGGGTCATGGCACTACGTAATCTTTTCGTAACTTTAATTAATAAGAAAATAACAAGGATAATAACAATCATAATTTTAATAGTATGATAAATTTATTAGTGATTCTTTAGAGCACATGACCCACCATTTTTTTTTTTATAAAACTTACAAGCTTACAACTTTTGTTCATTCCAATTATCGAATGTTTACATTGCCAGAACTTTGCATGAAGACGACTAGCAAGTAAACACTTCTTGATTACAATAAAAGATTGAAGCTCCATAACATGCTTTGTTCTTGTTTGCTTAGTGGGATTTTAGAGGGTGAAGCGATATATTAGTCTTTTGAATTCAATAAAGCCTAAATCCAAATATTTCGTATAATTATGGATTTTCCACAAAATATTAAGTACTTCATATTAACCTAAACTCTATGCTTATAATTCTCCTAGGTTTGAAATATTTACAAACTAAAGCATAAGATAATTTTATAACACTTTTGTCGTAAAATTTAGATCATACACTCGAGAGCATGATGTGCATTATGCTTTAAAAAAAAAAAGACTAAACCATTTATGAGTAAAGAACCACGATATCATTCTTAACAAATTATTTAATCAAGATTAGGATATGCATCATGCACTCAAATGTAAGATCGAATTTGCTCATCCCGAACCCTCATTAATCTAATTACTCCCCAATTAGTGAAAACGTTAAAGTATTTCAAGAACAGAGCTTACCATTTTTGCAAACTTTCATCTCCAGAAGAGCGCACAATTAGCCCAGGCGCCCACCAACTCCTTTAAATAAAATAACCCCATTTTTATAATTCTGAAAACTCGAAGAAAGTCAATCAATTCAATCAAAACTGATGTTGAAGACCCTTTCTTTGTTTCCTCGTTTACCCTTTTCCTCTTCTCGAAGGTCCATTTCTCTTTCTCTATTTCTTTCAGATTATTGGCATTCTTCATAATCTTTTGATTTGATTAACATATGCCCTTTTTTTGCTGTTATCGTTTCTGGGTTTTCATTAATTTTGATTTTTTGCTGTTAATTTTTAATGGGTTTTGCTAATGTTGTGTTTTTTTTTTTTTTTTTTTTTTTTTTTTTTTTTCAATTTTGTTCATGACATTGAAAGTTTGGAACTTTTTTTGTTTGTTTAATTTATATTTATGTAAGTTTTATTTCTTCAATTGGGATATCTGGTGACATTGGCCTGGCCTTAAAGTGATTGAATCAATTTTATGAAAAGAGGAAATATGGAAAAGAAGAAAATCAAGGACTTTAATAAAACCACTACAAAAATGAGCTTGACTAGTGTTGCATACTGTTGAATTATTCTTTCTTATTCTTTTGTTTTTATCGATTTGATGGCTAATGCAATACATTCAATAGGATGATTTGGTTTATGCTTATATTAGTTATATAGTAAAGTCTGATGTGGTGCACACTTGTAAATTGTAAGGATGATTAGGTTGGTGCTACTTTAGTAAGCTCTAGTGTGATGTTCTGCATTTGAAAGGATGATTAGGTTGGCCCTTTTATAGTAGGTTCTAGCCAGTTTTCTTCCCTTATTATCAATTATTTCGAATTGATGAGTCTAAATTGTTATTTCAACTCAGATGTCTAATCCAATTGTTTCACTTATATGCCTCAAATTGATTGTTGATGCAGTAGTTCAGCAGTAGAGGTAGTGTAACTGCTGTTGTTGATATTCGTTCAACATCCTATTATATATCTGAAATCATTCCATATAATTGATTTTCATTCAGATTTCCTAATTTCGCCACAATGTCTGTGGAAGCGGTACCATTGTGTCCTAAATTTGTTCCTGTGGAGCAAAGTAAAATAACTTCGATCAGCAGCCCTGAAGGTATGTTTGTGCTTTACATTATCCTAGAAATCAAGTCTGCCAATTCATGATATGGGGCATAATTTGTTAATCCTGTAAAGAGTGTAAATCGGTAATTAATAAGTGTAACAAGTTTTTGATGACATGGATATTCTGAACTGATAATATGTTAAGCACTGAACTGAAAATCTGACACATAATATAAATTTAAATTTTGTCTGATTGAAATGGGCCCAGTGGGAGCCTGATTAGTTTCATCTCCTAGCCATGCTTTGTGATTAGCAGTTTAACTTCACTCATCTTGATAGCTCGTAAGAGAAAGTCTCCAATTCTTGAACGTATCATTGGTACCATCCTCAGAAGATAGTAAAGAATCTGATATTTTGATGAAATTATTGGCTATCTATTTTAGCCTTCCTATATGGGTTAATAATTGTACAGTATTGTATGCCATGCACCTTTTTTTTTTTTTTTTTTGGGCTTTCTACCTTTTGACTTTAGATTCCTAACCGCTGATCATGTTGGTCACTATCACTGGAACTTTTATGTAAACCATGTCAAGTCTTACTATTGCCCCACCTTCTTATGTACGGGAAGCCCTTTTTTATGTTCTTTACTTGCAGCTGACTGGCATGCCTTTTTTTGTATTGCAGCATACAAATTCAGTGTTGTATCATATAATATTTTGGCACAGGTATGTGTGTGCTTTAATTATTGACAAGTACGGAATTGAAGAAATTCCTTATCTTTGTGTTTATCAATTCTGAGCTATGTTACTTGGACTCTTCATTTCACCTTAAGTACTTGTATTGGATATTGGACAATTGACATGGGGAATCGGACACCGGGATGTGCACTCCTGTTGGTCATGATTACCCAGTCTGAGTAACATAGCTTCTGAGTGAAAGTTTGCTATTTTACTTACTGCTTATGTTTGTAGCTGGTCATGAGCTAGAAGTTTCATTAAGGATAACTTACAAACTGCATGTCTGCATATGTTATGTTTTGCTATAGTAACCTTGCATTTTGTTAACGGAGAACCTCTACAAAATCAACCTTAACATAATCCCAATGTCTGTAAGCAGGCTTTCCTCTAAAGGAGGTTGGGCAAAATGGATGTATGCAGCTTGCGATAACCAAAAGGTTGTTTTTACTATAACTTCAATCTAAATTGTAATAATTGTTTACTGCTTTGTATTGAACTATTGAAAAAGGCGTAGATCATATAAGTTGATGGAGAACTTGTACTACAGTAATTTGACTAAAATTCAATAAATATTTATCCAAAATGAGCTACTGGTGCATCAGTAAGAAACTGTGAACTTCTTACCCTCCTCCCTTGGGATTATGAGGAGAGGACTTATGACAAAATTTCCAACTTACATTTTTCTTTTATCACCCACAACAAATCTTAGGATCAACAAGTTATTATTCTTGATAGATTTACAGCTTGACACTGTCTCCTGTAAATTTTGTTTATATAATTCTTGTACATACTTCAATTAAAACAGATTTGCCTACTACTTTCCCTACATTCTTCATTTACATTTGTTTGTGCGGTTGAAGTCCAATTTTAGTTCTTTCCTAAAATTTACTAAACGAGTGCAACCCCAAGAAAAAATTATACAAGTACACCTTGACAAGGAGGTAATAATAAAATATGAAAAATTATATAAGAGTTAGAAGAACAGTCTCACTGCTATGTTTCTTAGCCCTGCAGTGATTCCAGGTAATGGTAATGGTAGTCAGTTGTCTGTCAACCTATATGAACAGTCTCACTAACTTGCTTACCCTCTTGTAAGAAAGGACAGTTATGGTTTTAATGGTGTGATCTTATATTTGATTCCGTTTTGTAGGTATTTGTGAAGAGTTCCTATTTTCCACACTCCCCAAAACCTTGCCTCAGGTAACTTAACTATCTGAATTGTGGTTATTTATTGGGTGTTTAATCCTGCATCTGTTGGTAATTAAATAATATGCATCCATGCTGTTGTACATGGCCAATTTTGTCAATATATGTGATTTTTTTTTTCTCAAGTATCTATTTGTATATGTGCATTATTTTTGTTTACTATGATTAACGGGGATAATGAGCAGTGTGGCAGATAAAATGCGTTAGTACAACATTAGAAAGTTGAAGGAGTTGTGCTATTATATACCTTAATGTCACCATTAACCCTAGGTGTTGATTCATGAAGCTCAACTGTATTATGTCAAACATTCTGGCTTTATTTAACGTGTTTCTTATCGTTTTCTCATGAACTTTCTTTCAAGGAGGGTTTTTGCTTTTACTCTTTTATGTATATCTATAGTATTTAATTTTTTGAAGTTCTTGTTCCGAATGATTTGCTTAAGCATTTGACGATAATATCTTCTTCTATGAACTACGTGACGAGTTATAAAATTAAAAATGTGGCGTTACTGAATTTGAGACTGATTGTTCTGGGGTTACCATGGTAGATGGGTCTAACATAAGGGCTGGATATATAACTTTAGGGCTGCATGGTGTAAAGATAGAAAGAAGTCAAATGACTAAAAGCTATGGTTTTATTGAGAAATAGATAATAATTGATGAGAATCAAAAGGAGAGATAACTTGCATCATAGTAAGTGCTAATTTTAACAAAACTAAGATCTCACACTTCTATCCAAGTCCAAGCAGTAAATTTAACTGAAGGTTGGTCTTGTGTATTTGCAGATGGAAGGCTCGTTCCAAAGCTGTTTTAACTGTTTTAGGAGATTTTGATGCCGACTTTCTCTGTTTACAGGTCCTTTAGCTTCTCTGTGACAACAATAGTTCGTGTTTCATCTCTTATATCTATGCTGTTAAAAGCTGCAATGTGTTTCCCAACTTATTATTATTATTTTTTCTTTTTCCAATTGTTATTGTTCTGGCCGTATCAGGAGTTAGATGAGTATGATAGCTTTTATAGAGGCAATATGGAACAACTTGGATACTCGAGCATCTATATTCAAAGGAGTGGCCAAAAGCGTGACGGGTGTGGAATCTTTTACAAGCTGACCAGGTACATGGTGCTGTCTGATTCCTATGTTTTTTTCCCTAATCTAAGATAATCAAGCCGATATCATATCTGATTTTCTGCTGCTTAGCTTTAATTTGTCAGTTGCATGTTCAGTGTCTGCCATATGAAGTATTGAGGCTCCTAAGCTGTACCCAATCCACATAATGGATGGTGTATTGTTGTGGTAAATGTGCTTAAGTAATTGAGAGTGGAAGTTAAAAGCTTATAGGTTGGTACAAGTCACCTTGTTTTATGAAATTCAAATGTTGGAATCACTTGAGCTTGTTGTTGCATGAACGATTTCTTAAACAAATACTTATTACCTTTTTTAGTGATGGAAAAATTATAGAATCCTCAGAAAACACTTTCGTCTAAATTTTTTGTAGTTTGGTTGTTGGTAGACGTGATGTCATGACCATTATTTTTGGCAAATGATGTCATGATTTCATGAGCACAAATTCGGAATTGTTTCTCATAGTTCATGAAACCAGATATCATTAAGAGTGTATTTTATTCAAGCACTTGTTAATTTTTTTGCGAAGCTCAATATTGATCTTTGTCATAATGATGATTATGCTAGTTGTTGTCTTGTGGATCACATGTGCACAAAACATATTTCTGTTTGTTGGTCCTGTTCTTCTAATGGCACAGACTATGGTGTGTATATTTGACTGCATAAATTGAGTATACCAAATTCTATTTACCTTTTCCATTTAATTTATATTATATACTCTGCAGACACCTAGCTACTGGTGAGTTTTGGATAGAAAGATGAATATATTCTTTGAGCAAAAAACTCTGCCTTTGTCATATAGTCTACTCGTATGTTTTAAAATCATTCTTAGTGACTTACCAAAAAAAAAAAAGATTGTTCTTAGTGTTGCAGCCTTTCTGATACCTACTTCATATTGCATTTTTTGGTAGTCTATTTTGTGTTTTGCCCTGTATATTATTTCTTTATCTTAGCTTTTGGCGTGCTCCAGTGCAGAGTTGGTCTTACAAGAAAATATTGAATATAATGATCTAGTGAAATCTATTGATGATGAAACAAATAGTAGAGTGATGGATAGTGCTGTGTCAGTTGCTGGAGGAAATGCAAATGCTGAAGAAACCCAAGGTTATTATTATTTTTCGTTTCCTCTCTAATTATGATATCCACTCTTGATATTCTAATTACTTTCCTATTTTTGCAAATCCCATACTTATCATTTCTTCTAAATTCCCCTGTATCACCTTATTCTTCTGATCTTTCTTGATCCATAACCCCAATTTTCATCTGAGATCCCTCTTGCTGTTCTGGACCTAAATGGCTGTTAAAGTGATCATTCGCCCAAATGTTCTTGCGGCTATATTATGGAGAATGTAAGTGAATGAGGAAGAAATTAAGATGTGGAATCTTCTACGGAGTATTAATTTCTTAGCTGTAGTTTTCATTAGGTTCTCTGTTTTAAAAAAAATAAAATCCACCCACATCAAATATGTATTATGTCAACGTTACTTCACTCAAGGTTTTTTTAACCCTTCCATTTATATGCGTCTTTTGTGGATTTTCAGGTTCGACAGAGAAAGGTGCTGAAAACGACCGTGGAGACCCTAATGATCCTCGTGTCAGACTAAAACGTGATTGTGTTGGAATTATGGCTGCATTTAGACTAAAGAACCATTCTCAGCATCTTATTATTATTGCAAATACACATTTGTATTGGTATGTTGACTCATTTTTCAGTCTCTGATTATTTGATTTACTCGGGCTCGTATGTATCTACTTTGACTTGCATTCTTACCTCCAAGAAAAAGATATTCCTCTGATATTATTGAATGGCTGCCATCTATTCCAGGGATCCAGAATGGGCTGATGTTAAGCTAGCTCAAGCTAAATATCTACTGTCGCGTTTAGATCAATTCAAAACTCTAGTTTCAGAAAAATTTGAATGTTTTCCTTCTGTTATTGTGACTGGCGACTTCAACTCTATCCCAGGAGATCAGGTACGACTGTAGGATTCGTAAACTTTTCTACTTTTTGCGTTTTTTATTTTTTCAGAAAATTTTGTATGAATTCCTTCTGTTATCAGTTTACCTGAAAATTTTGTATGAATTCCTTCTGCTATCAGTTTACCTAACAGTTAGGAGTTCTGCCACTGCTGCTTATTGGGTTAAAACCTGAATGTTTATTCCCTTTTGTCTACCAGGTGTACAATTACCTAATTTCTGGCAGCTCTTCCTTGGAGTCTACGGTTGAATGTCCTGATGAATTGCCCATTCCTTTGAGCAGCGTCTATGCCTGCACAAGAGGAGAACCGGCATTCACCAACTGCACCCCTGGCTTTACAGGTACTTTGGATTACATTTTCTTTTCGCCTTCCGGTTGCATACAACCTGTGAGCTTCTTAGAACTTCCTGATGAAGACTCTCCCTCTGTGGCTGGTGGGCTCCCAAACTATCAGCATCCCAGTGATCACCTTCCCATTGGTGCAGAATTTCAAGTCCATACTCAATAACACCACCTGTTCTATGTGCTTCTAGATTCCTTTTAATTGCTTCTAGATTCCTTTTCATTTTCTCATGACTAAATTGGGTTCGATTTTTTTTCCAAACCATGCTAGACGATACAGTTATTGATTTTGACAATATATACAAGGTTGCCTCAAGTACAACACTCACAATTTTTTGCACTCCTTTTAATTCTCATTTCTTGTTTGAACTACACTGTAAACATGGTTGTTAGCTGCTTAGCTCTAGACAAAAAGAAAATCATGTCAAAAAATTTGACTAATTTGATATGTTGGGCTACGCTTGGGCTAATTTTAGTCCAATGCATCATGCCGGCCTTGTAATCCATGTTTAATTTTCAAAAAACCGGCCCAAAATTTCTGCGCGAATCCAGGTTGTTATTCGGCCCAAGACAAGCCAGACCACTCTTGATTCTTGATCAGCTCAAGTGTGTTAATAGTAATTTGATACACTGTACTCTCCAAAAAAAAAATTAAAAAAAAATTAAAAAAAAATGACAGAGAACAAGGATTAGTGGTTGACAAAATAAATACAGCATGAATAAAATTGATGTACAGCTAAGTTGGAAATGAACAGAACAAGGGTCAAGTCTAAGGCGGCGTAGATTTGCGCTGATATTATGTTTTGCAGAGTGTCGGTACTAACGCGTTAAACAATGTCACATACTATCATTACTTCATGCCATGTGCCTAAAATCCATCCCACCTTCTGCCCCTGTTTTTCTTCATTCATGTCCAATGGAGCCTCTCATGTTTGCTTATCCGAAACTACTCGGTCGGTTCTATAGATCAACGGTTAAGAATACATGACGGAAAAACAAGAGTATTTGCTTTCAGAATAGGGTTCTTACTCTATAATTGAAAGATGGGGGCATAGTTATGGAGAATATTTTTAATGTGTTTGGTCAAAATGAGTTTAAAGACGTTATTTATTATGGCAAGCCTCTAACGACTCTAGAAAATGATCAATCTCATTGAACCTAATATGTCCATGGATATAATTTTGATTGAATGTTAAAAAACCACGCAAGTGATTTTCTTACATAGTTACATGTGATTGTGTTGGTTTGTCATATATGCTTCGACACTAGTTTTTTTTCAATACTTGCATTAATTTGAGTTATATATATGTCAAATGTCATTAGCATAATTATTAACATCTTTCTATCCGTGTTGATATTATAATATATTTGATGTTGTAATGTAGAAAATTAAATAAAGAGTTACTCCGTAATCGCTATGAGCCTATGACTGAGTCCCTAATAAAGGTTGACAGCAAATTGGAAAATAGACGAAAGTGATCCAATACAATGTCCACCTATGTGGTTGTTTTCTTAGCTATCTTTGTCAAAATTGCCATGTACGTAGAGAAAGAGATTTCAACAACCAAAATTGAATAAAAGTGGAGATGATTTGTTTCTAGTAGTACCACATACACTTTTAATTGTTAGATTGGATGCTTTACTTTAAGCTTTTTTTTTTCATCCGTGATTATTCAACCTTATTTTAAGGTTTAATCTCTCTTTTATGTACACGCGCTTACGACCAAAATTGATAATCAAACAAATCCTTAGAACATATAGTTATAGTAATACTTTTTTTTTTTCACAAATAAATTAGATCTTTTTAAAGTTTAAAATGTGTTACAAATTTAGTTAACAATTAGGCACAGTAGAACTATTACGCATGGAATGCCTAATTTTTTTTTACAAAGCTAAAAATGCCTAACATTTTAGATCTAACAATTTCAAAAGAAAAAAAAAGGACCACAATAAACCATTGATACTTTGTCAGTTTATTCGTGATAAGTCACATTAAATTAGTACTACTAGATTTAAGACATATGAAGCATGTGTATCTAAGTTTTAAGTAAGCAATTAATGTTCTAGCAAGCCTAATTAAGTGAGGTGTAGAGTTAGATTAGAGAAATAGAGAGGGAGCTTTAGGCTTCTATACATATCAGTAAAATATAATTTGATTTGATCCATTAATTGTTATTAGTTTTAAACGGTAAAATTAAATTTGACATATAACAACCATGAGAGTTCGTTCATGACTTCATGTACGTAAGTAAAATCAAGTGAATATAATAAAGTCATAAAATTTATAGACTTTTTAACCAACATTCATAAAAAGTTGATTTCTATATTTTGTACATCTTTTTTCAAAATGATAGGGTAATCAGTAATCATAGTTTAAGTAATAGTTAGCCCTACAAAGAGATATAGCCAATACATCCTTCTTAAATATCCCAATGAAGTAAATGCAAACAAATGTCAACCAATACAGTATAAAAACCAATTTGAAAACACTATATATAAGTTACATTTTATTTATTTGTAACACACTTCTAAGTCAGAAAAAAGCTAATAAATATTTGACTTTTTCCTATAAAACAGATTATGTAATTTTACATCTTTGATTTTTGTCTTCTCAGCTACAAACCAATAGCTATTAGCTACTTTAACTTTATGCAAAGAAAAGAACTTCTCTATTTTCTTTTTTCTTTTTTTGTATTATTATTCTAGGCAACTTCCTTTTATAGTGAGCACTACAAGTTCCTTTAAGCTCCAATGGCTTCATTAAGCAAACCTCATTTCAGGTACTTTTTCTACCTTAATTTTAGACTAATTATTTTAGCTAATTAAGTAATTTTCTTCTCAAAAATTTATTTTTATGATATTAGTAAGCTTAAATTTTCTTTGAAATTGATTCTGTATAGATTTCATTTTGGTTTAAATTTTGATTGTAAATATTAACAAGTTTTGTGTTTTTGTTGTGAAACAGGATGTGTTATTCAATATGGTTTCAGTTTCTAGTTTGTGTTTTAATGTTGTTGGGAGTGAATGGTTTTCAAGTTCCAATAACTTTTGTTCAAGATGCTGTTGCTAAAGGAGGTGGTAAGTCATAAGTGAATTTACTGTCTTTTGTTCTAGCTTTACTAAACTCGTAAAGCCGTAGTTACTGACTTACTGCTATAGTAACATTGCCGATGTGGTGTTACCCTAAGACGATTGGCTAAGGGATTTAGCATTGGCTCTTTTTTTCAAAATCTTTCCTCTCGATACTAAGAGGAAAGTAAGAGCCCGTGAGGGTGACATTGTAAGGTGGTGTTATTGTTTTTTTTTTTTTTTTTTTTTTTTTTTTTTTTCAACATAAAGCAAAATATATAAGAAAGTTGTAACTTTATGCAGTTTGCTTGGATGGGAGTCCACCAGCTTACCATTTTGACAAGGGATTTGGAGCTGGTGTTGATAACTGGTTGATTCATATGGAGGTATGTACCCTTTTATTAATTTATATGATAATTATCTATTTACATATATAAAAAAGGAAAAAAAAAAAACATTTTATATACAATATCACTGTTTCAACATGCATAGTGTTCTAGAGGTTTAGATGCACGCAACCTTATTACTACAAGACCTTTGAATTACTACTAGTAAGATGTACTAGAATCGTGCTATGGAGCACAACAGGATGATGATGAGACAGATTAAAAGAATAATTGCTTGTGCAAAATCATGACTTCGAAGGTTTAGATGCACGCAACCTTAATGTCTTATACCATTAGCTACAACAAGGCCACTAATTCATTTTAATTGTAACAATGTGCTATAATACATGACACAATGTATGTAATAAGATGTTTGGTGCAGTATATGTAATTTCTCTTGGTTTGGCTAGGGAGGAGCATGGTGCAACAATGCAACGACTTGCCTAGAGCGTACCAAAACTCGTCTAGGCTCGTCTAAGTTAATGACAAAACAATATACTTTCTCCGGGATACTAAGCAATCAGGCAAAGTACAGCCCTGGTACTATATGTTCACTTCCTATTAACATTCATATAGATTGTTGTATAATTTTCTTGACATTGCTTCTATTATGGTTAATAACTTAATAATTATTCTAAGACGCGTTGTTTTGATTGCTAGACTTCTATAATTGGAATCGAATTAAGATTCGATACTGTGATGGATCATCTTACACAGGAGATGTTGAAGCTGTTGATCCAGTATGTAAATTCTAAAACCTCAACTATACCATTGTCCAAGCTTACTTATGATGTATAATTTGTATTTTGTAACAATTTAATTTGAATTTTTTCGATGTTAAATGAGCAGAAGGCTAAAGTTTACTACAGAGGAGCTAGACTTTTGAGGGCAATTTTGGATGAGTTATTGGCTAAAGGAATGAAGAATGCTAAAAATGTATGATTTTGACATATTTTGCATTATATAATTACTAATACTTCAAGAAACTTACACTAAAAAATCTGGTAAATGCAGGCAATTTTTGGTGGGTGCTCTGCTGGTGGACTAGGTGCTATACTGCAATGTGATAACTTCCGAGCTATGCTACCTTCCGGTGCCAAAGTGAAATGTTTCTCTGATGCCGGTTTCTTCATTAACGCGTATGATTCTTGAAATCTCCTTAACCATTTCACATCTGTTTTCTGAATTTTTTTACTGAAAACTGACTACTGAAATTGGTCATTTTTTACAGCAAGGATATCTCTGGAGCATCACATATTCAAGAAGTATTTGCTGATGTTGTCACTACACATGTATTATTCTCTCCATCCCAAAGTTTGTTAAACAGATTAATCTTGAATTTTTTTAAAAAACTTTCTTAAACCTTTTGATCTAATCTTATTGTTTGTGTTTTTATGTTAGGGATCTGCGAAAAACTTGCCTACATCCTGCACCTCTAAATTCGATCCTAAACTCGTAAGCACAATTGATTTTGGTTAAGCAAGGTATTAGCTTTTGTATTTCTGATAAAAGGACTTAAGAATCAACCATTTTGCATGCAGTGCTTCTTCCCTGAGTATGTTGCAAGGGGGATCCAAACACCGCTGTTTTTACTGAATGCAGCCTATGATTCATGGCAGGTTTGCTCATATATACTTCGTATTTTTTTAATACTCCTCATCTGTATTCTAATTGTGAAAGGTACACTTGGGAGACAAAATAAAATTGTAAATGTTGCACAAAATCCATTTGATGTGATCATGTTTGAAAGTCATTTTGAAATGTACTATAATTGTAAACTTTTATGCTGAGCTAATAATTGAACAAGGACATGTGCTATAAAGTAGAAATCAAAAGCATCCTATACACTTTGTTACGAAAAAGACTGAATTGATTTATTTATGGAATTGTAAATCTGTATGATAATAACTTCTCCAAACCATGTTTTCGAAGGATTTCTAATGTAGGAAGATAGGTGAAAGTAGCAACTACCTATAACAAGTACAACGTTCATATGCATTGCCTTAGAAAGAACGTCTTAATATATAAGTTTCATAAAGAATAACTGTATAAGTACATATAAGAGCTAGTGAAGCTCAGTTCACACCAAAATAAGTTTGAACAAGGGAATTTAGTTAAGACTGTCATAGATTATAAGGTGAAAAAGGAAGCCAAAGTCATTGAATTCATGATGATTTTACTGCTGCAGATAAAGAATACGTTGGCACCAGGTGTTGCTGATCGTCATGGGACATGGCGCGACTGCAAGGCTGATATACTCAAGTGTTCAGACAGTCAGCTCCAAACAATGCATGGTAAGTAACTCAGATATAAATATTCAATAAAAATTGGAACAAACTCGAATATTAAAAACCAAGAGATGTAGAGAGAAATAAGCATGCAGATTAAACTCAATAATGATGGACTGCAGATTATTTTATAGATGGACACAATTATAAACTTGAACTTTGTACAATGTTTCAGGCTTTAGGCAAAACTTCCTAGCCGCGTTATCATCCCTCGGTAACTCACCCTCTAGAGGGTGGTATATCAACTCTTGCTACAGCCATTGCCAATCAGGAACCCAAGAGACATGGCTAAGGAATGATTCTCCCTTGTTAGATGGCACGGTATGATGAGACTCGATCAGACTCCCCTGTTTCTATATAATTTCATAGTTTAAAACTAACTAATAGTCACCTATATTATTAAGGATGGTAAAACAAAATTCAATAAAATAATGATTTATTGGTTTTTTGTTCTTGCATAAGAAAAGGTAAGGAGAAATAGACATAACATAGCTATTAATCTATTATACATGGTATATTAGAAGTTAGGATAATGTGATAACTAATTTTGGACAGAGTGAGTACGTAATTCTCATTTAATAATGCTTCATACAATAGTTCACCGTAACATTTTTCACAACCTTATTTATGTTACATTCTTGCAGACTATTGCAAAAGCAGTGGGTGACTGGTTCTATGATCGGAAACCATTTCAGAAGATCGATTGCCCCTACCCTTGTGACAAAACTTGTCACAACCGTGTATTCGAGTAACTTATATATGGAATTATCTCTTCTTTTGGATACAACTCCATGGAACAAGAAGTTATACAAAACACGACATATTTCATCAAAATCATGTATGCATAAACTTGTCCAATATATGTATCAATTAATTAAGCCAATCATGCATAGTTTTTGGTAAGTAAGGCAACTAAGCTGTATTATACGTGAAATTGTCTTGTAATTGTATACTTAAGTTAATTATCATTCATCATAGATGTACCACTCACTAAACATTTGATCTATTTGGATTTATATTATACAAGTATGAATAAATGGATTTAATTGTATTTCATACACAAATTCACTCAATTCGTGAAAGGATTGGCATTACAACAGACTTTATCATAAAATAAAAAATCGTTAAGAATTTAAAAGGAACAAAGGTGGTACAAGTTTTTAAGTTGAATTTGGATTCATCAATGTAGAGGTAATTCTTAAATTTTTAAGAGTACATCATTTGTGAATGGTGTGACACTTTTTTGAAGAAATTTTGAGAAAGACACTTGTTAATAAGGTATTTTATTTGTAAAAAAAGTATTAAATAAAAATATCTAATCTAATCTAAAGTCCATAATAATTAGGTGTCAAAAATAGCTTTATAGTGCTTTCATCAAGTTGTATTAGGCAATTCAATGGAAAGAATTGTATCATAAGTCCTTTTTTATTTTTTCCTTGAAGATGTTTAATGCTATAAAAACAAGGCACATGGTTCTTTGAAAGGAGATATGATGTAGATGCATCCCAAACTTGAGTATCCAATTAGTTCACTACTTACATATCTACAGCATTAATGCTTGAATAATGCTCATATGATTGACACTAGGTAAATAGTGATGGTGATAGTGATTGTAATGGTGTGGTGTGTAATTAGATGTATTTGATCAAGTTGAACATTAAGAAAAGCAATTAGTAAAGGCAATAGTGATTAGTGATTAGTTGGTCTTTTTTTTTTTTTTTTTTTTTTTTTTTTGTATAGAATATTGACGTTGTGGACCTTACTGCTATCTTTATCAAGTTGTTATCGTTGTTCACATTTGGTGTAACTATTTCCTATTATTTCTCCTATACTTATCTTACCACTGTATCTAGTCATAATTTGGATCTTGTTGATGTTTCTTGAGGCGTAGTACTTCCTCATACACGAATACACGATAAATATCCAATAATGTAACAGTTTGTTATTACCTTCATTTAAACTTGCTTATCTCAAATGACTATAGCTAGAGATGACTAATTTCAAATGAAGTTAGTGTTACAATAAAACTCCAATTAAATTTAATTGTACTTTATGATTTACAAGTGATTTTGGCCTTAAAATGCAGTGGTTGAAACTGCAACTTGAACTGACTTAATTTAGTTAGGATTTAGTTAAAATGTCACCACTTAGATATGATATGAGAAGGACCCCACATAAGGGTTGGCCCATAAAACATAGGTTGGTCATATAAAACTTGGTGAACCAACTGGCAGATATCAGATTTTCCAATATGCCCATATATCACGCATTTATTGGTGCTTCTATGCTATGCATGTTTTGTTAATTTTGTTGGGTGCTATAATGTCAAAAGGCATAATCACCATTTAACAAATTGATGATTATCTAATACTATTTGATCCACCTTGTTGTATTGTTGTTTATCTTGCTTATATTGTGGGGTTTTAACCAAACATTATAGTTTTTATTTGAGTTTAACAAAATCACTAATTATAGCTTTAATTGATGGTGGGAAACACCAAGAATATCTTAGTGATAAGTCAATTATTATCTTAATCTTTTTTTTAATTTTATTTTTTTAACGGATCTTAATCTTTGTTTAGACTTAAAAATTTATCCCGAAAAATGAGATATCTTATTTGATTTTGTAAATCGAATTGAATATGCAGTATATAATATTCTTATCGGTTTAATATGTGTTGTTGCCTTGGCAAGATAAACACATTTATTTAGCTGTAAATATAAGAAATTATTCTATTACTTCTAATCCAAAATACGAAAAAAAAATTGTTATTTAAAATGTTGTATCTCATGCCTTAAAGTTATGGATTACTCCTACAATGTTTTTGTACTCATAACTTTCGAAAGCTACATAATGTATCTTCACTAATAGCTATATATGGATCCATTAATTCTTATCATTAGACTAAAGTACTAATACGTCATTAGTATTAGTTATATACACGAATAAGGTAACAGCGGCTTATATCACAACCGTAAAATAAAGTAGAAAAAAAAAAACGCAAATCCATTAGTTAGGCACATACATCATGTATCTATACTTAATTGTTTGACGAAGGCTAATATTCCCTTCTCATTGAAGAAGGAATAAATGTCACAACATAGGGTTTTACCACTTTTTGCACCAAAATTCAAACCCAAAGTATACTCATGTTATCGTCTTACGTTTCAACCTTACAAAGGAAAAATAAAGAAAAAGTGTTGCACTGATTCCATTTCTAATACAATGTCTCTTTCTTATTTTGGTACACCATCTTTCTCTCTCTCTCTCCTATTGGAATTGGCTTATTGCCAAAGCTTCCGCCGTTTCCAACTTCATTATATATACTTAACCCTTTTCAATCGTATTTACCCATTTGGTAATCACAATTATTATTATTCCTCTGTTTTTTTTTTCTTTCTTTACAACATTCAAGGTATATTTATCATTACTATATACTAATCATCTATATACTGCCATATCTTCTGTCTTTTACCATAAAGTTTCAATCTTTCCTTTGTTGTTATTAGCATTTTTGTTGTTTTTTTTTGTGGGAAATTTCTGGGTTTTATAATGTTGGATTTTGGATGATATTGGGTTTAGGTAAATTACAGAATTGGTTAAGAATATTGAGTTGTTTCTACAATGTGAAAACAACCAAATTCTTTAAAATAGGTTTGTTGGTTGTTTTGGGATTCAGTGATGAATGTTTTGATTTCATGATTTGTCTTCTTCTTAATTTCTTTACTTTGTCGATGGGAATGGGCTATGTACATTTTTAGGCTATTTTATTGGTAGACTCATGGCCGAATCAGCCCAACTATAGCGGGTATGGGTAAAAATTCTGGTTCGGAGATTGGCCCAACCTAGCTGACCACTTGGCCCCTCGACGAGCTTTTTTTTAAGAAAGTTCGACTTGACCCATGATCACCTCTGTCATTTTGTTACTATGTATTCAAGTTATGTGTCATGAAGTTATTTACTGACAGTGTGGAAATTAAGGAATTTCAATACCACATTGATTATGTGAAATATTGATTTTGTCAGTTCTACTGTTGCAAGTCACATCCCCTTTTCCTGGGAGTAGCCTTTTTTTGAATTTATTTTTTTTTTATTTTATTTTATAAGTTATATTAATATGGCAATGTCTATTTTTAATGTGCAGAATGACCTTCAGAACAATCCAACAATGGATGAAGCTTCTAATATTCATGGGAGTATTTCTGAAAACAGAAAGTTTATATGTTGGAATTACAAAAGTCAGAAGTGCAGTGGCTAAAGGAGCTGGTGAGTAGCATGGTACAAATTGTGTTGCGTGCCACACCCTTTGTTCGGAATTAATTGTCATACTTTCCGAGTATAATTTGAGTATATTCATTGGAGGGAGTATAATTTGTTAAATTTGGATAAGAATTATATATATGACCCCTTCAAATGCTGCATTAATATTAAGTGGCTATTATTATTTCTTGTTGTTATGGTTGTACAATCTAATTTATGTGTTAAATGTAATGTTATGCAGTTTGTTTAGATGGTAGTGCCCCTGCATACCACCTAGATAGAGGACATGGATCTGGGGTTAATAATTGGTTGGTTCATGTTGAGGTTAGTCCTACTATATATTAGTGAGTTTTCCTAGTAACATTTTTAGCATTTTTAATAAATTCAACTCTAAAAATCTCAATTTAATGAGGTTATATTATGATTTTATAGGCTTAGTGTATAATTTTGAGGTAAAATGTGTCTTGTTATAACAAGAACACCTTGTCTTTATAGGATGGGTTTGTTTGCATGATTTATCAGCTTTGTATTTGCATATTCAGGGAGGAGGTTGGTGTAACAATATCACAACATGCCTCGAACGAAAGTACTCTCACTTGGGTTCATCCTGGAAAATGGAAAAGCAGCTTGCATTTTCTGGAATTTTGGGCAATAATCCAATGTTTAATCCAGGTTTTACCAATTCTCATGTAATGAATTATAGTCCATAATTTTGTTTAAAGCTTGAACTTACTCAAAAATTGTTTATTTTTCAGATTTTTATAATTGGAACAGAGTTAAAATTCGATACTGTGATGGTGCCTCATTTACAGGAGACGTCGAAGCTGTCAATTCTGTAAATATATTACCTAACATATCTTCAGTTAATGCTTTCATTTATACATGAATTTGTTGATGAATTCTTTTTCAAATTTCTTTTGGTAGATTACTAAGCTTCACTTTCGCGGAGCTAGAATTTGGCATGCTGTCATTGAGGATTTGTTACTGAAGGGAATGAAAAATGCTAAAAATGTATGTCTCTATGTATGGTTAAGCTTAAGTGTTTTCCTAGCTTCTTTTGCGTTACATACACGTGTTTGTCGTGACTGCTGAAAAAAGTTGCTGCATTAGGCTATTCTTTCTGGGTGTTCAGCTGGTGGATTGACTTCCATTTTACATTGTGATAGCTTTCGAGCTCATCTCCCTGTGAATGCTAGGGTAAAGTGCCTCTCAGATGCTGGCTATTTTATCAATGTGTAAGCAAACAATGCCTTTACAAAAACTGTTTATCCTTTCTTGTCCTGCCAACTGGTTGATTTCGTTGACACACTCCATGTTTGATGTAACAGAAAAGATGTCTCCGGAGCATCACATATCGCTTCATATTTTGATCAAATAGTCAAATTACATGTACACTACTACTTTTTTAAGAATTGATCCTCTCAATGTTAATAGCTGTGCATTATTTCTGCCTTTTCTTCTGAGTTCTGACTCTCTACTTATTTGAGCAGGGTTCAGCAAGGACTTTGCCTGCATCTTGCACCAGGACTTTAAGACCTGATTTGGTAAGTTCAGGTTTTTGGTTACCTCTAGTCTTCAAGCCATGATTGCTTCTCTTCTTCAGTCTTTTTTGATGCATGGAATTGATGTTTCAGTGCTTCTTCCCACAATACATGGCAAAAAAGATCAAGGCACCACTCTTTATACTAAATGCAGCATATGATAGATGGCAGGTTAGTTGATATCTTTCTCTCTAATCTAGAACTCATAACTGCCTAAAAACAATATCTTTACTGTTGTGATATCTTTCTCTCTAATCTTATACCTGCCTGTTCTTTTTGAATATCGCATACTTTAACATGTTAACATGTAGTATGATCATATCCTCGTTTGGTAATTAGAAGTTGAGAAATAGAATCATCTGGTCTCACTTGTATGGTAGTAAAAATTCCAACCTTGACTGATTGAAGTGGCTCTATTGTGTTCAGATAAAGAACATTTTGGCACCCGTTGTAGCTGATCCTCAAGGCGTCTGGTCTGACTGCAAGATTGACATAAAGAATTGCTCAACCAATCAGCTTACTGTCATGCAAGGTTCACAGAACTCAACAATATTGCTCTTCCTTAATTTGAATCATATATTACACCTGTACAATCTTGTCACAATATTGCTTGTTTCATCAGATTTTAGGTCCGAGTTCTTAACTGCTCTGAGTAAACTGGGAAAGTCACCATCTAGAGGGTTGTTCATAAATTCGTGTTACGCCCACTGCCAGACAGAATTGCAGGAAACATGGTTTAGTCATGACTCCCCTGCTTTGCACAAAACGGTATAAACTCAGTGGTTTATTTTTTTCGAATGCAAATGTTATTTGCTAACATAATGTCAATTATGCTTTGCAGAGAATAGCAAAGGCAGTTGCAGACTGGTTTTACGACAGGAGACGACTTCAGATGATAGACTGTCCATACCCTTGTGATCATAGTTGCCATGATCGGATTTTTGAGCCAGACGAACCACATCATCACCATCATCATCAACAACAACAACAAAAAGTATAGTTATTTCTACCCAGCTAAAACACATTCATATTATTTGTTAGGTGGTAAGAATTGGATCAATATATATAGGAATTACATTTCTTCAATTGAAGGAAAAGTATAATATAGGTACAAAGAAAATATATTTTTGAATACAATTCATTGTTTGCCAAGAAATTTTTGGCTTTTTTTTTTCTTTCTTTAATGAAAATACGTAATAATAATTCATTATACATTTATATACAATATATACACTCATTTTACATACAAAAGCTTAATAGTACAAGAACAATCATTTCTGTATAAATTTTGATGGTCAAGAAAAATCTTTATTATTTATATACTCCCTTTATCTAATTTTTATAGTCCCTAACTCTTTGAATGATAAAGGATTCCATGGTTTTACAAATTACCATTTGTAATAGATTACTTTAGAAAGTACTTGTATATAATTGAAAAAATAATACCGCGTAAATTCATAAAGCTTTACATTTGCGCGTTCTAAACCAATACAAAGTATATGTGACTATTATCCTAGACAAAAGATCAGAATATGTTACATGCATGCTATAGTAAGTTGGTACACTAATTAAGCTTTGATTTGAAGCTTGACATCACATACACATGCACAGGGCGAAGGTGAAAAACGATGGAGATATATGTTGCTCGAGAAACTACTTCTTGTTCTATGTTTATTTGGCTATGTAACCATTTTTTAGATGGAAGTTTTTATTAGGCTTTGTAAATTATATGGCTCACATGCAATATACTATGATACCGTTTTTGCTGATAATATTACTTCATTTATTTATTTATTTATTTTGAAAACATTACTTCATTTTTTTTAGTTGTATGTCACCCAATAGTTATAACAATATAATCAGGTCATTTAACAAAAAAGTTGCAGAACGGGATTACATGCAATTTTCAACACCAATTATGTTGTGAATTTAAATTCTTACTACTAGATCAATTCTTGCTCGATATACTACTTAAGTAATCGAGAAGTGAATTCATACACAGTGGCAACAAAAATAAACCGGTGTTTCTATTCTATTTCCATTGACAGATACTGATAGAACCAAAAACAGATTTCAATATTCCAAAGTTGCAGATAACAATTAACGGAGGTAGTATATAGTAGTAGTAGTTTTTGTTTGTTTGTATAGGAAAAATTAGCTAAAGAAGGATGTAATGTTTGGCTATGATTTCGTCATCAAAGAGTTATAGAGCACATAATGTCAAGTATGTCGGAATACCTATAGGTTATAGAGCACATCTTGCCAAACTAACATTGAAAAAATGAAAAATTAGCTAAATAAGGATGTAGTGTTTGGCTCTGATCTCGCCGTCAAAGGTAAAGCACTTGCCACCAACAAGAGTGACGAGCACCTCTTTAGGAGAGGTACGTTGGACTCTGAATAGAATGAGATGAAGATTGGTCTTGAGTGGTTGATTGTCCTCTTTATAAGTACAGGAGTTAGCCAAGCACAAAACATTGTTGCCCAAATGAAGCATGTTAAGGAATTCAGCAATGCAATAGGGGGCAGGAAAATACTCAGAGTAAGCGAGCTTCAACCAAGTTTTACTGGTCAGATCATAGGCAGTAAGGCAATCGGGTTTTTTCTGCCTATGAAAATAAATAACATCGTCGAGCAAGGTGGTGGCCTGAGATCAGGGCCAGAAATCATGTGCGAGACAATTCCAAGTAGGCGAAGTAGCAGTAGCAGGATAAAAGGCAAAGAGGGCAGAAATACACTTGACATGCATAACAAGCCTATGATTGTTCTCATCAGGAATGACAGGATCAGACACGTCTAGATATTTGACGACAGGCTGAAGAGGGTAATGCGTTGCAGAGGATGGTAGAAAAGGCAAGTCCTTCCACTCTCCAACTTGAGGATCAAACACCTGTACAAGAAGCCCTACTCCTGATTCTGTAAAGGTATATATTTTACCCTCAAGCACGGCACAAAGAGAGGATTCAGCATACAAGGAGCAGCTTGAAATCTAGTAGGACTCTATAACCAAACCGCCTTTACGATCCCCAATTGCGCACCACAGCCCCCATTTCACCTTTTCCTGACCATCGCAGGTAACCAAGACCACCAAAAATTCCCACAAACCCCACCATTCAACCAATGAGCCGCTACCACCAGTAGCCACCTCACTAACTGTTTCCACCCGCCACCAAAAACTCCCACACGACAAACCTCACAAACCCAGCCGCTGCTCCTACTCCCTTTCCTCGCACACGCATCAGATCCCCAATTCCCCAATTGCGCACCAAATCACAGCCTACGCCACCAATTACCACCAGTCCGCCATTCAGTGGGCAATTCGCCACCAATTTTAAACATTTTCACCCTCCATTGATTTTGTTGAGATTTGTGATTGATGGTGATGGTGGGGCATGATGTGTGAAGAAGAAATTAGGGTTGGGATGGTGCCGGTGGTCGGAGATTTAAATTGGGCGAGTAGGTAGGCTGGGGGGGGGAGGAGGTGGGCTTGTCGCCGGCGGCTAGTGGAGGAAGGGGGTTTTAATATTTTTTTTTTGTAAGGAAAATTTGTTCAGGAAAACCTTTTAATGTAAACTTTTTGTTCAAAAAAATCTTTTAAAGCCACTCTTTTTCTCACATGTGCGTGTCATGTGCCTCCTATTTTTCTAATCACACCCCTCTTCCTAATTCCACTCTATTTTCCTTCCAATTAAATAACAAAGTACTGCACTGACAAAGTAACAACTATAACACTAATTGGGTAACCCCTATAACACTAACTGAGTAACCTTACGATGGTTGGCTGCACACATATAAAATTAGTACCAAAGTCTATATTAAAAATGAAAATTATAGTTTTTCTTATAGGGTGGTACATATACACTTACATGCCTCATATTATTATTTTTAAAAAAACCTACATAGGATGTGTGACCTATCCTATGGTCTAAGCCCTATCTTTTGAACAAATCTAGTGTTTTCTGACCACTTTGGATTGCATGTATATGTGATAAATAGATCTGGATATCCATACCACTTGCATGTATATAGACATGGTATCCTAAAAATTTTGCATCATATATCTAGCACTATCAGCAAATGGCGAAGATAAGACAATCCGTAATCTTGTAGATTAGAGATTAATGTCTGCTCTCAAAATTGCATCAACAAATTAAATTCTTATACAATTCTGACCTCAATTTTTTTTAGATGTGTTCGAATGTAATTAAATCTATCAGCCTCAATCATAATGTAGACATTAGCCAAAAACTGCTCAAATAACTTTCTTGACATCTATAATAATATTCTATCATACTCAATCTCTGCCTTTTGTTAGAAGAACTACTTCCTTTATTATTTCTACCCTATAACCATCATTGTCCTCAAAAGTATAATTAGTTAACATCCTTTGACCTACTTTTTTTTTTTTTACTAAATTGTAATATAAAGTTGACTAATATATGTTGAATAGAAGTTTTTATTAGTTATAAAGATTATTACTCCCTCTATCATTTTATTAGAATCTCATCTCTCTTTACTATGTGAATAATGAATGTTAGAAATTGGACTATAATAAAAAGACGAAGGGGCGGGAGTATATAATTATAAATATTTTCTTAATTCATTAAAATTTTCTAGATTCTTCATAAACTGAAATTTATTATTATTTTTTTTAATTATTCATAATTTGTAATTGACCATTGTTATAGAAAAATAGAGAAAACGATAATCTTTTATAAAATATATGGTAGGGTAAAAATAGAGAGAGAGAGAGAGAGTTTTATAAAATATATGGTAGGGTAAAAATATCTTATACTCTGTATAATCTTTTATGCATTAAACTGATACAAATCAAAATAGATTACAACATTTAATTATTTATACCACAAAAACTTTCCATTTCTTATCTTAGTCATCTAAAGGGTATTAATTTTGCTACTGTAGCAAAATTGAGTTAAGAAATGGAAAATTTTGGTACAATCACATTCTGAAAAATTACAATAGCAAACTAGCAAAATTAAGCTAAGAAATCGAAAATTAACCCAAGCTCTATCACCGACCCTACCCAATTCCCGCCACCATTTCTTTGATTCCGGCCACCAATCCCGATTTCGACCACCTCTCTCATTAATATTTTCCAGTCCATTCATTAAATTTTTGGGAGGATGGCTATAAGAAAAGGAGAGGTAGACAATCAAGTGTCTAAAAAAACAATGGTGGACAATCAAGTTTGCCCACTCTTGATACATACAGTATTCAATATTTATTTATTTATATATTTCTTTTTAAGTGTATTGATAAAGATACCAAATGTGAGTGAAGAAGTTTGAATAGTAATTGAACGTTTTCCACAAGTTGATTGATTGATGTCCGAATATTATTGTAACAACCCATTTTTCTCAGTAATAAATTTGAAGGATGGTAATAATTTGGATTGTGGGTGAGTAATGAGTTGTCAGCTCAATGTATGAACCCTTGTTTAGTTGCAAAAGATTAGGGGAAATCAAATACTGTTTAATTAAGTTGTTAGAATTCCAACCAAACATGGAAAGTGCTTAACTTTCTTATGATTGCCTTTGTTTTATATTCCCTTTTAATTTTATTTTACTTTTTATTATAACCACTTTGCACATTTACAAATATATATCTTTGGCCTTTAATATCCGAAATGTACATGAACATGTTTTTTCTTTTGTTTCAGGTGCAAAAGAGTCCAATGTAGTAAATTAAATTAATAAGTTATAATTCTACTTTTATATAACACGAGTAATAGATGAAATTATACACATCACATAAATAAAATCGCACTTAAATTTATAGGCAGATCTATTGACCCTACGTATTTTTGTAAAATAAATATTTGAAAAATGAAAAAAATAATAAATTATTTAATATTGATTTTTTTTTAATAGCTAATATTGAATTATTTAATATGAGAAATGTGATATAAAATTATTATTGATGTATTAATATTAATAATTATATATATATTACAACTTAGCTACATTACAACTTCTTTAATTATATTTAACATTTAATAAATAACTAAAACCAAGGGGGAGGCCAAGGCCCACCCTAGCCCCCCTGGTTCCGTTCCGCCCCTGAAGTGAACAGACCCTTAGTGTTTAATTTAATATATCTTATTGATTGATTGAATTTTATGAAAAAAAAATGGATAGAACGAAAGTATATCTTCAATTCTTTGATATGTAATGGGGAGCAAATCATATAATCTTCTTTGATATGTAATTAGGAAAGCAAATCATATCATCTTCAGTTCTTTGATATGTAATTGGGAAAACAAATCATATCATCTTCTTTGATATATAATTAGGAAAGCAAATGGATCATATCATCTTCTTTGATGTGTAATTGGGAAAGCAAATCATATCATCTTCTCTGATATGAAATTATTTATGTAAATCTTGATTCCAAAATTACTAATCTGATTTCGACTATAAATGTAAATATGTAATGCTGGTTGAATTGAATTGATTTTTGTACTCACTAACATATTTGCATTTTATTTTTTACTTTAGTAATCAATGGCATCAAGTGGTAGAGCTCCATGCACTATTTTTTCCATAATCTTCATTTTTTCTCTCTTGGTCGTCATAGCAAATTGTAAGTTATACAATGCAACTATTTGTTATCTGTTTATGTAGTTTATTATACATTCACATCATTTTGGTGATCGATTTTGTAGTATATATATGTATTATGTGTAAAATTCACTATAATTCAAATATGAGAATTATGTGAAAAATTCACTATAATTTACACACGAGTACTATGTGAAAATTTTGCCATTGAATAATAATTGTTTACGATAAATTTATGTAGGTGATGTTTACATTAGTGAAAAGTACGAGGGATTGAAGGTGACTACGGAACAAAATAAGAAAATATCGACTGAGGGCACGAAAGTTTCAAATGGTTGTTACAAGGCGTCTTGTGGCCTAGTTGGTTCCGGACAATTATGTTTTTGTTGTACTCCATTTCAATGTTGGAAAGTCGGTTGTAAAGGATGCTAATGAAATTTACAGTTATGAATGTTGTAATGTTACTTTGAATTTAAAATAAGTGCAAGTATACAATATTTTTCATCTTTACCAAAGTTTTTGCCGTTCTTATCGTCAATTATATTGCCTTCGTCTCCAATATGATTATAGTGAATAAAATTAAATTGGTAGGACTTCAAATATTTTATGTGATGATAAAATTACGATTCTCTTGAATCTTAATATTACTCACCACTCTGGTTTCATTTCTGAAAGAAGAATAAGGGTTTTAAGAAAAGGGATTTCCCGGGGATCTAAAACCCAAATCCCTTTTGGGGGCCAAATACCTCCGATCTCTACCGTAGGTGCCAAAGAAGACGCTAATATGTTGTAGTAGCTAATTTATCCTCGTACAAGCCAATCTGCTAATTTTTTTAAAATACACTTAATACTAACTATTTGGGTCCAATTTACCTAATTGGGCCTAGTCATCTATTTGGGTCCAATTATCTCATTGGGCCTGGTCATTAAATGATCCAACATTCCAAGGTCAAGGCCCGAGCCTCCAATCAAGCCAAGTCAGCCAAGAGTCCTTTGGTCCGAATTGCCATGGTCAGCCCATGACTATTTAAGGGCCCAATTACTCTCCTCTCCTCATATGCAAAGGTATAAAAGCCTTCAATTCATTCATTTATGATATACACAACAAAGCCTCAAGCAACAAAATCTCTTGCATAACTTTCTCTCTCAAAGCATTGTCTGACTTCGGCATCGGAGGGGTCTTCCTCGGATCCACCCCCGAGGCCAGTTTACGTGTTTTAGCTGTGCAGGAAACCTTCGGCCCAGCATCAATTGGACCGAACCAGTCTTCAGCCACTTCAGTGGGCCTTCGGCAAGGCCCCATTGTTTTCATCCGAAATAATTTGGCGCCGTCTGTGGGGAAGACTTTCAAAAATATTTAAGCCAAATCTTTAACCAAAATCATCTTGCAATCATCTTAGTAGCAATGGCTAAGAACCGCAAGAGCAAAAGCCTCCGTCAAGGAGCAGGCGAAAGGCCTAAAACTCCTACACCATCACCCTCACCGGACCGGAACTCTCCCAAGGGTGCCAGTTCGGGGGGAGGATCATACAGGGAGGATTCCCTTTCTCCCGTAATTCACAACTCTCATCATAGGCCGAGTCCCTCTCGGTCTAACAGAGGTCAGTCCGATCATAGGACTCATTCAGTGCCCCAAAGCCAACCATCGACCATCCGCTCTCATTCCCACACTCAGCCGAGGACCCCTTTGACGGGGCCCAGCTCGGAGGAGGTGGCGAGAGCGCTGGCAGTGCTCATGGAGGCAATGAGGGCACAAAATATGCCTCCACCTCGCGATCGAACTCCTTCGCATACCCGGCATCAGCGGAGGAAGCTAGACCGCGATGGGGAGAAACCTCCCTCCTTCCGGGAACTGGAAAAGTGGGAAGAGGATACCTGGAGAACTGAAAGAGAGAGGAAAAAGAACCCTCAATTTTTCAGAGGATCCTCAACCTCTCGGCCAGAAACGCATAAGAGCAGCAGCTCAGCTTCTCGGCCAGAATCTGCTCGCCAAGAGCAACCTGAGACTGTTCGCCGAAGCGTACTCGACCGACTCGGTGGCAGGGAGCCGAGCGTGCACAGCCGCCTCTCATTCCCTGTAGCCGAGGCCCAGACTTCCCAGCCAGGGACGAAAACCACTCCTACCTCTCTAAGAGGGCGGAGCGCGGTCCCTTCGGCCAGGAACAAAGGCAAGGCCGTTATGCTACCCACCAGTTCCCCATTCGAGCAATGGATACTGGAAGAGCACGTACCCACGGTTAAAATACCGTCGCACATCACATATGATGGGACTTCGGATCCAAAGGACCACATTGCCTCGTATGAGGCTCATATGCATCTTTGCCCCAGGTCCGAAGCGACTTGGTGCAAATATTTTCCAACCACTCTCAAGGGGGTCGCGCAAGCGTGAATCTTCAAAGGAGTGAAACAAGGCTCAATCGTTGGGTGGGACGATCTGTCCTCCAAATTTAGGAGCAAGTTTTCCACGGCAAATCGCCGAGAGAAGACTACTGCAGAACTCATGGGCCTGCAGCAAGGGGAGGCTGAAAGCCTCCGAGACTATCTGACCCGTTTCAGCAACGAGTCGTCCAGGATTTCTCAACTGGACCAAGGGCTAGCAGTTTTCGCCCTTCAGCACGGCCTCAGAGCAGGGCAGTTCTCCGACTTCATGGTCATGAATTCACCCAAGACCTTGGAGGAGGCGTTGAATGCTTCGGATAAGTTCATCCGAGCTGAAGAGTGGAACAAAACAAAAACCCTACCTCAATCTGGGGGAGGGAAGAAAAAACAAACACCCTCGTCTGAAGGCCAAGGCTAGAAGACAAAGGGAAAGGCGAAGGCCTCGGAACAATCTTCGGCCAACAAGCCGAAGAAGGAAAAATTTGCCCCATACACAGGCAGATATGAATCCTACACTCCACTCTCTCTTCCACGCGCCAAAATTTACAGTGTGACGAAGGAGGAGCAGAGTTACAGAAAGCCGAGACCGCTCCCAGAGTGGTATCAACGAAAAAATAAAAACCAGTGGTGCGAGTTCCATGAATCACCGGGACATAACACTGAGGAATGTATCCAGCTGAAGGACCAGATCGAGGACATGGTCCGGAAGGGATACTTGAAAAAATACATCGCGGATCACCGCGAGAAAAAAGAGGCCGAAAAGTCAGCAAAGGACTCTCGACAGGACCTTGACTTCCCCCGGAAGAACAGCAAGAGTGCGGAGGGAAAATTTTCTCCAATCAATGTTATCTCGGGAGGAATATGCTCTAGGAGGGAACACAAGCGACACCTTAGGGCTCTGACCCACCAGGTGAACAACGCTGATATTCAGCCTCCTCAGTCGCCGGTGCCGAACATGATGTTCACAGCCGCCGACTGCCGGGGGGTAACATTCCCTCACGAGGACCCGCTGGTGATCATCGCCACGGTGGCCAACCACGACGTCAGCAAGGTTCTTGTTGATGGCGGCAGCGGAGCAAACATTCTGTTCCGAAAGGCCTACAATCAAATCAAGTTTAAGCCCAAGCACCTTACGCCGGTACCCTACCCGGTATCCGGGTTCAACGATGCTTCAACTTATCCAGATGGGAAGGTGACGCTTCCTGTCACCATTGGCTGCGATGAGGCAGCCAGGAATGTCATGACTGAATTTTTAGTCATTGACGCTCATTCAGTGTACAACGTGCTTTTGGGGAGACCCATAATTCACGAGATCCAAGGGGTTGTCTCAACCTATCATCAGCTGATGATTTACGTCTTAGACGCCGGCTTCCCCGAAAGGATCCAGGGGCAGCCAAAAGAACGCCCGAAGGTGCAACTACCTCAAGCCATCCACTAGTCGCCCAGATGACGACGATGAGGATGAGGAGGAGAAAGAAAAAGAAATAGAGCCAAGCACAAAAAAGCCGAAAGGTTTAAGTGCTTCGGCCTAAGGTTCTGTGCCCAGAGAAAAAGGGCCAGAAAAAGAAAGGGCTGGCTCTTCATCTGAGCCGAAAGACTCAGAGAGCCAGCCGAAGAAGAAAAAGTCTGGGACGCCTGCTGACATAGACAGCAGACCAGATTGTGAAGAGTCCAGTCTATCTGCAATGGACATGGACCAGCAGACTGAAACGATCGAGTTGGCCGAAGGAGACGCTGAGAAATGTGTAACAATCGGGATGAACCTCGATCCGAACACCCGTTGTGAACTTATTCAACTCCTTCGGGACAACAGAGATGTGTTTGCTTTGTCGGCAGCTGATATGCCCGGGATAAGTCCAAACCTCATCTCCCATAAGCTTAATGTTGACCCAACGTGTCGGCCAATTAAGCAAAAGAAGCAGAATTACTCCGCTAATAAGAACCGAGACATCGTAGCCGAGGTCAAAAAGTTGTTGGAGGCAGGCTTCATCGAGCCTTGTCAATATCCAGAATGTCTGGCAAATGTGGTGATGGTTCAGAAGGCCAATGGTACCTGGAGAATGTGCGTTGACTTCACGGACCTAAATAAGGCTTGTCCGAAGGATTTCTATCCCTTGCCGAGGATCGATCAGTTAGTTGACTCGACAAGTGGCCATGCCTTGCTTAGTTTCATGGACGCATTCTCGGGGTATCATCAGATCTTCATGCACCCTGACGATCGAGCAAAGACGACATTCGTCACGAACGCCGGGGTGTACAATTATAAAATGATACCCTTCGGATTGAAAAATGCAAGGGCAACCTATCAAAGGCTGGCGGATTAAGTTTTTGCCGATCAAAAGGGCCGAAACATGGAAGTCTATGTTGACGATTCGATCGTCAAAAGCAAAAAATCCGAGGACCATGTTAAGGACCTGGCTGAAACCTTCGCCACCTTAAGAAAGCAGCAAATGAAGCTGAATCCGAAGAAGTGTGTCTTCGGCGTGAAGTCAGGGAAATTCCTTGGGTTCATGGTCAGCAAGAGGGGGATTGATGCCAATCCCTCCAAAGTCAAAGCAGCGCTCAACCTTCCTGAGCCGAAAACAAAGCGGGATGTTCAGAGGCTCACCGGAAGAATGGCAGCCCTCTCGAGGCTCATTTCCAGAGCTTCGGATAAGGGGTTACCTTTTTTCAAAGCCCTGAAACTCTCGAAAACAAAAGAGCTCGTTTGGGAAGAAGAGCAAAAAGAAGCCTTCAAGCAGCTTGGGAGCATATGGCTCAACTCCCAACGCTGGCTAGCCCAGCAGAGGGAGAAACTTTGTATCTGTACGTGGCTGTTATCCCAGCCACCATCAGTGCAGTGCTGCTGAAGGAAGAAAACAAAATTCAGCAACCGATCTACTTCGTCAATCACACTCTGACGGATGCCGAGACTCGCTACCCTCTACTCGAGAAAGTCGCCTTTGCAGTAGTGGTAGCTGCTCGGAAGCTGAGGCCCTATTTTGATTGCCATCAGATTGTGGTCTTAACTGATCAACCGCTGGAAAAAGTTCTCGGCAAAGTTGAAAAATCTGGTAGGCTGGCCAAGTGGGCTTTCGAGCTTACCAAATTCAGCATCAGCTACCAGCCGAGGGCAGCCATCAAGGCTCAGGCTCTAGCGGACTTCTTAGCTGAATGCTCGTACCAAGAAACGCCAGACAATGAAAAGAAAGTCTGGACCGTGTTTACGGACGGATCCTCCACCGTAAATGGTTCGGGGGCAGGGGTAGTGATAACCTCTCCCGAAGGCAAATCCTTTGAGTATGCACTAAAATTTTCTTTTAAGGCTTCGAACAACAAAGCTGAATATGAGGCAGCAATCGCTGGCTTAGAATTATGCATCCCTCTGGAAGCCGAGCATGTCTGCCTGAAAACAGACTCTCAGCTAGTTGCATATCAGATCAGTGGCAGCTACGAGGCCAAAGAGCCCTCTATGATAGCCTATCTTGCCAAGATCAAATCAGTCATTGCAAAGCAGAGAACTTTTGAGGTTCAGTTGATCCTAAGGGGTCAGAATACTCAAGCCGATGCACTCTCCAAACTTGCTAGTTCAACTCTCACTGAGCTGAACAGATCTGTATATGTGGAAGTGCGTCGAGAAAGAAGTGTCGACGAAGCACCTGAAGTGTGCTGCGCTGACCTAGAGCCCAGCTGGATGGATCCCATCCTAGCTTTCAAGCTTCGGGGAGAAATTCCCGAAGACAGAATTTTGGCCTCCAAGCTAAAGAGAACCAACTCAAGGTTCATTGTCTTCAGAGGGGAGCTTCTGAAAAAGTCCTTCTCAGCCCCATTGCTGAAATGCGTGGGACCAACAGATGTAGATTATATCCTTCGGGAGATTCACCTCGGCATCTGCGGGAACCACATCGGGGGAAGGGCCTTAGCCCACAAGGCATTGAGGGCCGGGTATTACTGGCCCACCATGATCTCAGATGCTAAGGAACTGGTCCGGAAATGTGAAAAATGTCAAAAATTCGCGCCAGTCATCCATCATCCAGCTAGAGACCTTCAGCCGATCCTCAATCCACTCTCATTCGCCCAATGGGGACTGGATATACTGGGACCATTTCCAGATGCTACATACCAGAAAAAATGGCTGATAGTCGGTGTCGACTATTTCAGTAAATAGATCGAGGCCGAAGCAGCCTCGAACATTACAGAGCAAACTGTTAGAAAGTTTATCTGGCAGAATATCATCACTCGTTTCGGCATCCCGAAAGTATTTGTCTTCGATCATGGGAGGCAGTTCGATAACTTGCCGCTGAAGCGGTATAGCGATCAGTTCTGGATCAAACTGGCATATTCAGCGGTATGCCACCCGCAAAGTAACGGACAAGCCGAAGCTGCAAATAAACAGATCCTGAACGCCCTCAAAAAGAGGGTGGAAGATCAAAAGTCCAAGTGGCTGGAGGAGCTCCCAGGAACCCTCTGGTCCCTTCGGATTACTGAAAAAGAGGCTACGGGCTATTCACCTTTTGAACTAGTGTATGGTGCCGAAGCCGTTCTTCCAGTGGAAATTGGCCCTGAGAGTTTACAAGTGCACCACTTCTCGGTTGAGAATGAGGACCTAATGAAAGAATCCCGCGAATTTCTTGATGAAGTGAGAGACTCATCCCGAGTCAGAATGGCTGCTTATAAGCAGAGAATCTGAAAATTTTACAACCGAAGGGTCCATGCAAGGCCTCTCAAAGTTGGAGACCTTGTCCTTCGGAATGCTGCTGCAGTTCAGAAAGGCCGAATCCATGGGAAACTCTCAGCTGCATGGGAGGGACCCTATGAAATCTGTGATGAGCTTCAGCCAGGGACATACCGACTTCAGCAGTTGGATGGAACTGAGTTGAAAAATCACTGGAATGCTGATGTACTGAAGAAATATCATGTGTAAACCATTCGAGGCAGAACAATCTTTGTAAGTACACTTTGAATCAATGAAAGGCCTTGGAGCCACCATTTCTATAAGTATTAGCAACTTTTTATTCTTTCAACTTTTCTTTATTCTATCTACTCTTTAAGGGTTTTTATTCATCCTCGTCCGAAACCTTCGCCTCCGGGTAACTGAGTTTCAGATTGCTGACAAACTCGTCTTTTTAAAGAACTTTGGTCTTTCAGCTGAAGCCAAATTTCAGTAAGACTTGTTCTCTAAAGACATGAGTCCATGGACAAGTCTGGGATATTGCCTTAATTGAGCCTCGTATCCCAGAAAGCCATTATCCGAAGCATTGTCATCATTTGGCCCTGTGTTTCGAAATCCATTTTTAAAAGATAGACAGAAAATCAAGGACAACAACAACTGTTGGAGATTTTTTATTCAGCCTCGTCTGAAACCTTCGCCTCCGGGTAACTGGGTTTCAGATTGCTGACAAACTCGTCTTTTTAAAGAACACCGATCTTTCAGCTGAAGTCAAACTTCAGTAAGACTTGCTCTCTAAAGACATGAGTCCACGGAAAAGTCTGGGATATTGCCTTAACTGAGCCTTGTATCCCAGAAAGCCATTATCCGAAACATTGCCTTCAGTTGGCCCTGTGTTTCGGATATCCATTTTTAAAGATAGAAATATTTTATTCAGCTTCGTCTGAAAGCTAAAGAAACAAAACCCAACTCAGCAATCCAAAGACCCGAGTCTTCAGATTCCTGGCGGGGGGCAAGAGGCACTATCAGTGCAAGTTTATATTTAGCAGAATTCTTCAAGTCGAAAGCTTTGTTCTTAGCAAATTTTTGCGAAATTTTCAAAGTTCAGAAATAGTAAAGCATTCAAAATAAGACAAAGCAATCGAAGAAGAAGCATCAGATTAATGAAAGTAATGCTCAGAAAGCAAGCTACAAAGTTCAAATAAATTAAAGACTATATCGGCAGCCGCCCACAAGCGGAAAATAACAGCTGTCAAAATACGTACAGAAACAAAAATAAACTGTTTGTACATCAAGGCAAGCTAAAGCAAAAAGATAAGGCAAAAAGAGATTCAGAAAGTGGCGAGTCTAAAGTTAAGCACATGTTGATCTGCAAGACTCTGAAGACGACTGCCCGATTTCCTATGCTTCAGTCGGAGGATCAAGCTGATCAGCCGGGCCTAGCCCCGGGGCAGTCTCGGTTCCAGCAGCAGAGGAGGCAGGTTGGGCCCTTGCCTGAGCTTCAGCGGCTCGCTGTTCAGCCTCCAACTCCTGCCGCTCAGCTTCCTCCTCGGCTTGTTCAGCCTGAAGGATCTCATGCTCAGCAGGAGTGGCATACAACATGTGCGGATCCTCGGGGTCCTGAGCCCAAAGCGCACACTTGGACCAATCCATCGAAGGCTCAGCATGGAGAGCCAACCTCCGAGCCACCTTAAACCCATTTATGTAGCCCATCTCATACTCTTCTTGGGTGTAGAGGCAGACTTGAAGTAAGGCTTCAGCGTCAGCCAACTTCTTTTGACTCTCCTCCAAATCCTTTTTAGATTTTTCTAACTCTTCTGAGAGTTTGGAGGAAGAAGTCTTCTTCTCATTAAGCTCCAGCTGGACGTTAGAAGCCTCGGCCTTGGCTTGGGTCAGCTCATCTCCCTTCACCTTCAGCTGATCCTCCAGCTCCTTCAGCTTCTGGTCCTGGCTCTCAGCAGCAGCTTGGGCAGCAGAAAGGTGAACATCCCTAGCCTGTAGAGCCTCTTTAGCAGCCATCCTGCTGGCTTCAAGAGCTTCCAGCTTCTGCTGCACTTCAGCTTGTGCAGCAGCTCCTTCTTGAATTCGGCTCTCGATGGCAGCTTTAAATTTGGAGATGTCCACTCCCATTTGCTCCTGAAGGAATTTCTCCCCTTCCATCAGCGGGGGAAAAACTTCCTTCTCCATAGCCGAGCAGAAGGTTTGAATGGCTTCAGCAACCCTTTTTTCATACTCTTCGCTCTGTTGCTGCTTCTCTTCAGCAGCCTGCTGTTTCAGCTCAGCAAGCTTCGCCTCCTCCCGGGCAATCTTTTCATCCTCCCAGGCATGCTCCAGCTTGTCTGGGAGGGTGTCAATCAACACTACAGTAAGAGTCTGATTGTGCACAAGCTGTTTTCAGGGGCACATCAGTTAAAATAAATAAAATAATAAAAAAGGAAAGAGCCAGAAAGGAGGAGAAGAGCTGAATGAAAGCAAAGCAAAGTAACTAAAAGGTTAAGTACCTGCATCAGCAAACGCTGGTTGTCTCTTGCAGGGTCAGGGACCCTTCGGCTGGATTCTCCCATCCCAGCCGTGGCCTTCAGCGACCACACCCTTGCTCGGTCCACTTCGGACATGCTAGATAGGTCGCCGAAGTAACCTGCAGCCCCTTCACGGTTCTGGCCCCAAATTCGTTCCCAAACAGGTTATGGGACATTGACGCGGGGGGCCGAGAAACCCAAATCTCCAGAGTTCAGCGTCTGGAATGAGGGGAAGGAAGAAGAGGGAACCTCCTGAATCTTCTTAGGCTCAGCATGACCTTCTCCTTCGGCGGAGCCCAATTGGTCTCCACCAGGATCAGCAGCAACGACCTCCTCTGCTTCCTCCCCCAGATCAGGTTGACGAAGAAAAGCGTCAACCTCCCTATCAATATCATCTGAGAAGCCTTCATCAATCGGCTTCTCAGAATCTTCAACAGGGCATCCCTGAACCCCCCCTTCAGATCAAGAGTTCTTTGGTCCACCTCCATCTCTTGAGTTTCGGGAGGTGGAGGGGGGGTTTGAGGACACGGAGCTTCCGGCGGAGGGGGAGCCCTCGGCGAGCGTCTACCTTCATCAGGCTCCCGTATGAGGATGCCCCCGGTAGGCCTCATCCCCGTCTGAAACTGACGAGGCCCCAACACGGCTAACCTCCTTCTCCTCTTTGCTAAGGGCTGCTCGTCCATTTCTTCAGATTCTGACGAAGATGGATCCTCAGAACGAGCAGGCGCCTTCCCTTCCCTTCCTCGGACTGCAGAAAGGGGGGGCAGCAAAGTGTGAGTAAAAAAAAAAACGAGCAAGTCATGAACTTACTGAAACCCTCGGCTGAGCTCCAGATGCAGGGATATCCCTCTCAGCAGCACCAGATGTCCCAACATCTCCTTCCAAGGAGTCGATTACTCGGGACACGTCAGCTGCTGTCTGAGCAGCCTGTGCTTCCTCAGGTAATAAAGGCCAAAGGGGATCTCGCTTCTCCCACCAAGGCTTCTGCTTGGTGTATTCGGCGGCAGCTTCAATCTGAAGGCCTGTTTTTTGCAGATGCAGCGGACAGTCCTTCGAAGCTGTGATCGCTGGAGCCCGGTCTAAAATGACTCGTTCAGCGTTCACCCCAAGCCGGTTATAGTCAACCCCCGAAGTAGCTTCGCTCAGCTCTGAAAAGAACAGACGAAGGTTAGACTACGGGAATAAGCATCAAAGATAAGCGGAAAATTAAACAAGTCAAAGTCCTTGGCCCCAGCCGAACATACTTACCATCCCTGTACTTTCGGCTGAGGCCGACAACTGCCAACATCTTCTCTTGGAAGACGTAATGGTTATCTGGAAGTCATCTGGCCGGGAAAATCTCATTCGGCCAACTCCCCCAGGGTTATTCTGCTTCCCGAAGAAGCTCATTTGCTCGTAGCTGGGGTGACGAGCTGCATCAGGGTCCTCAAGGCCCAAATCCTGCATGTTCGGATCAGGCCTGGAGAGGTATCGGGGAGCCCCGAAAAAATAGGGATGCTCGGGATCAGCGGGAACTCTCACCCAGACCCATTGACCCCTTCAATCTTTGTCCGAGGAGTCGTTCGGCCACATAGTCAGATAATGGGGGCGGCTCTCTATTTGCCACCAGCCTGAAGACCCATGTTGGCCGTATGTGCTCTGAAGGTTTTGCACTAGCTGATGCATCTTTTGGAAGCAGTGCAAATTCGGCTCAACAGCAAAAAACCGACACACTCAGAGATAAGTCATCACCCGCCGAATGCTAACGGGTGTTAATTGGCATAGGGAGATCATGTACTTTATTAAAATATCCCTGACGAAGGGATCCAAAGGAAACCGAAGCCCGTATTGTAATTGCCGAGTGTAAACTCCTATATACCCAGGAGGGGGACAGTGAATCCTGTCAGTCGGCGAGGGCATTCGGCACCAATGCCCATCCTCTTCAAAAATGCCGTAGTGAAACTCAATTTGCTCGGCGAACCGGTAGGTTTCGGCGTGCCGAACCCACCACGAGTATGGGGTATTTCTCACCATGGCATCCTGGGGCTCGGCGTCCTGCCATTCAGCATGCCCAGGAAGCAGGTCCCAGAGCACAGGGGGCAAATCTTCAGCCTACCTAGCCCGTTCTCTCTTCTCAGGTTGCTCCACCTCGCCGGCCTCGGCGTCCTGCCGAGGCGGCGCGGCGTTTAAAGGAACGGTCGGAATCCCCCTTTCCGGGTCTTCCCCAGTTCGTTCCCCGTTCCAAACATCGGCGCGGTCACGGGGATCCCTAACCTGACCCCATCGACCTGGTTGACGCCTCCTTTCTCGAGCCATAACCAAATTCAAAGAAGGAAAGAAGGGAGAAGAAGAATTTCCTTAAAAAAGGCAAGAAAATCGAAAAAACTCGAAGAAAATTACCTTCAAATTGGCCGGAATACGCCGGTCAAATCAGTGGAAGCGATGGATTTGAGTATCGAACTCGGATTTGAGAATGGTGCGCTAGAAATTCGAAGCGAAGATGGGTTTGCGCGAGAATTTGAGTGTAAGTTGGTGAAGAAATGAGGTTGAAATGCGAATTAGACCTTATAATTCCAGGAAGGAGAATCCCAAAGGTCGAAAAGTTCAAATTTCCCTTAAATGCCTCCTTAATTAACCGTTAAACACTCTCTCTCTTGATTAACCGCCCACTATCCACTCCACTTTCTATTGATTATCCAAATTACATTTATTTAATTAATAACTGTTTAAAAATTTAAATCTCTTGATTTGATTAGATCATTTGCTTCCCTCCATTTCTTATTGGATTCAAACCCGACCCGTCATCCTTCCAAATCGGGTATGGGGGGCAAGTTGTTTGGGTCCAATTTACCTAATTGGGCCTAGTCATCTATTTGGGTCCAATTATCTCATTGGGCCTGGTCATTAAATGATCCAACATTCCAAGGTCAAGGCCCGAGCCTCCAATCAAGCCAAGTCAGCCAAGAGTCCTTTGGTCTGAATTGCCATGGTCAGCCCATGACTATTTAAGGGCCCAATTACTCTCCTCTCCTCATATGCAAAGGTATAAAAGCCTTCAATTCATTCATTTATGATATACACAACAAAGCCTCAAGCAACAAAATCTCTTGCATAGCTTTCTCTCTCAAAGCATTGTCTGACTTCGGCATCGGAGGGGTCTTCCTCGGATCCACCCCCGAGGCCAGTTTACGTGTTTTAGCTGTGCAGGAAACCTTCGGCCCAGCATCAATTGGACCGAACCAGTCTTCAGCCACTTCAGTGGGCCTTCGGCAAGGCCCCATTGTTTTCATCCGAAACACTAATTACATCATCACAACAAATATATATATATATATATATATATATATATATATATATATATATATATATATATATATATATAGTTTCAAATAGAAGCCCAAGTCCAAAATACCACATGAGCAGATACTGTCATAAGTATCCAACTGATGAAGGCAATTATAATTGAAACCATGATCATACCACAAAGACCTGGTGTTTCCAAGCAGCTACCATTATCGTGTGCATATAGAGCTATGACTCCTCCTGATGAGCTCGTCGTTGCGAGCGACGTAATCCATGTCACCTGATATCAATTTGTATTATAGTTAGTCGATTATACTCTTAATAATACAAACACATATTTATATATGCATACACCCAATCACCAACAAGAATTACAATGAAAAAGGAAGTAGTCCTAAGATCCTTGTTCATTTTAATAGCGAATATATCGACGCATATTAGCCCCAAGGTCCAAAAAACCTGCCATCTCATTGCCATAACCAAGTAGCTGAACAAAAAAAAATGATACATTACAATTAAGTGAATGAAGGTAATTAACATTAACATATATACTTATTAACGCTAATATTTACCTGATTGCACTACAAGAAATCAGGCATCGTAGCAATAACTATGAGTATAATTGAGGTGGTTTCAAAAAAAAAATGAGTATAATTGAGGTAGCGGCGAAACTACATTGCCCTATCCTTAATACCAAGCCGGCCTTCGTCCCCAGACAACCTATGACGTCCTTCATTTTGCTTTTCTTCTTGCTAGCTGCTCTGTTCGTTGTTGTTGTTATTGTCAAACGATTGATCAATAGTGTTACTTCGAAACTTTTAATTATGAGATTTTTTTGTAAGAAAGTAAAGTACAAGGAATAATCTATCTAAACTCAAAATGAATGGAGGAAGAAGAAGGAAATAAATGAAAAAAGAATCCTACCTATTTTTGGTAAATAAATGTTAGTGTGTTTAAGAATACTACTCCCCTGTTATCCTGCTTCATGAATTGAGTCCATGTTAGTTGCTCGTAGCTTAGCAAAAATCAGCTGTAATTTGCGTGTTTAGTTAGAGGAGTACCCTCATGAGCTGCATGAGGCTATTTGTGAAGATATTCAACTTTTGCTTGATTAATGAAATGCTAAACTTGTTGGTGGTGATTCATGAAATGTTTTTATGTGATTGATATATACAATTCTCAATTCTTTCCTCAATTTAATATTTCCTCCATTTTATTATATTTTGTTACATTTTGACTTTTACACTATTTATATGTTTTACTTTGACTAACTAGCTTTGGTGATTTATGGCTAAACTAAGCTATAGTCATGTGAGATATTGTTAGATTTATCTTGATTTTCGGAGAAACTTGAAATTGCCCCTATTTTAATATCATATGTTTATAATTTTACGTATTGATAATTGAAAGTATGAACGATTGAAATAGTAGATGGACAAATGTGAAAGAAAAGTATTGTAAATATATAAATAAATAAAAAGAAAAATAGAGGAAGTATATTCTACTTAGCTTTCAATGATGACACTTTTTTTTTTTTTTTTTTTAGGGCAAAGCTATTAATGATGACATTGTTAGCTTTTGATTGAGCCCAAACAGTAATTTACTTCCAAAATTCAACAAGTTTTGAATAAGTTTAATATTTCCACTTTTTATTTTAGGGGAATTTCACGCACAATTTATTTAATAGAATGAATTTGAGAAAGAATAAAAACATAGTATTCTAGTAAACAACCAACTTCTTTCAAAAAAAAAAAAATAATAATAATAGTAAACAACCAACTTATCTCAATTTAATTATTTCTCAAATTCCTTGCTCGTTTGAGATTAATTACATTGCATGGTTGTTGATTGTACTTATATGTATGCTACTAAAATTGTGAATGTAATTTATAATTTGAAAGCATTTTATTTTTATTTTTTTTTAAGAATTGAAAGCAACTTGGCCAAGCTTTATTAAAAAAAAAAAGGGGTCCGAAAATTGACGTTATATATGCATGATTGGGAACTTATTTATTTTATACTCAAGTCATAATCTATGGCCGGCTAGTTAATCACACATTTGATTTATATTACAAATCAACTACGGTCTACGGAGTATAATAATTCCTTTAAACGCTCGGTTTCCTTAAAAAAAAATCCCTTTAAACCTCACCCTAACTTTTTTTTTTTTAATTAAGGCACGATAATCAACAATTTTTCATCTTATTATGTTGAATATATGCATTTTTATAATCCTTAAACTATGCCAATATATATTCTCTAATACGGAGTACTATATATACACACATTACACATACAAATCAAATCAACCGTACCATAATTCTAATAACACTTTATTCTCTACCTAGCCGTATTAACGTTTGAGCCATATGGCCTATTATAAAACCCAAAATTGTTACCTTATCATTCTTTCTCCACTAATAATTAATTTCTTTACTGTTGACCACTTCTAAAGCTAAAGTTAACAATCATACAACTAATGTAGATTGTCATTCAATAGACCCATTAACGGTCCAAGAGATAAAATTTCATGTTGCTTATAGCTTAGCAAAAATCAACTTTTATTATAGTAGTTCGCGTCTTTTGTTAGAAGAGTACCCTCATGAAGTGCATGAGGCTTTTTACAAAGAATTGGATAATATAGTGGTGATTGAAGCTCTTCATCGTCGAACAAGAGGTTCAAACTCGGTCCTTGATAATGAAATGTTTGTTTACACAAACAATGACATAGAGACATGTGATTTTTAGCCTTTTACTATTATTTTTTTCCTTGCATTTTCACCTAATCCTACAAAATTTCATGAGTTTAAGTGCAATTTCACGCACCCCTTAAGCATTGTCAACAGTGAAAATTTTCCTCATGAGGAAAAATGGAGGAAAATCTTCCTCATGGGCTTCACCGTAGTGAGGAACTTGATTTTTCCTCATGAGCAAAATTTTTGATGAATAGTATGTTGTTATATAAGTAGGGTGTAGAACAAATAGTTAACAAAATGAACAAGATAAGAGAAAATTATACTCAAAGAAAATTATACTTAATGTGTTTTCTTATTTTTCCAATCACGAAGATATATAATGAGAGATGAAGAATAAGAGAGGATGAATCTAGACACCAAAGGATGATTAAATCAATATAAACATCCAATTTAATGTGGCGGGGGGGGGGGGGTTACAAGAGTTTTCAAGAGATGAAGGAAGAATGTCAAAAGTTGGATGTATGTAGACATAAAAAGTCTACTACACAACCTACTTTTAGGCAATCGTTACTGGTCACAACCTACTCGTGGAGTAGGCTGATTTTTCCTTATAAAATAGACATAAAAAGTCAACTCCACAACCCACTTGTGGACAAGCATCATAGGCTACAACCTCCTTGTGGAGCAAACTAATCAACCTCCAAAAAACTTGGTTTTTACTCACTTTAATCCAACATAGTACGTAGCAGGTGGGCTCCCCACCACTTGCTACTCAATTATCAAGTAATTTTTTTTGGCTTACTGCATCTCAAAACGACGTGTTTTGTGGTTGTTCTTGATTGTACCTCAAAGCACATCATTTTAATCAAATGGTTGATTATTCGTGTAAATTCTTAATTAAACTAATAATTAATTATAATTAGATTTATTTGTTTCATAATCGTTATTATATAAAAGTATATAAATAATATAAAAAATTAATTTAATAAAATATGATGATTTTTTTGGAGAGAGAAAATGTTAGTGGGATATAGAAAAAGTAAGAGAGAGAGAGAGAGAGTGGTGAGGATTTTTTTTTTTTTTTTAATTATTGGTGGGATAAAATTTTCTCATCAAATTTTGTGAGAGAAAATGAGGATTTTAGTGAGAGAAAATGGGTAGATGAATGAGGAAAACTTTTTTTTCCTCATTATTGACAATGGTCAATTAATAGAATGAATTTGAGAAATATAAGCATAGTACTCGTTGCTCAAGTAAACAATTTACTCATCATAATTTATTTATTTCTCAAATTCCTTGCTCGTATGAGATTACTAACAGATATGAATAGACGATTACTTGATTAGTTGTTGACTGTGCATTACATTTGCTACTAAAATTGTGAATGTAATTTATAATTTGAAAGCAAGTTGGTCAAGCTTCATAATATTCAAAAAAAAAAAAAAAAAAAAAAGTCCGAAAAATGACATTCAACTTTAAAAATATGCATGTATGATTTGAAACTTATTTCTTTTATACTCAAGTCATAATCTATGGCAGGCTAGATAATCACACATTTGATTTTTTACAAATCAACTACGAGTATAATAATCTTATTGTTGAATTTATGCATGTTATTATAATCTTTAAACTATGCCAATGAATACCCTCTACTACTATATATACACACACATTACGCATAACAAATCAAATCAACCATCATTCTAATAACACTTTTTTTTTTCTCTAGCTAGACGTACAGTACATATTAACGTTTGAGGCATATGGCCTATTTTACAACCCGAAATTGCTACCTTACTATTCTTTCTCTACTAATAATCTCCTTACAGTTGACAACTTCTAAAGCTGGAGTTAACAATCATACAACTAATGTAGCTCGTCATCCAATGGACCCATTAACGGTCCAAGAGATAAACCAGGTACGAGTTATACTCTCCTCCTATGCGACTAATAAGTCCTTTTCTCTTCACTCTGTGGTTCTAGAGGAGCCCCTTAAGTCATACGTACTTAATTGGAGGCAAGGTGATCCTTTGTCCCCTAGAAAGGCCTCTGTTGTTGCACGATTTGATGATGGGCCATTCCTCATGCTCGTCGTGGACCTAAAGTTGGGTCGGGTTGATCAGGTTAAGACTAACCCATTGTCAGGGTATCCTATTCCAACATTAGAGGAGATGCTAGCTGCCTTGACCGCACCATTTTCTAGTGCTCAGTTTAACAAGAGCATCAGTGACCGTGGGGTTGACTTTAAGGACTTGGTTTGTGCACCTTTGTCTCCAGGTATGAATTCTTTTTACATCTATTTGTCCTAGCTTACTTATTATTCTCTATGTATACTTATTTAATTAAAGCATTTAAGGCATAGCAAGGAAGATATATGTGGAAATTAAAATGAAATTAGAATGAGACATTTTGGTAAAACAAAGTTACTACTCCGTTTATTGTTTTGTTTTGTTTTTTGTTTTTTGTTTTTTTTTTTAATTTAATTTAATTTTATATATATACTCGTATGATTTTGCTTAAGACAATATGCAAAGTATTATAATCGTGGTTAATTTGTCTCAACTTCATATAGAGACATGGATAAATCTATAACTTTATACTAAAGGCGAAACCAGGAATGACACATGTCATCTCCTGGTTAAAAATATTCCCTCCAAAAGTTTTTATTTTTATTTTTTGTTTTGTTTTTTTTTTGGGCCAAAGCTTCTTAAAAAAGTTTCTAATACAAACTATGCAATAATATTTCATTTCCTATTTGATAAGTATATTCTATTTGTACACATTTAAACAAAGATATTATTTTTTTATACAATAATATGCAATAATAGTTTATAACTTTGTAATGTAATTCATAGTTATATTTATGAGTCGTGCATATATTATTGTCTCTGTTTTCTTTAGTGTGATGAATTTTTAATATTTTTTTTTTTGTAATTACAGAACTTTCATCCTATTTTGTAATTAGGTATAATTTTTTATAATTAAATAATAGTGTTAAACTAATGATAAGTATTAAGTATTAAAAATTACCGTGCATGGCACGGGACTTAACCTATCTATAACTTTATATTAAAGGCGAAATCAGGAATGACACATGTCATCTCCTGGTTAAAAATATTCCCTCCAAAAGTTTATTTTTTATTTTTTATTTTTTATTTTTTGTTTTGTTTTTTTTTTGGGCCAAAGCTTATTAAAAAAGTTTTTAATACAAACTATGCAATAATATTTCATTTCCTATTTGATAAGTATATTCTATTTGTACACATTTAAACAAAGATATTATTTTTTTTTTATACAATAATATGCAATAATAGTTTATAACTTTGTAATGTAATTCATAGTTATATTTATGAGTCGTGCATATATTATTGTCTCTGTTTTCTTTAGTGTGATGAATTTTTAATTTTTATTTTTTATTTTTTTGTAAATACAGAACTTTCATCCTATTTTGTAATTAGGTATAATTTTTTATAATTAAATAATAGTATTAAACTAATGATTAAGTATTAAGTATTAAAAATTACCGTGCATGGTACGGGACTTAACCTAGTAAAATATTATAAGTAAAAAGATATATATGTATATATGAGATGTTACATGCATATTATAAAGTACTCGTAATAATTAAATATACTCGTCCATGGCATCTTCTCATGCAAAAGAATTAAATTGACTTTTGACATTTACTAATTACTACTATGGTCTATGGAGTATTTCGGTGTACATACGTACTCTTACCATTTTTTAATCTAGAGTCGGAGTCGTACGGTAGAGCACGAATTCAGGACCCACTCATATTTCATCCATGTTATTAATCGAATTGCAAAGTTGTTTGACTAGAATTAAATTAACTTCATAGGTTATTTTAATAAGGTTCTCTTGTATATATGTCAGTATCAATATTCAATAGTGATTAGTGAGCCCCCAAAAAAAAAAAAAAAAAAAAAGAAAAATAAAAAGGATTTTGCTAACGAACGTCCCGGGCATTGTATAAGTATTTAAAATATTACCTAAAGTGGTACGGAGTATTAATTTAGGAATAAATGACGAAACTACGCATAGATCGGTGTGATTAATGTTAATTTTTAATTTAATCCTTCTACTTTTAGCTAGCTTAACCAACGCCCCCGGGACATTCGTTAACTTTTGCCGAATAAAAATAATAAAATAGCCCGCATTGACTTTTACAATCGCTTTCATTGATCCAATTAAATTGACTTTGACTCTTTGTTTTTTATTTTTATTTTAATCTAGTAAACTTATACTACTTTGTAGTAGGTAGGTTGGTTGATTGTAAGTTTTTTAAAATCAAAATAAAAATTTGCACTATTTTATCTACACCATTACATTAGTTGGCTAAATTATAAAATCGAAAAGTCTTCCAAGTAAGTATGCATACAAGGTTACGTATAATTATACGGTAGATTATTTTAAAGAAGACTTTCAAATTTGAATGTAATTTTCGTTGTAGGGTGGTACGGAAAAAAAGAGGAGAATAAGAGGATAATAAAGATACAATGCTTCTCTGCGGAAAACACGGTTAATTTCTACATGAGGCCAATTGAAGGATTAACTGCAGTTGTTAATTTGGACACTAATCAAGTGATTGAGATTTTGGACCATGGAAAACACATTCCAATTCCTAAGGGAATTAACTCAGATTATCGTTTTTTGGCCCAAAATAACTCAAATAAAATCAATAAGCCCATTAACCCAATATCCATTGAGCAGCCCACAGGCCCAAGCTTCAAGGTTAAAAATGACCATTTGATCAAATGGGCAAATTGGGAATTTCACCTCAAACCCGACCCAAGAGCCGGGTTGGTCATTTCCCAAGCCAAGTTTCAAGACCCGGATAGTGGTGAGCTAAGAAGTGTGTTATATAAAGGAATGGTCTCGGAGTTATTTGTTCCGTATATGGATCCAACCGAGTCATGGTATTTTAAGACGTATTTGGATGCAGGCGAATACGGGCTAGGTTTGACAGCGGTATCACTTGACCCGTATAATGATTGCCCTAAAAATGCACATTTTATGGATGGAGTGTTTGTTGCTGATGGGAAACCATACATCCAATCGAACATAATTTGTGTTTTTGAGAGTTATGGTGGTGATGTTGCATGGCGTCACACCGAGGGTAATTTTGCCGAAAATAAGGTAATGATTTTTGCAACAATTAGAATATTTCACTCACCTTTTATATGTTCTGTACTACTCGTAATTTTGAACATGTTTTATATTTTACTAAGATATATAAAGTGAGAAATGTGACACTTATGTTGTTACCTATTAAATAATGGATATAACATTGTCATGTGTGTTGTATGTCAATAAATACTTATATTGGGACAATTTTCTATATACAACTAATTGTATTGGGTTGTAGGTACGTGAGGTGAGACCGAAAGTGAAGTTGGTGGCTAGAATGGTATCAACAATTGGTAATTACGATTACATCATCGATTGGATTTTCCAATCTGATGGGCTCATTAGGACTGAGGTTAGTTTTTTACTTCTTTTGAATATCTCATGGATTGTCAATTTCTCATCTTATAAGATATGAGCATAAGAATCTTGACATTACAAATTTAATGTTTAGGTGAAAAAAAAAAGAAAAAAAAAACGATTATGTTACTCTGTAACATATAATATAAGTTTAATTGACAAGTTCAAAAACTCTTTTGTCAAAAAAAAAAAAAAAAAATCAAAAACTCAATTATAATAACACATAAGTTTAATTGACTATATCTATATAAAATAAGGTATGAAATGTTTGTATGCATTTTTATTTATGTACGACTGTTTATTATATTGTTGATGAGTTACTTATTTTACTTAATTAAATGAGATTTTAGTATGACCGTATGTCAGTTATAAAGAGAAACACTTCTCATTTGTAACAGGTTGGATTGAGTGGTATTGCAATTGTGAAAGGAACAAAATACAAGAACATGAAGGAGGTGCCTAAAGAAGAAGACCTTTATGGCACATTAGTCACTGAAAATGCAATTGGAGTCATACATGATCACTACGTTGCATTTTATCTTGACTTGGACGTGGATGGTTCGAATAACTCATTTGTTAAGGTAGATCTCCGAAGACAAGAAACTTCTCCTGAAAAATCACCTAGAAAAAGTTACTTAAAAGTTACAAAAAATGTTGTTAAAACTGAGAAAGATGCACAAACCAAACTTAGTTTATATGAGCCATCAGAGTTTCATTTTGTCAACCCGAATAAGAAGACACAAGTCGGAAACCCGGTTGGGTATAAACTGGTTCCGGGTGCTAATGCAGCGAGCTTGCTTGATTTGGAGGATCCGCCTCAAAAGAGGGCAGCATTCACCAATAACCAAATATGGGTCACCCCATATAACCAAAGCGAGTTGTGGGCTGGTGGGTTGTTTGTTTGGCAAAGCCATGGCGATGACACTCTTGCAACATGGTCTAATAGGTAATCCATAACATCTATGCGGTATAGCATAACTTATATCCATTCGATCCTAACTAATTTGCAAATATTATTCGAATTTTGCAGGGACAGACCTATAGAGAACAAGGATATTGTACTTTGGTACATCTTAGGCTTCCATCACATACCATGTCAAGAGGATTTTCCTGTCATGCCAACAGTGACTTCGGGTTTTGATTTAAAACCTGTTAACTTTTTCAGCAAAAACCCAATACTTGCAGCTCCACCAAATTTCGAGAATGATCTAATTGTGTGCCCATCTACTTAACTACTGTGCCTTCTTGAAAAACATATCAAGCTTAATAAAGAAAGATCATTAATGTATTATATGCCTGTGGTTCTTAACTTTTTAGGTATTGAATTAAGTTGTAATTTGTGACTTTTTTTTTTTTTTTTTTTTTTTTTTTTTTTTACTTGTAATATGATTGTGGTAATTAAGGTTTTTACTTGTAGGCACCCTCTTGTAGTACTCTTTTCATTTTGTGGAAGTATACAAATTCTCAAATCCTAATCACCCTAAAATAGCATACACTAAAACAAATCAACCATAAACAAATTCTCTCATGGCCATGATTCAACATCCGAACCTCAATACAGGATAAAAAAAAAATCTCAAATCCTAAATTGTTTCACCCTAAAGAGCATGACTACAATGCCTAAATCGAATATTACAGCAGCATGAGGCTCACGCGAGAGAACTTCACAGTGCTACTTGTTCCTTCAAATAAATAGCTAGTGATCAAGTGAGATATGTGAAATTGCTACTTCTTTTGTCATGTCCAACGAATGATTTTAAACATTACAAGTGTTTAGAAGGCCAACAAACCATATTTGTAGGAGGAGATTGTAGCATCTTCACTTTGGCAATCCTGTTTCTGGATTAAGAAGAGCCTGACTTTCATCTGATAGCACAATAGGGCCTTGTCCAGGTCTTGTACAAATAAAGTAACTAACGTCTCCAGCATACTTCTGGTTGGAGTTGGCATCCTTGATTTCAGGAGGCGATTGCAGGGACTTCACATCTTCCATATCTTTAATCCCAGCATCTTGAAGAATAGACTTATCTCCAAGAACATAGCTACAGAACACAAATGAGGTTTAAATTAGAACTTCCCACAAGAATAAAATGACGGGTGCTTTTTATAACATAGGCAATCTAGTTAGTATATTACCTATTAAGATCAGCATCAGCACCAGGGGGAAAGTAAAAAAGCATTCGTTGCAAAAGCAGAGAAGCAGTCTTTCTGTCACGTGCAATTAGGACAGCATTTGGTCCTGCATCAAAAGTATATGCCACCTGCCAATTTTCTAGATATTAAAATTGTAGATAAAGGCAAACCAATGTAAATTTTCTTAACAAATCAACTTTTAGTGAAAAATTTACACAACAGCATCACAAGAAAATAAGAGATGTGGAAATAGATGATCACTTAGTTCTGAAGCAGACAAACTATCAGCTGAACAGTTCAGCCTTTATGACCAGGGAAATCCTACATAGATATTCAAGAAACATTCTTGAAGCAAAAAAAGCCAAAGCCAAGCTAAGCCAAAGAGGGCACAGTCCCTAGCTCTCTACAGCAATTCTTACCATTCCTAAGTGGCAAGTGGCAACCAACAAGTCGATGCAATAGGGGCAGCCCGAATATAACCGAATCAAGATATGGCTTTTATACAAACTAAACACATTCATTGGACTGCGTCAAATAACAGAGCTGAACTCTACAATTAGAGTTCAACCATATTCCATGTATTTATAACCCCAATTCCTATTTAAATCCACCAGTGAACAAACTACAGATACCAAGGTACAATTTTTGCTAGGCTTTTTAGTGGCTCAATGATCCCAAAGAACATGCAAACTACAATAATAGCTGACATTCATGTGACACATTCAGGTTTTCAGATCACATTTGCGTGTAAATTTCTCTAATACAGAGAGGGGGGCAATGTCAAAGTTAAGGATTGGATGCAGATATACAATCAAAGCTGACAAAATGGTTATTTGAGTTACAACCTACGAAGTAAAACATTAGATTATCCAGTTTGTCATCTGTGAAGGCACAAAGACTATTTTCCGATTTCTATCTATCCTTTCAAATCAGCAACATAGTTATTCCTAAACTAGGCAAAATTTAGCTTTTAACATTGCTAGCCAAAGATCATGTATCAGTTATAGGACAGTCAGATCCCTCCATATTAGCTTTCCCTATAAAAACATTATAAGAAGTTTGTTATCAGTGTAAAACAAGCAAACCAAGAATTTTGTTTTGATTCATACCATGTTGCCACATTTCCATTATTTCATATATTATAATGCAATTTATCCTTGCGTACCAAATTCTCATCCACAAGATTAAAAACACATCTTCCATTGTACCTTAAAGTGGTTGAATTTGTTCACAGAAAATTAAGGAATCACTGAGACAACACGATAACAACATAAATGTTTAGGTTTTTATATTCTTTCTGGCTATTTCTTATCAAGTGATTAAGTCTTCTTGGTATTCCAAGATAGAAATGACACATAACACATATTTGTAATCCCTATAGATAATAAATGTAATTATCCTGCAACATATATCAACAATTTCAGATCATAAACATCAGAAAAACAAATTTTGAAAAACTGAGCAAGTATTGCCACTTTCTAGTGCATGCAGCATTCAAGCTGTCTCAGATAGGAATATTAGAATGTGGCCAGAAGACAAACCTGAGGTGTTGTTTCAGCACGATTCCACTTCTCCACAATGCTAATAATCCTGAATTCATATAATTATGTGATAACGTGTTCAGATTGACAAATAGTAAGCTTAACATACTACTAATTAAAAGACCAGGCAACAGGGAACTTACTTATGAGATGTGTCATTCATGTAAAATATAGGAGGAGTTGTGTCCAGGCAGGTAGCATGGAATTGGTTGCTATCAGCACAAGCAAGACGAGCAAAAGAGGGAAAATCTTTATTTTTAATGGCTTCTTCCATCTGAACCATGCGCTTTGGTACTATTTCCTACAACAATTTTAGTACACAGGTGTCAAATGACACATGAATACATAAGATAATCAACCACTAAAAGTAACTAAACAGTGGTAAACAATGATCAACTAACCATTTCTAAAGGCGGTGAGGGAGTAGAAAGGGGTAAACACAGAAGTAACAGAACTGAGAGATTTGGAACATACATACAGACATTAGTGATAACACCACCAAACAGGGTGGTGGTACCCACCATTGGCAGGGAAATAAAAGAAAGACACTAAGAAAATTTGCATAGCCTTTCTTCTAACTAGAAAATAAGCAGTTTACAAGCAACAGAAGGCTTCAGCACCAATTACTTGAGAATGAAGGGAGCTGAAGCATGTTGGTAACATGTCAGACATCTGGATCCTTATTTCACATTAGTTAATTCTAATGATGCAATGTTGTTAATTGAAAGCTTTTACAACTCCCTGCTAAAATAACCTAAATAGACCACTAGACTATTGGAGTTCTAGAATTTTCTTCACCAATATGGTTTATTATTGCCAAAATTCTACTGCGCACTAGGAGAAGTAAGGTGGTGATATGGGTCTTGCTAGAATCCCTACACCAATCTGGTGACTGAAATGAAGAGGTCAAGTACCTGTGCTCTGTGCTTCAGCAGCAAGCTTGTCTCAACACTCTCACGCATCCCAGATGTACTGCTTGTCTCTTTTTGCCGAGAGCTTACCTGTATAGTTTATGATCAGGATTATTTCATAGATTGTGTGAGCAAAGAGCTATAATTGGAATGGAAGAGTTATATATAAGAACACAAGGAAGATGCCTCATCAACAGAAAGTAAGGCTTTAGTTTGCATAACCTACTCGCAAGGAACACACCAAAAGCAAACATGCAGAAAGACCAGCATTTTGCACATATTTATATCGAAAGTTTCACCTCTGGTCAGAGCAGACTATAAACAAACAGTAGATTTTGATGGAGAAGCTAGTAGCGAGAAAAGCTGGTTAAAATTAACCAATATAATGTCCAAAGGTTCAATCAAAGAGAGAAAAATCAAGAAACAGTAACTTGAATAACACTTTTCAGGAACAAGCATGATTATAGTAATGACCACTCAAAGAATATTACATACCACAGCAATCAAAATGACAAGATCATCCCAGTGCTTCTCATCTGCGACTTGAACTGCAAAACTGTCGCTTCCATCATCATTCTACATGTAATCCACACCAACATTATTAAATCACATGAAAGTAAAAATATTTCCACTTGACATAACTACATAAGTAAATAACCCTCTAACTTCAATATGGTTTTCTAACTTCTTCTTCAGGGTTGTCTCAATTTTTACTGCCTTAAAGCTTTTAAACTTAAGGTCTGATTGTAGCTTGACAGTCCAGCCAAGTGTTATAAGAAACATATGATAACATAGCCCCTCCATTTTACAGTAATTGTTAGGGTTTAAAACTAGCAACTTTCTAATTGACAGTCTAGGGGTCCATTATCTGTTCAACTAAAAGATAATTCCTCATGGTTCCCACTTTTCTTTCAACTATCTCACTCAGACATAGGTGCTCGAGTAACATAGAAGTTAGCTTTGGGAAAAGATAGCTAGGATAGGCTTTGACTGATTGATTGAAAAGATAGCTAGGATGATAAAAGTAGTATACCAATAAAAACGTTTCTATGCATTTGTAGAAATCCAAGCAAGACATTTAAGATAGGCCAGCAGGAAAGAAAGAATAATTATAACAAGAGCTTACGTTTCCCATGATCCACTTGACAAAACCACCATGTAAGCTGCGACAAGCACTACCAGAACCTTGTCTGTAAAATATTTAATTTCAGATTACCAATTCAAGCAATAATTAAAATATTTTGTTGCACATTCATAATTAAATACTCTGTTGAACAGAACCACAAATATCATAGCTGTCTTAGATGTACATGCAAAATTTAGCACCTCAAAATAGATCAAATACCTTGCTATGGCAGAAAGTTGTGCTTGATCTTCCTTTAAATTCATGAGTTTTGCTAGAGAAAAAACTGCAAACATAGACATAACTGACTTTTAGTACAATTAGATTCTTAGAACTATATCTTAAAAAAAAACATTCGAAAGTCTAAAAGTAACTAATAGCCGTGAGGGAAAACATCAATAAACATGCATGGAAATGAGCTTAAGGAAGAATTGGAATCAAATACTTCCTCCCTCCCTAAATGATAGGCCACATAGTATCAATATTATTTCTAAGAAACTTGCATAAATTTAATATATCCATCCTTCACTTTAAACTTCACGTGGTCATTACGTGGAACCCTTAATAAGGGTAACCTTAACAGGGTGTTTGAATAAAGGTAATGAGAGTTGGACAATTGAAGGGTGGGAAGGGGAAGGGGAAGGGGAAGGGGAAGGGGAAAGGCTGACTGAAAATGCAATAAGTAGTATCTACCACCTTGCTCTATTATCTTTACAACTAGCCTCTTTTCTCATTTTATGAATGGCAATTTGGTTTATTGTGCTAATTATATAAACATAGTTTCCAAACCCCCATCCCAATTCCATAAAATAAAAATTGAAATGCCCACTTAATATGATTTGGACTCCCATTCCAAACCCCATATTCACTTACATAGACACCCCCGTATATGTGGTAAGGAAAATTAACTTCAACTAACTAAATCTACAAAATAAACAACAGCCCAAACTACAAATGTCACATACTCGTACCATTTAAGACCATAGGGAATACAGAAGATGAACTGTGAACCAAACAACAGATTATCATAAAGTAGATATGATTTCCAAGAAACATCAGAAATTACCAAGGCACGCCAAACCAGCAGCTGAAGAAGCGAGCCCAGCAGCAGTGGGGAAGTTATTGTATGAAGCAATATGCACATGTAAACTTTCCCAATCCTTCTTCGCTATTTTAATGCCTTTCTCCTCCTCTTCAACATCATTAGCACGTTTACGAATTTCTCTCAGACAATTTTGGAATCTATCTACAGCTAGGGAAATCTCCTACACTAACCCAAAAAGAAGACCAATACAACAAAAATTGAGCTTCTTTTTCTAAAATGAATGTAACTATTACATTAAATTATGTTTCTAAAATGAATGTAAGTATTACATTAAATTATGCAACTTGCGATCAAGAAAATCAATCTCTATGCAATTACTATTTACCAAACATTATACACTCATATTTGCAACACCATCAAATCATACAATTTTCAAATGATAATTTGAACTTTCAAAAATTACGGCTAATGTTAATAATAATAATAAAAATAATAATAATAAAAAAAAAATGGCTCTGATCACACTAATACCTATCCTAATTCAAAAAATTTGGTAAATGTGAAACAAATTAAAATTTCTGCAATCATTTGAATCATGCAAATTTCAAATGCAAAATTAACCAACTATAAATATCACTATCAATTACTATTCAATCAACCAACAAATTTTCAAATGATTACACACATTGATTCCAAATAGCTCAAATTTACAACAAAAACTTGCCAATTATTACTCAAATCATACAGATTTCATATGCAACATTTGCCAGCTATCAATTTTTCGCAAGTTTCAATTTTTCTTCAAATTAACACAAAAAATTGCAAAAAAATTACACACATTAGTACCAAAAAGCTCAAATTTCCAACAATAACAATAAAAATCATAGCAATACCTTGCCATTGAGCCACATACGATCTTGATGAAATGCAGGAGAGACAGCAACAGTAGTGGTAGTACAAAGATGATTAGGATCAAGAGTAACACTCAAACTATCATTAATCGGCAAAATTAGGGTTTCATCTCGCTTTCCCCAGTACTTAATCACTGCAATGTTCGTCGGCGTTTGCGCCGTCACTAACCTCACCCAACTCTTCTCCGCCGCCATTGTTGAAGATCTCTGAGAAATTTAATCAATTTCTGAGAAAATTAAACGATCGATGAAATTGAGAAGATGATGAAGAAGAAGAGAGAGAAAATGATGAGATCTTTAGTTTATGAGGAGAGAGAAAGTGAAGATTAGTCTGGTGAATTGACATGGTTTACTCGTTGTTTTCTACTCTGTATTTATAGTCTATGCTGCCCGACCTCGTGGAAAATGAGGACGTTGGTTGGAAAAAAATGTGTTATAATGTAATTATTTTGTATATTTTTAGCAAGAAAATATGTGTATTTTTGATGAAAATTGGAAGATTGGGTGCTTGGATCAACTCGTTTCCCTCGAGGGGTATATACTTTACCTAAGATTGAATTTGATATGATGAATCATAATATATACTCTATGTAATGTAACTATATATGTTTGATTAGTATTTAGCCAACCTAGATTGAATTTAATGAGGATTATTTTGTTTTGATTTGATTTTGTTTGGGGTGATGACTAGTAGTGCCAATAACTAGTCAAATTCGCCTTGCTTGCAACATAAACTAGATTGAATATCTAAATTGATCGAGTAATTTTGTGTTGTACATAACGGCTTGTCTGATCTATGTTCATGGACACATGTTAAGTTATAAAACTAAAAGGTTTTAAAAGTAAAACTTGTTGGAAAAAAATAAAGCGTATATAGTTTCGCCACTTTTAAAGTAGTTAATTGTCGAGATATTCTTATTTTATACGAAATCCCAAGAGCTAATCCAAAATCATTTGCTATACACATTTGTATTAACAAGGAATTTAGTGCGTGTTATTATTTTTGGAAATTCATGTACGTACGAACATATCAATTTTAGAAAAAATAAAAAAATAATTTCTAAACTTCCATATTACATGTAATGTTACCATCACCCATCTTAAATGGAGAGTGTAAATCAATCCAAAAAGGGATGATGACGCAGTGATTTTTAAAAATCAGATAATGACATTTCTGTTAATTAATAAAATCATTAGAAATGTACGAGTAAAAAAATAAAGAAAAATGTAATATTTTAACCCGTTCTTAAATCTATTTGCAAAAGACGATCTACAAGTTACTCTTTATTTTAATTTGTACATGTATTATATAGGAATGAAGGGATTAAGTCTTTGTTACATTGATAGTCTCATTAATGAAAAGCAAGTACGCAACATAGCTTTCAGTACTTAAATCTCGCTCCTTCCCATTGTTTTGTAGACTTTCGTTCAACGCATTTTTGGTGTAGTCACTAATCAGCCACATCGTGTGTAAGCTGGTACACACCAAAACACTAACCGAGTAACCCATGTTCAGTAACCCTTTATCGACCGAATAACCCCTCGATCACATCATGTGGTCAGTCACACATGAAAACTTGTGGATCACGTTTGATGTTAACGCCTTATTAGCTTGATTTGGATTTGATTTATGCCTGATTTGCATCCCCAACTATATCCGCCTAATGTCATGTTCATCGAGGTGATGACTCCAAATAAGCATTATTCTCATCACAAATAGATTTTAAAAAAATGTCACTAAGAAAACTTATTAGTAAATTCAACAACTATATCTTCATATTAATTTTTTTTTTGGGTGATAAAGAGGGGGATGGAAGCCCTATATCATCATATAATGTTGGCGTATTATATATACTAATCACTTATTAAAATAAAAATTAGTACCAACCAGGCATGTGAACACAACTAATCAAGGTGAATTTTATAGGATCTGGCAAGCTCAGCATCTGACAAAAAGACTAATTAAAAAACCAATTACTTTTCAGAAAAAGGAGTATATTCTACATAATACGAGTTATATATATTAAAGGTTGTAAATTTATCATTTTGTCCTAAAAATCGGACCCTTAAGATTCTGTGTTAGACCAAACAAAAGTAGCAACTTTTGTACTTATGTGTTTGCTGAAAGAAATACTCGTAATAAAAGTATCACCTATAGATTAAATACTACGTAGTTACTAATTTTATCTATGAACTACTTGTACCGATTACTCTCAATCTAAGCTCTTGTGGATTACTCCGTAATCAAGCAAGTGATTCGGAAAAATAACGCCACAAAGTACTATCACGGACTTTTATCACGAACTTACAAATAATTAAATATGTGGTTTGCGATACAGTTATTTAATTTTGGACTTGTTTAAAAAAAAATTAGGTAGTGAAGTGCTTCCGTCACATACCAGAAATTTTATTGGTATAACTGAAGATGTAGAGATTATTATATTCAACTTGCAGCAAAATTTATGCCTTTTTGAATTTTGATTAACATCAATGTTGAATTACTATAATCAACCCCAATTAAAATAGAAGGGGAAATTCAAAGAAAAATAAAGCAATCAATGAATAAATACATCTATATGTAGCAAAGTGCTTTATTATACTATGTGTAATGAAAAAAATTAAGCCCATATTGCTAAGAGGGCCATGATTCCTGCACCAAGAAGCAAGGTTACATTGGCGCCAAAGAAGAGCCTAGTGTTGGTCTGCACCTTCGAGTTCATGAAATCTTGAGCTAGAAGATCGACAAGAGCCATGTAAATCAATATTCCACCAGCGACTGAGTTTAGCAATCCTTGCACGACTAAAGCTGTTGGACTGCTATCATCGTAAACATTTGTAATTCCGATACCAATTGCTATTCCCACAGGGGTTGTGAGGGAGAAGAATAAAGCCATGCACAATGTAGATCCAGATTTGAAAGCTGCCTGCAAAACATAGAAAGTATGTGGTCTTCAGATCAGCTTCTTGTCAGGGTTACTAAATTTTGTTTTAACAGGAAGATCATGTTCATATTCATTATGATTAGTTTGGCGAAAACTTGAACAAATAACAAAGGAAGAAAGGATGGCTACACTTATGTTTACGCTGGCTCTTGATACCATGTTAGAGGACCAACTCAACCAAAAGCTTAAGCTGATGGTTGAGGCCCACGAATATGTTTTATACTCTATCAATAAGGCTTTAAAGATGTTGATATGACAAAAGATTAGCTCGATTTAGGCTTGGTAGATTCTGCTTAACACAAAATAGAATGAAAATTGGAAGCTGATTCCCTCTAACAGCAACCAACAGATATAATTTGAATACTAAATGCCAATTTTTGACAGGCAATTCCGATGTTAAGATAAAGTGATTTTATGTTGAAATTGAGGACCTAAGAAAATCACATTGTTGTTGAATCTGATTCTAATCTTCCATTAGCTTGAATGAAAGATAACGAGGTTTACTAATAAAGCAAAAGATTCTTCGAAACAGATTGAAAGGTTAGCAAGTTATTGGTTACTAATTTACAGCATAAGTACTCTAATCCCATCAAACCAGCAGACAAACTCAGAGGCAAAGAGGCCTATTTATAATTCTTTTAGCAATAGCTTAACTTTTTAATAACCATGATGTAAGAATAATTGTGTTAGAACTTTTCTTCAGGGCTCATTTTTATTGTCACGAATTTGATTTCCAATTTTTAGCATGACAGTTCAGCCTATCCAACTGTTGTCAGAAAACTGAAGGAACAAAACATAGAGATGAAGGATGTGTGAACTTCTTCATACCTGTGCAATGCATCCACCAAGTCCAATGCCTTCGAAAAACTGATGGAAACACAATGCTACGATGAGAGGCTTGATCGTGTCAAGGCTCTGAGACGTACCTAGTGATATGCCAATGATAATTGAGTGAACTACAATTCCCATCTCCAGTACCTGAACATATATCAGCAAGAATACATACTTCTACATCAGAAGCTGCTCAAGAACTCGATAATACAGAGAAGTTTAGCTCTTTTTCCCTCCCCAACACGTACATAAGTATAGCAACATCAGACATCAGGCATCACATCATTATATATGCTCTATAAAACAAACTTATTTGCTAATCTATCTTCAAATTTTGGTCATATGCAAGAAGCTGCAGTTTCTGAAAATTTGCATTTGATTAACTGCAGGGCATTATTTAAGCAAACTTCTGTCAAAATATGGGTAATTTTACTTAATGTAATTTTCTTGAAAAACTTGTTTGTCATTTGGGGACCATAAAGCACCAAAGTTACCCCCATCCACTTTAGAGTTTAGACCTTATCCCTCCCTACTGAAAACTATGGTCCACTCTCAACGTACTAGGCGATATGTAAGAAATGATGTACACGGAATTTGACCTGAACATATCGGACAATTGCAAAAACAACTTGACAGCTACTGGTAAAAGCTACCAACTTTACCAATTGTACTAAAAACAAACCATATCATAGCATTATAAGTCATAATAAAATCCAAGCTAGATTGAAAATCAATGGAACAGTAGAAAAAGTTACCTGTGAAGTAATCTTATATCTGATACGATCAAAGTCAGTCAAACCATCCAAGTTAGCTTCCAATGGACCAGGACCATGAGCATGACCATGTGTAGCATGGGTGTGAAGATGAACATGACCAGCATGCTCCTCACTAGTCTCCTCCACACCAACCCCACCAGCCGAGCCCGAATGCTCACCGAAGTGGGCCCTTCGATAATGCCCCGTGGCGATAGCATCAATCATCAATGACCCAAGCGCCCCAACCATGGCAGCAAGGCCAGTGAAGGGGAACTTACCCCAAGGGGTGTCCTTAAGGGTAGGACTGTTAAGGTCTTCAAAGGCATCAGGTAATATATGAATAAAACCCGTGGACAAAATTACCCCTGCCGCGAATGACTTGATCAAGAAGAACAATTTACTCTCCGGGTGTAAAATGGGAAAATTCTTCCCTACTATAGGAAATGTAACACCTATAGCACTTGCTATTAAAATGGATAAAATCGCCGCGATTTTATACTTTAATAGGATGTCTATACCAAGGTTTTGTGTTACATACTCACAATTACATGTAGAATTTTGTATTGAAGTTGTAAGAAATTGATCAAATGGAAAGGAAACATAGCAGCATAATGCTTTAGACAACATGATTTTCTATTGTATTTTGGTGGTTAAAGGTGGAGTAAACGAGGAATCCTGAATTTAGATTTGAAAATGGTCTGAAATCAGCCAAAATAAAGGAAAGAGTGTGCACAGGATGTCGTCATTATTGTACTACATAATTCCAAAACCATCATTTCCAGAGATCATCAATTGGGCCCTATGTATTTACTAGTTAGAGTAATATTGATAATACAATCTTAATTTCTTGCATTATTTTCAACTAGTGACAATGAAACTATGGTTATTTTATTTATTAGCCGTTACATAATGATCTATTGATCTATGCTTGTACTTATGTAATCTAAAACAAAAAGTCGAATGAGTTATAAAAGACGTAATTATGAAATAGAGATGTATTATAAATTATGAGTGGTCAGAACTCTCTTATCCGTAACTTATTAAGGTATTCAATAGCCAAATCCAAATCAATTATTGAAAGAAGTAATAACCCCAACTAATATGATTGCGAAAAATAGTTTAAAAGGGGTTGATATAAACATTCAAGAAATTGTCTTTTTTACATAAACTCAATTTTATTTTCAAAGAGAGAGTGGACAAGAAAACTTTCTCCATTGTGACAAGAAGAGGATTGAAATCGAATTAAAAAGCATTACACTAATTAAGATACCAAAAAAAAAAAGCAATAATTGAACAGAAATCAAAATCAAACAGATTTAAAACCATCAAAATTAAAGAATAATTAAAATTTTAGGTAAAATTAGGAACATTTACCTTAATCCAAATGCATAATTAATTCTCTTTCCAAACAAGAAGAAAAATTGAATAATTAAAATTGACTAGGAAGTAAAAAAAGAGGAGGATTGAGAAGACTAGCAAATGCAAACATATTAATGGGGTTTTAATTTCTAGAGTAGATTAGGATTGGAAGAAGCTAGATAACTTCTTTCGGCCCCAAATACTTGTACTCTGTATAATTTTTTTATTTCATCTTTTTTTTATGATTTTCTCTCTCCAAAGTCAACGGTTTAGGCTCATAGTCATAGATCATGAATCGTGATGATATGACCTCTATACTTTTGCAAATTGAATTTGCGTTGCTCCTACTCTTTCCAAATAATTCAATTAAAAATTCATTTTTCGTAAATAGATCAATATTTATAGGATCTACATTTAATAAAAGGTTATTCGTGTTAAGGCCTTTTGATTGTAGCGTTTTGCATATTGGTTAGCGTTTGGACAAGTCAAAACACTAGTAGGAATATATTTATTTACGAAACTACCAATATAAATGTTTTTTTTTTTGTTTATAATGATAGTAAACTTGTATCTTTTGTCATTCCATTAAGAAGTAAACTTAAAATCATGATGATAACTAGTATTTTCCCTTTAAATCAACATTTGTAAGACTGACCTACATTGAATATACTATTGCCCTATACTACAAGTATAATACTTTCTTAATGGTTACAATTTACAAAATTAAGGAATTGGCAAACTAAAATGTTTCGTCCTTGAATTGATAGTACTATTGCTAGTTGCTACTGCTGGCGGCCATTGTTGATCTCTCACTAGTCGAGCCACTACGCCACGAACACGAAGTTAGCCTAAAAGACTCGTGGGCTAGGGGCAATGGCCTCTCTGGTAGCTTTGGTATGTCAATGTCCCCTTCCAACATCTTAAGGGCTTGGGCTATGGTAGGCCTAAACGCGACCATAACATGAGCACAAAGTAGTCCAACACGTACATATCGATCCATTATCCCCTTTGGACCTTCATTCCTTATAAATTCGTCGAAAATAGCCTCAACATTTTGTGACTTAAACAAATTCCAAACCAAATCCGTGATTAATGGTGTTGAGGTATTTGATGTGTCCAAAACCTTTCTCCCAGTCATTGTCTCTAAAATCACAATTCCGAAGCTATAAACATCACTCTTTTCGGTCAGTTGCCCATATAAAGCATACTCCGGGGGTAAATATCCATATGTGCCCGCGACCCTAGTGGTAAGATGAGATTGCCCTTCAACACTCTGCTTAGCCAACCCAAAATCGGCCACCCTTGCCCTCATCTCCGAGTCTAGAAGTATGTTGGTAGTCTTGATGTCACGGTGATAAACCGCCGGCTTCACACCATAATGCAAGTATGCAAGTCCCTTAGCAACATCAATGATTATGTTCTTCCTTTGAGGCCATGTTAACTTCCTTTGATGGTCAAACAAATGATCACTTAGGCTACCATTCGGCATGTAGTCATACACAAGGTACCGCCTTTTCCCCTTTAGATTATCACTTGCTACACAACATCCTTTTAGAGGTAAAAGATTTCGATGCCTAATTTTGCTTATAATATCAACCTCATTGCAAAACTCTTCATCCCTCATGGAATCCAAATCGTCCGTGATTTGTTTCACCGCGATTGTAGACCCACTTGCAAACGTCCCCTTGTACACAACCCCATATCCGCCTTGACCAATGAAATTTTTTCGTGAAAATCCATCTGTAGCGCGTTCTAACTCTGTCACGTGGTACCATATCGTACCTACATTAGGTGAAACTTGACCCCTAACACTAGTAACAAACTTATCATGGACCGCGCTTTCTTTTCTCCTTTTATCCCAAACTCTAAGCAAATATATCAATCCTATAACCATCAAAACACCAACTATACCCCCTAAAAACCCGAAAACAAACCTATATACAATGTTTTTATTCAGTTGCCCTGAAGATTGACCGAGATCGTAATGACCTGGAGCCAAGGGAAGGCCTAGGATACAATTTGCTGACCCAAAATCTGTTGGTCCAAGCTGATTAACAATCCCAGCAGCATAAAATATAGTGAAGTAAAAGCACTTAGTTGAGTTAGGTGCTAAACTTACCAATTGAGCATTCATCTTCATACCAGCATCAAAGCAAGAGTTACATTGTGTTAATCTCATCATATCACCTTGGCAAGACGTGTTCAACTCCGGTGTAAGGCCGGCTTTTACATTCCACTCGTCGATAGTCCTGATCCCAGCACAGTCTGATGGGTGGTTAAGCAGCAATTCATTTGAGTCGTTCAAGCATGAGGAGACTAATGAGGCATTCGTCCTCGAAATCGTGGCTAGTTTGGTATGAAAGGCGTATAGGCAAGAGGAGGCTAATTCAGGAGTTGGTAGATAGAAATTTGAGGAGGCTTTAAGGTATGTGGCTAATCCCATGCCTAATAAGCTCCTAAGTGTTTGACAACAAGATTTTGATTCGGCGTTTTCGCCGCATTCTTGGGTGTCCCATGGGAATGTATTGACATAGGTGAAGTCTATTGGACATGATACATTGTTGTTGCTTGAATTTGTTAAGGAGAAGAAGGAGATAAAGAGAAGAGATGAAAAAAACAGCCAATAGTTTGACATTTTTCCTTAGTTTAACTTTCTTTGCTACGTACTTGGCCAAATGTTTTGTTAAGTAGCAAATCAAAAGAGTTGTTTGGAGGCTATGTTATGATGTTTTTGTAAAGTAGGTTGTTCGATCAAAAGCAAGAGTATCAAATTAGGTTGGCTGCCTAAAGTTGAAGTCAAACATCAAATTTTGTGAGCTTATTACTGGACTAATATAGCAGTAGTATCCCAATTGCCCACATGTAGTTAGATTATTATATATACTTGTATATATTAGTAATATAAGCACTATTTCTTAACAACTTTTGTCAAAATATATTCTGTAATAGTACTTTATAATTTCATATCTGACTAAAAATATTGTGAGACGACGGGTCAAAAAGATAAAATTTCTGTTATTTTTGTAACAATGTCAAATTCGTGTCAATAATAGTAGTATGTACATTATTTTTGACATAAGAGATAATAAGTAATAAATATGAATTTCGAATATTTAAGTCCTTGCATATTATGGTAAGGAAAAAGTATATATGGTTTAATAAAAATAACGAGTTTAATTTTGCTAACAAATTTAAAGGTAAAATATTGATAAATGTTCCCACTCTAAACTTTGTATATATAGCCTGGGAAGTGTGGGACATTAAGCGGATAAAGTTTTATTTGTACATGTGCTCATTTGTTGGCACTTGGCAGTCAAAAGAAAATTGGTAATCTTTGGTGGCTGCAAGATTGTTAGAACAATAGGAGAAATTTCTTATTTGTTGCAAAAAAACGGTAGTTTAATCTTACATACTTAGAAATAGTTTTTTTTTTTTTTTTTCCTTGAACGGATTCTTTTTTTTCTTGAACGGATTCTTAATTTCTTAGAAATAGTATAAACAACTACAGAGTACTAAACTACCCGTTAAAAAAAAAAAAAAAAAAAAAAAAAAAAAAAAAAAAAAACTACCCATTTTATGCATGCATTAGTAATGGAGGGTCTAGAGCTTTCAATTCGGGTAAACGAGTCGGGTTTGGGTCGAATAAGAGTAGGTCGGGTCAACTCGAGTCGGGTCAATTCGGATTAATTCCATAACCTATGCGTGTCGGGTTTGGATTGGGTCATGCTTGAGTCGGGTCATACTTCTTATCGGGTTTGGGCCGGGTTTAGGTCGTGTTAATAACAGGTCGGGTTACATTCGGGTCGGGTGAACAATAGGTCTGGTTTTCAAGCGTTAAAACGGGTCAGGGTAATTCTTGGGTTCGAGTCGGGTTCGGTTCAAGTCAATAATTTGCGAGTTAGAATCAGGTCGAGTCATTCTCGGGTTTGAGTTGGGTTCGGTTCAAGTCAATAATTTGCCGGTTATAATCTGGGTCGGGTCATTCTCGGGTTCAAGTCGGGTTCGGTTCAAGTCAATAATTTGCGAGTAATAATCAGGTTGGGTCATTTCCAAGTCGGGTGATTCTCGGATTCAAGTCGGGTTATGTTCAAATCAATAATTTGCATATACAATCAGGACAGGTCATTTCCAAGTCAGGTCATATTCAGGTTCAACAAACTATAAATACTATAATATATATGGCAATATACTAGGAAACTATAGTCTATAATTTAGGAAGATAATTATCTTCTTTGACCATACAACAAATATACTATATGTAACTCTTAAATTTGAGGATGATGCTCCTTTCTATTGTTGGCCTGGGCCGACTTGGTCTCCCTAGACAAAATGCTTTGATCAACAATAATAAGGTGGTCTAAATTCCATTTAAGGTGATTTGAAATCGAATCAGGAATAATTTGGATTGAATTTAGGTCGAGGCAATAACAAGTCGTGTTAATTTCGAGTCGAGTTAGTAACAGATCGGGTTGAATTTTTGGATCAGGTAAGTAATAGGTCTGGTAAAATTCGGGTCAGGTCAATAACAAGTCAGGTTTGATTTGGGTCAGGTCAATAGCAAGTCGGTTTGAGTTCGGGTTGGGTTTGTAACAGGTTGGGTTAAATTCGGGTCAGGTTAGGAACGGGTTGGGTTGAATTCAGGTCAGGTTGATAACAAGTCGGGTTAAATACGAGTTTTGACGAGTTAAAACGGGTTGGGGTCAATTTCGGTTCAAATCGAGTTTGGTGCAAGTTAATTAAATTAGCCGTTGTAAACCGGTAAATCGATGCAAGTTGTAAACTGGTAAATTGGTTGTTTAAAGGCAAATTGGATGGTTCCACCCATCCAATTGGACTCCCAGAGGGTATTAGGGATCATGATAAACATTTCGGCAATTTTTATTCTGGGCGGAAAAAGTCAAAATTTTCTAAAATTAAAGGCTAATGTCCACGCTTTTTGAGAAATTTTGGAGGTTTCGGGGCCCTAGTGTCGAAAGTCTTGTAATTTTAGGGATTATAATTCGAGGTCATATAATGTCTTTGGAACCATATATGATCGATATTTGTTGTCATAAATGTTCGTGGTAGGCTTAGGTTAATGAAATCGATGCAAGTTGTAAACCGATAAATCGGTTGTTTAAAGACAAATTGGATGGTTGCACCCATCCACGTCCCGCTCGCGCTCGAGACATAGAGGTGACAGGGTAAAGTCGTATCCCCTAATCAAAAATAATTACCTAAGTCCTCTAACTAAAGTAGATAGGGAAGTAGGGTCGAACTCCACAGGGAAACAATCCTAATTAATTAATATAATCTAGATTATGAAGTAACCAATATTTATAATTGAATAATAAACTAAACTACGGAGATCAAGAATAAGGAGAAAATAATATATAGAAGGATCTAGGGCATAGGTTCACCAATAAATAATATTCCAGGGTAGAATATAATAATCATTCATCAATGCATATATTAATCAGATTATGAAGGGTTTTCGCTACGTATTATAATCACACAATTAATTTACCGGTATTAAATCTCATCTTTCGAATCTCGACCTAACCATTTATAAATTAACCTGCCTATTGAAACTAGACCTAAACATCAATTCTCATCTGTCGAATCTCGAATCAATATTTCCAAACTCATGCATAAAAGATCAGGCCTAATCTAGTCACAGAGCATTAAATCAATCAATAGGAAATTAATCTAGCATTGATAATTAACAACAATAAATTACCCCTTTATACTATTTATGGATCCCCATAAACCCTAGAAATAAAACTACTCACACATAATAAAAACTAAACTAATCAAAGCAAGAAAACAAGTCATGATGGAAGGAGTAAAGTAAATAGCTAAGATTAAGGGAAGAGAAATCGTTACCTAACTAATCTGTATTAATGGAAATAATCAAGAACAAGGTTTGAGAGAAAAGTTAAGAGAGAGAAAAATCCTAAGTAGAGAGAGAAAGTCTAAGAAAGAAGATAATCCAAATTCCGTACAAAACTCGTATATAAACGTTTCCTCAAACAAAACTAAAAATAAACTAATCAGACTATATAAAAAACACGCGCCCGATCGGGCAAAGGGCCGCCCGATCGGGCCCACCTTTTTCTTCGCATTCCTTCTCCGCAGCATCGCCCGATCGTGCTAGACGCTCGCAAGATTGGGCGTGCTATAGCACGCACAACACCAATGCCTTGCCGCGCCCGATCGTGCTAGAGGTTGCCCGATCGGGCCCTTGCTTCACTTTGAGGCTCGGACTTCGATTGGGCTTGATTTCTCGGCCCAATCCGGATTTCCTCTTCGGGTCTTGAATACTCGGTCCAAAGCCTCGGGATTCCAATTACCAAGCCCTTAATCATCGGCTCTCACCGATCCTGGGCTTCAAAATTGGTCGTGTCCTTCTAGCTTCCGTAGTTGATCCATAAAGCCCGGGAAAATGCTCCAAGAGTGCACTTTCCTGTAAAATACAACTAAAACTACGAAAACACTAGAGAACACAAAGTAGTAATAAAAGTGGCCCGAAAAGAGCCAAAAAAACTACTAATTACGACCAAGGGACGGGGGAAAAATACTATATAAAATAGACACATCAAGAGGCTCGGACGAGGGGGAGCCTAGTCGTGGCAGACGATCTCCTGAGGTTCGTCGACATTCTCAGTCTCAGCGGGAGCCTCAGCTTTCTCAGCTGTTTCAGGAGGCTCAGTGGCGGCAGCCTCAGTCTTCCCAGCCAACCCATAATCTCATGAGGCCCATTAATGGGCCTATTACTTGTTTAACTCAATACCCTTGTTGTGCTTTGCTTGTTCAAGGCTTTTTCCTAGGGATATTTTCAGTGATCATGCGGTGTCTTGTGCCGGGATTAGGGATTATAATTCGAGGTCATATAATGTCTTTGGAACCATATATGATCGATATTTGTTGTCATAAATGTTCGTGGTAGGCTTAGGTTAATGAAATCGATGCAAGTTGTAAACCGATAAATCGGTTGTTTAAAGACAAATTGGATGGTTGCACCCATCCACGTCCCGCTCGTGCTCGAGACATAGAGGTGACAGGGTAAAGTCGTATCCCCTAATCAAAAATAATTACCTAAGTCCTCTAACTAAAGTAGATAGGGAAGTAGGGTCGAACTCCACAGGGAAACAATCCTAATTAATTAATATAATCTAGATTATGAAGTAACCAATATTTATAATTGAATAATAAACTAAACTACGGAGATCAAGAATAAGGAGAAAATAATATATAGAAGGATCTAGGGCATAGGTTCACCAATAAATAATATTCCAGGGTAGAATATAATAATCATTCATCAATGCATATATTAATCAGATTATGAAGGGTTTTCGCTACGTATTATAATCACACAATTAATTTACCGGTATTAAATCTCATCTTTCGAATCTCGACCTAACCATTTATAAATTAACCTGCCTATTGAAACTAGACCTAAACATCAATTCTCATCTGTCGAATCTCGAATCAATATTGCCAAACTCATGCATAAAAGATCAGGCCTAATCTAGTCACAGAGCATTAAATCAATCAATAGGAAATTAATCTAGCATTGATAATTAACAACAATAAATTACCCCTTTATACTATTTATGGATCCCCATAAACCCTAGAAATAAAACTACTCACACATAATAAAAACTAAACTAATCAAAGCAAGAAAACAAGTCATGATGGAAGGAGTAAAGTAAATAGCTAAGATTAAGGGAAGAGAAATCGTTACCTAACTAATCTGTATTAATGGAAATAATCAAGAACAAGGTTTGAGAGAAAAGTTAAGAGAGAGAAAAATCCTAAGTAGAGAGAGAAAGTCTAAGAAAGAAGATAATCCAAATTCCGTACAAAACTCGTATATAAACGTTTCCTCAAACAAAACTAAAAATAAACTAATCAGACTATATAAAAAACACGCGCCCGATCGGGCAAAGGGCCGCCCGATCGGGCCCACCTTTTTCTTCGCATTCCTTCTCCGCAGCATCGCCCGATCGTGCTAGACGTTCACACGATCGGGCGCACTATAGCACGCACAGCACCAATGCCTTGCCGCGCCCGATCGTGCTAGAGGTTGCCCGATCGGGCCCTTGCTTCACTTTGAGGCTCGGACTTCGATTGGGCTTGATTTCTCGGCCCAATCCGGATTTCCTCTTCGGGTCTTGAATACTCGGTCCAAAGCCTCGGGATTCCAATTACCAAGCCCTTAATCATCGTCTCTCACCGATCCTGGGCTTCAAAAGTGGTCGTGTCCTTCTAGCTTCCGTAGTTGATCCATAAAGCCCTGGAAAATGTTCCAAGAGTGCACTTTCTTGTAAAACACAACTAAAACTACGAAAACACTAGAGAACACAAATTAGTAATAAAAGTGGCCCGAAAAGAGCCAAAAACACTACTAATTACGACCAAGGGACGGGGTCAAAATACTATATAAAATAGACACATCAAACTCCCCCAAGCCAAACCTTTGCTTGTCCCTAAGCAAAGATCTCATCAATGAATCAATAAACATGCTTCACCCCAAAAGTAAAAATCAAGCACAACGATCCAGGGTAAATCAAATAAACATGTTTCAAAATCAACCAATCAAATCCATCTAATAACCAATCTTCCCTAACAATTGTCAAACAGAGCAAACCACAAGAGCATATAGAATTCAAGACTAGTGCTCACGCACTCAACACTCATTTTTGTGGCGAGTAAAAGATGTACTCGATCGCTCTCCATCCAACCCCTTTATGTGAACAATGCCCTCCCAACTCACACTCTCGTGTGTATAAAACAATGAACGCTCAATCCTACTAGTCAACTCGAAATATGCCAAATCATAACTTGCATTGATAAACAACACTTTCACATTCATACAATTCTAGGGTAAAGGGTAGGATAAATTTGGGAATAAGTGAGAGAAAAGCTATGCTTAAAGGAGCCATATCCTAATAAAACCCATGATCAAAATAACTAATGATCATACATCTCCTACATAACCAACTTCAACAAAAACCAAATATACTCCAATCATAATAAATAATCCCAACTCTTACAATTTCACTCATAGGATATAATAATGAAGAAGTAGAGTGAATAAACAAACTTTATTTTCAAACTTGAATATTTTTTTTTTCATTGAAGCTCTATTTTTTTTCTTTGATCAACCTCCAACTAGAACACTACACCTTTTTTTTCCTTTTCTTTTGAAGTTCACTAATTTTTTTCACATTTTTTTTTCTTTGAACTTCTCTTTTTTTTCATAATATCATGCTTTATTTTTTTCAAGAAAATATACCTTTCAAACTCATCAAAAATAAACATGATAAACAACAAAACAACTTCTCAAAAGCCCACCCAAGTTGTGCAAATACTAAGCACACTACAAGCTCCCTAACCTCACTCACTAATAGCTCCCCCAAGCCAAGCTTGGGACTAGTAACCAATGGGGCAAAAATAGGCTTGTAATGTGACTAATAAAACAACAAAAAGTCAAGGCAACAACACGGGTAGCAAGAAGGGAACAAATGTATCTACAATATCTGGAGGCTACCTAAAAGAACAAATGCCTTCGTCCTCCTCGATGTGCATAATAATGAATCATATAAATATTACTAATAGTTGCAAACCAATACTCAAATTCATTGACATACCAGGAACTATGGAACTATCACACATTCCTTACCAAATCAACTAGTCAAGCACTAAACTCACAAGTAGTTGGACAAAATTGACGCATGTTAAGGTTTCAAGGCAATCAAACATCAAATCATGATCAACTAATCCACAATTCTTATCATCAAATACTAAGAATCAAACAATTTCCTCAAGTAAGGGGCACATGGAAGCATAATTTACAATTCATTGGAATGTATTTTTGGATTTTTTTTTTCAATTTTTTTTGTATTTTTTCATATATAAGAAAGCAATAAAAACTAACCTAGAAAAGCAATAAATAGAGAGAAGAGAAAGAAAGTTACCATATATACGAGAAATCTCCCCCCAAGCCAAATCAAGCAATGTCCTCATTGACTTTGGAGGGTAGCTAAGAGGAGCTACTCCTCATCGTCATCCATCCTCTCATATCCTCCTCCATGACTCGAGCCACCCTGGCTCGGTCCAGCACCATAACCCAAACCACCTGCAAAGTAGTTAGGGTCCACATTCCCCCCCATACCCCCAAAAGGAGCATCACCCCCATAACCATGGACTGAAGAGTAGTCCACATAAGTACCATACGCACCGGGGTGAGAATACCCTCCTTGGGGGTATTGGAACCAATCGGGAGCAAGTGAATCGGGGGGAATAGCCCCCCGACGGGCATAATCATCATACATGGGGTATAGGCCCCTCCCGAGGTTCCTCTCTATGTGTCCTACCCGCCCATCCAAGGTGCTTAACCTAGAATCTAGGTTTTGCATCATACCCTCAACTCTCCCTTGCCCCATCTCGATACGGTCTAATTGGCTCCTAAAAGCCGAAAAGTCATAGGGGGCATTGGGGTCGACGTTATAGTCGACCGAGGAAGTGGGTATACCATAGGTGAAGGGTGGAGGTGGTGGGTAGTGTGGTGAATGGTGAGTGGGGGAATGGTCTAGGGGAGATTGGTGGGGTTGTGGTGAAGGGTGAGGTGGTCGACCCTCACCTTGACCGTTAAAATCGAAAGTATAAGAAGGCTTCCCCTTCTCAAATTTGGTCAAGGCGGGGTTGGGTAAGGTGAAGGCTTGGTCCCTCCTACCAGATTGTCGGTGGACTATCCACCAAGTGTCACCTCCCACTGGTTGCACCCAGTTCAAACTCCCTAAATAGGCTAGGTCCATGAGGTTTGATCCTACAACTTTCCTATGCCCATCCGGGTTCCAACCTAGGTGCTTTTTAGCAACGTGGGTCACTAACCCCCCAAAATAAATAGGTGCCCTAGACAAACTAGCCTCGGCCGCATTGGCCGCCCTTTGGAAATGATTGGCTATCCTATGAGGTATGTTCAATTTTTCAGCGGTAGGAATTACATAGGATGCCAAAAGTTCCAATTCATCTCTCCTAACATTCGTCGGTTCATACCTCTCAAAAATAGTGAGGCCGGCAAATCTTTGCCAAAATTTTGGGATGGGATGTTGAATCCACGTCCCTTTGGCATGCTGGAGGTTAACTAAATCCTCCCCAGTTAGCCTCTTATAGACCACGGCAGTGTGGTCTTGAGAGGGTTCAATCGGTTTATCCGATTTCAAATCAAACAACTTTCCGAATTCTTTAAGAGTTAGTCTCACATCGTTGTTTAATAATCAGAATTGTACATGAGTAATTAGTGCATTAATTTTAATAACATTAAAACTTGAAATAAATTCTAATGTTAAATAGTCATACGTATCATAGCACATTTGAAAGAAACCACTCATGCCTATACCTTTGAACAATTTTTCCACATATTTGTCTAAGACTAACCTAGCTAGAGTGGGATGATGGATAAAACGGGTAGAGATTACCTGGCGATCGATGAGGTTCATCATCCTAGCCTGTTGCTCTTCCGAGGTGATGACAACCTCCTCCCATCCCGGAATTTGAAGGTCCGGGTTGACCGTTGGCTGTGGTGCCCTTGAACTCTCACCCCTTTGTGTCCTTGAACGTTTTGAGGCCATTATATGTGGAAAAATTTGATGTTTGGAGCTTTCTCTCTCTAAGGGTTTGAAGGAAGTATGAGAGAAAGTGGGAGAAAATAGGTGGGAAATGTAGAGGAAGATGTGAGGATTAAGAATATGTAAGAATTTTGAGGTTTTGATAGATGGATTTGAGGAGATCTTGGATTGAAAGTGTAGTTGAAGGTATGAAAATGGAAGTTTTAGAGAGAGAAAGTAATGGTGAAAAAGATGAAAGAAGAAGAAAGTGATGAAAGAAAGAAGAGAAAAGAATTAAAAGAGGACGGCCAAATAGGCGCGCCCGATCGGGCAAGCCTCGCCCGATCGGGCGGATAATGCTGACATCCAGAACCTTAGTTGCGCGCCCGATCGGGCGCGAACACGAACAAAATTTCGCCCTTTCACTCGCCCGATCGGGCGAGCTTCGCCCAACATTTCTTTTCCTTCACTCGATTTGCGCCCGATCGGGCAACCTCGCCCGATCGATCGGGAGAAATTTGCTCGAGTTTCTGACTGTACTTGCGCGCCCGATCGAGCAACCTCACCCGATCGGGCGAAATTTCCTCTACCTCCAACTCTCCTTTCGCGCCCAATCGGGCAGCCACGCCCGATCAGGCGAAATTAAAGCTGAGATTTCCCTTGGTTGCGCGCCCGATCGGGCCCGTGCTCAGTCAGATTTCCATAGCTTTTTCTTCGTCTTCAAATTTTTTCCAAGTCTTTTGACCTCTTAAACCTATACCTGTACAAAAACACTTATAAACGGTGAAATTTCACTCTCCTCACCTCTCTAAAATAAAAAAAATAAAAATAAAGAAAAAGGAGAACTAGTCTAGAAAGCAAGAAATACGGGTTGCCTCCCGCAAAGCGCTGGTTTATCTAGGTCCTGCACGACTTTCTTACCAAGTACAATAACTAGGACCCTTGGCCTAACGCTTGATCGGGTGGTTTCTCACCCGGTCTAGCGGTGTTTAGGTTGCGATGCGGCTTTCTGACATACCCTGTGGGACTCCAAATCACCTTATCTGGTGGATCCTCCTTAACTTGGACTGGGGGATCTTCAATGCTACGCACTAAAAATCCTTCTTCGATCGAAGGTTGCTTCAATTTGTGATTGCGTTCAACACTTGCAACTTGATTTGACGGAACACTTACCGCAGGCTCGATTCGCACAACTTGCTCGATCGGTTCCACCTGTTCATCCTCGAAACCAAGACCAACAGTGTAAAGCGCTCTTTCTATTGCATTGACTTCCTTCTTCCATTTGTCTATCCCATATGAAAAGGATGCAACACAAGATACCGCCTCCAAGGGACCTTTTTCAAGAGCTTGGGGCTTGTTAGAACAGTTTTCAACCACATTAACACTGAAGCATATCTCCTCGGTCATGGAGCTTTTAGGGGCATTATTTAGATTAAAAACAACTTTATCATCCCCTACTGATAATGTTAACTTACCACTCCTTACATCTATGACTGCTCCTGCAGTGTTAAGGAATGGTCTACCCAAAATAATTGGGGTTTGCATATCCTCAGCCATATCAAGAACAACAAAATCTACAGGTATATAAAATTTACCTACTCTAACGGGGACATCCTCTAAAACACCTAAGGGGTATTTGAAAGAACGGTCAGCCATTTGTAGAGTTATATTGGTAGCTTTTAATTTACCCATATTCAACTTAGAACACACAGATAGTGGCATGACGCTAACACTAGAACCCAAATCACATAATGCATTGTCAATCAAGAGATTACCAATATGACAAGGGATAGAAAAACTACCCGAATCTTTTAATTTAGGTGGAGACTTATTTTGAAGTACGGCACTACACTCTGCAGTGAAAGCTACTGTCTCTACCTCACTAATAGACCTTTTCCTCGTCAATATTTCTTTCATAAATTTTGCATACGAGGGGATTTGTGTGATTAATTCAGTGAAGGGAACTGTTACCTTCAAATCTTTTACCACCTCCGGGAACTTACCAAACTGCTTATCCAAGTTTGTCTTTAATTGACGATTGGGGAATGGAACTTTGATAATTGGCTTTGGAGCATTATTGCTCTTATCTGGAATAGCCACCTTCTCTGGAGTTGTACCCTGCAATGTAGAATTAGATATGTTAGTATTATCCTTTAGCCCTGCAGGGCTATCAACTACATTGTTTGGTTTAACGGAATCAAGATTAGCATTATTTAATAAAACAGGTTCATCAGGGCATAGAGGGCCCTTCATAGTTTGAAACACTCCTTAGAGTAATTGCAAATGCTTGATCCGTAGGCCTAGTCGGCTGTGCCGGCAGGGCTCCCTATTGGCGGGCTTGTAGGGTAGCTGAGAGTTGCGCAATTTGATTATCTACAATTTTATTATGCGCTAAAATTTGATCAATTGTCGCATCCCTACTCTCCATGTGCTTTTGCATATTAGCCAACATTGCTCTAATTTCCACCAGAGAAGGGTCAGAAGATGAGGAGGGTTGTTGTGGTTGGTTCTTCTGGCTAGCATTGGGATGATAATATTTCTGCTGTTGTTGCTGTGGCGTCTGTGGTTCTTGTGGTGGTGGATTTTGAACATTAGTGCTCCGGTAGGAAAGGTACGGATGATTCCGATACCCAGGATTGTAGGTGTTGGAGTATGGGTTATTCTGCCTATAAGCTTGGAAGGCATTAACTTGCTCCACGGAACTCCTGCAATCTTGCTCCCAATGACCTACAATACCACAATTTTCACAGAAAGACTCATTAGAATTATTATTAATCGCAGAAACATTAGCTACATTAGCAATGCTCAGATTATCTAATTTTTGGCAAATAGAGGTCAGTTGAGCTTGCAAAAAGGATACAGAGTCAACACTATGTTTCCCCTTGTTCGCAAATCCTCTAGGATTCCCATATTGGGAATTGTGTATCGCCATATGTTCAATAACCTGCCCTGCATCTTCAACATCAAGATTCATAAATCTCCTACTAGCTGCAGAATCTAAAATTATTCGAGAAGAATTTCCAAGGCCATAATAAAAGGCTTGGATTAACTGCCATTGCGCTAAATTATGGTGAGGGCAATATCTTTGTAAATCCTTGAACCTCTCCCAAGCCTCATATAATGATTCATCGGCTTCTTGGACAAAGTTCTGAATCGCACTCCGTAGTACAGATGTTCTCTCTGCAGGGTAATACTTGTTATAGAAATTCAAAACAAGAGTTTCCCAGTCAGTTATACCAAGTGTAGTTCTATTTAAGCCATTAAACCACAATTTAGCTTTTCCAGTTAAAGAGAAGGGAAAGAGAATCTCCCTGATTTGGTCTTGAGTGACCCCGGCTTGCCTGATGGTGTTACAATATTGACAATAGTCGGCAATGTGAAGATTCGGGTCTTCACCCTTGGCTCCACTGAATTGCTTCCTCTCTATCATCGTTATAAATTGAGGTTTAATTTCAAATTGAACCCCATCAAGAGCCGGAGTAGGGGTGAGATGTGGAAAATCTGTAAGCTTTGGTTGTGAATAATCACTAAGCTTCTTTGGAGCCGTCATCTCTTATTCCGCGTTTGATGATACCTTTGAATTGCTAGAACCAGTTGGAGGATCTCGGTGATTTATTATTATTATCACCAGAATCCGCCAGGATTTGCTTGTAGAGATTTTTCTGTCTATGGAAGGAACGTTCGATCTCAGGATCGAATGGGATGTAACCTGATCTGGAGCACCTGGGAATAAACAAAAACTAGAAGCAAATATGAGATTTGTCTCAGAGAACTAACGCTCTCTGAGACAAAAGGGAAATAATCTAGACTATAAAAACAATCAGAAATAAAAATAAAGTCGTTTCCCCGGCAACGGCGCCAAATTTTGACAGGGTAAAGTCGTATCCCCTAATAAAAATTAATTACCTAAGTCCTCTAATTAAAGTAGATAGGGAAGTAGGGTCGAACTCCACAGGGAAACAAGTCTTTCTACTCCTAATTAATTAATATAATTAGATTATGAAGTAACCAATATTTATAATTGAATAATAAACTAAACTACGGAGATCAAGAATAAGGAGAAAATAATATATAAAAGGATCTAGGGCATAGGTTCACCAATAAATAATATTCCAGGGTAGAATATAATAATCATTCATCAATGCATATATTAATCAGATTATGAAGGGTTTTCGCTACGTATTATAATCACACAATTAATTTACCGGTATTAAATCTCATCTTTCGAATCTCGACCTAACCATTTATAAATTAACCTGCCTATTGAAACTAGACCTAAACATCAATTCTCATCTGTCGAATCTCGAATCAATATTGCCAAACTCATGCATAAAAGATCAGGCCTAATCTAGTCACAGAGCATTAAATCAATCAATAGGAAATTAATCTAGCATTGATAATTAACAACAATAAATTACCCCTTTATACTATTTATGGATCCCCATAAACCCTAGAAATAAAACTACTCACACATAATAAAAACTAAACTAATCAAAGCAAGAAAACAAGTCATGATGGAAGGAGTAAAGTAAATAGCTAAGATTAAGGGAAGAGAAATCGTTACCTAACTAATCTGTATTAATGGAAATAATCAAGAACAAGGTTTGAGAGAAAAGTTAAGAGAGAGAAAAATCCTAAGTAGAGAGAGAAAGTCTAAGAAAGAAGATAATCCAAATTCCGTACAAAACTCGTATATAAACGTTTCCTCAAACAAAACTAAAAATAAACTAATCAGACTATATAAAAAACACGCGCCCGATCGGGCAAAGGGCCGCCCGATCGGGCCCACCTTTTTCTTCGCATTCCTTCTCCGCAGCATCGCCCGATCGTGCTAGACGCTCGCAAGATTGGGCGTGCTATAGCACGCACAACACCAATGCCTTGCCGCGCCCGATCGTGCTAGAGGTTGCCCGATCGGGCCCTTGCTTCACTTTGAGGCTCGGACTTCGATTGGGCTTGATTTCTCGGCCCAATCCGGATTTCCTCTTCGGGTCTTGAATACTCGGTCCAAAGCCTCGGGATTCCAATTACCAAGCCCTTAATCATCGGCTCTCACCGATCCTGGGCTTCAAAATTGGTCGTGTCCTTCTAGCTTCCGTAGTTGATCCATAAAGCCCGGGAAAATGCTCCAAGAGTGCACTTTCCTGTAAAATACAACTAAAACTACGAAAACACTAGAGAACACAAAGTAGTAATAAAAGTGGCCCTAAAAGAGCCAAAAAAACTACTAATTACGACCAAGGGACGGGGGAAAAATACTATATAAAATAGACACATCAAGAGGCTCGGACGAGGGGGAGCCTAGTCGTGGCAGACGATCTCCTGAGGTTCGTCGACATTCTCAGTCTCAGCGGGAGCCTCAGCTTTCTCAGCTGTTTCAGGAGGCTCAGTGGCGGCAGCCTCAGTCTTCCCAGCCAACCCATAATCTCATGAGGCCCATTAATGGGCCTATTACTTGTTTAACTCAATACCCTTGTTGTGCTTTGCTTGTTCAAGGCTTTTTCCTAGGGATATTTTCAGTGATCATGCGGTGTCTTGTGCCGGGATTAGGGAAGGGGTTTGGGTTAACAGGGTCAAAGGTAAAATCACAACCTCTGGGTCTCTTATAGTCATAAGAGGCCAGAGTGGTCCCTCTAATTGCATTAGGGGGCACATTAATGATACGGACCATTGATTTAGGAATTGCAATTACCAATTGGTTTGAATTGTGATTATTCTAGTTTGTTATTCGTAGACACCACTAGCTTTACGATTAGCATATCAATCATCCTTCCCTTTAAGAGCCCTATATCATGAAATCTTGTTTCAACACTGTGCATGCTTCATCATCTTTCAAGACAACATTCATTAAAAGAAACATTGTATACTTGATTATAATTGATTCTATCATCTTGCTTTTTTATAAGAAACAAGTAGGAGTCGCCAATGAGTTTTAGGAAAAACTCATAAACCTCGTTCATGCCTTTCACTAGTTGTAGTTGTAGACACCCATTTGTGTCTCCGAAAATTTCAGGCGGAAGTGTTGTCTACTAATATATATACCCGGGCATTGCTCCGGATTTTTGTTTTTTTTAAGAGTGTACTTATTTTTATACACTAGTCACCCTATCGCACGCGATAGTTCAGCGTGTTTGTGTTTTTTGTGTGATTTTTTGTGATTTTTTTTTTTTGCACCAGTTAGTTTTTTTCCTGATTTTTGTTTTTTTAAGAGTGTACTTATTTAATTATTGGGGCACTGCTCCTAACACCCCCGATTTACTAGCTATTAATAAACAATAAATAAAGGGAATATAAACAACCTTTAAAAAAAATTGCGGAAGCATACGCCTAAATCAGAGGTATTACCGCCACACTTGAAAATATGTCAAGTGTTAAGGCTTACAAAATCCCAATATTTACAACTCAATAAACTAGGTGAGCATTTATACAACTTTATAAACTCATGACATCACACTAATCGAAACACTTGAGCTCCTTTAGTTACGACCACTTGATTAACCTGCTTAGAAAATCTTGACTGCTCACCATTAAGGACAAATTTCAAAATAGATCATCGCAGGGCCACCATAAGAAAAAGACATGGCCGCAAACACAAGTAGCAAAACAAAATAACACACACGTCAGCAAAAAAAGCTGAGTAATCATCACATATCAGAGTATAGAGTATAATTGAATAATAGACAATACTAGCTCAATTAAACAATGTAGTTCGAAACTACATTACACATTGTACTATGAAAAATAACCTTTATCAACTCAACCTTGAATAATAATCCTTTACTCAACTCACAACCAATAGTGTGCCATGCTCTTTGTTTTATACATAGCCTTGGACATGGGTAATTCGAATAAAACCAACAAGTATAAAAACTTGAATACTCCCAATAACCAGAAAACACTTTGAACCAGACCACATACGGGCCAATTCCCACTGTAGGGGACCATTAAAAAAAACAAATAGTAAAGATTGTACCTCATTCTTAACTCATGATCATTATCTCATTACCAACATGTCAAGGACTAAGGTCTATAACGCCGAGCCTCAAACCAAAACAAAATAATAATTCTCAACCTTTTGATCTCATACATCGATCAAATAACCATTCACAAATTAATTTATAATATCTCAATATTGGCACATGTCCCCAAATAACATAACAATTCAATTTAGAAATATCTCAACTCTTAGGGAAATCAAACTAGTACCCAAAATTAATCAAATCTCCACCCAAAAATAATACTCTGCATTAACAACCCTAAAACCTCAAGAAAACAATACTCCCTATAACAACAACATTAAAACTCTAGAAATAATTGTACAATCAATTATATACAACAAAAGTAATATGATATTCAAATCAAATCAAATTATACAATATCATAATAATTAATCATATATACAAGGGGTACCATTAATAAATTATATCACACTTAATAATAATACGAAATATAATACAAACATCTCTAAAATTTAGTGTGATTATACATAATAAATAATACAATCAAATTAATCAAACATCTCTAAATTGATAAAGTGTGATTACCTTTCGAAAATAAATAAATGTAATATAAGGGGGAAATGTCGCAATTACACATGAGCTCCGAACTTGCTATTGTTGATCAAAACTATACGCATGACTCAAAGCTTTGGAATAAAAAGTGGTTTGACTAATATATGATCATGAAGATATATACTTATGTTAAAGCTAAGATTAATAACAGGCTATAAACCTACGAACAAAGTGGAGTGGAGTAAAGAGAAAGAAGAAAAAGATAGGAATAAAATTAAAACAGCTACAGAATATTTTTTGCATCAAAAATTTAATAGGGTTATAATAGGTTATATACCCTTAAAAATATAGAATCCTATTTTAATTAAAATAGGGTTTTAAACCTCTATCAAATAATATGATATAAAATAAAAGATATGAAATATTATCTGATTTTTATACTTTATAAGATACAAAATTTACGGGTATTACAATCTACCCTCCTTAAAACAAGCTTCGTCTCCGAAACCTAAATTAGAAAATTTTAGGGTATTACACTTTGTTGTTCCTAGTATATTTTAGATGTGGACTTCCCGAAGGATATTAGGGACCATTGTAAACATTACGACAATTTTTATTTCTGGGCGAAAAAAAAGTCAAAAAATTCCAAAATTGAAGTCTAATATCCACACATTTTGCGAAATTTTGGAGGTTTCGAGATCCGGCATCGAAAAGTCTTGAAATTCAAGGGGATACATCTCGAGGTCATATAATGCCGTTTAGAACCATATATGATCATTATATAATTTCATAAATGTTCGTGGTAGGCTTGATTTAATGAAATCAGTGCAAGTTGTAAACCGGTAAATTGGCCGTTTAAAGGCAAATTGGATAGTTCTACCCATTCAATTGGACTCCCGGAGGATATTAGGGACCATAGTAAACATTTTGGCAATTTTTATTTCCGAGCGAAAAAAAGTCAAAAAATTCCAAAATTGAAGACTAATATCCACGCATTTTGCGAAATTTTGAAGGTTTCGGGGCTCGGTGTTGAAATGTCTTGAAATTCAATGGAATACATCTCGGGCTCAGATAATGCCGTTTGGAACCATATATGATCATTATATGTTGTCATAAATGTTCATGGTAGGCTTGAGTTAATGAAATCGGTGCAAATTGTAAATCGGTAAATTTGTTGTTTAAAGGAAAATTGGATGGTTCCACCCACCCAATGGGACTCCCGGAGGCCCGGAGGGTATTAGGGACCATGGTAAAAATTTTGTCAATTTTTTTTTTCCAAACGAAAAAAAAGTCAAAAAATTCCAATTTTAAAGGCTAATTTTCATGTTTTTTGAGAAATTTTGGAGGTTTCAAGGCCCATTGTCGAAAAGCCTTGAGATTTTAGAGGGATACATCTCGGGGTCTTATAATGTCGTTTGGAACCATATATGATAATTATATGTTGTCATAGATGTTCGTGGTAGACTTGAATTAATGAAATCGGTGAGAGTTGTAAATCGGTAAATTGGTCGTTTAAAAGCAAATTGGATGGTTCCACCCACCCAATTGGACTCCCGGAGGGTATTAGGGACCATGGTAAACATTTTAGCAATTTTTATTTCCGAGCGAAAAAAAGTCAAAAAAATCCAAAATTGAAAACTAATATCCACGCATTTTGCGAAATTTTGAAGGTTTCAGGGCTCGGTGTCGAAATGTCTTGAAATTATAGAGAATACATCTAGGGGTCATATAATTCTGTTTGGAACCATATATGGTCATTATATGTTTTCATAAATGTAGTAGGCTTGAGTTAATGAAATCGGTGGAAGTTGTAAATCGGTAAATTTGCCAATTAAAGGCAAATTGGATGGTTCCACCCACCCAATGGGACTCCCGGAGGGAATTAGGGACCATGGGAAACAGTTTGGCAATTTTTATATCCGGGCGAAAAAAAGTAAAAAAATTTCAAATTGAAGGCTAATATCCATGTTTTTTGAGAAATTTCGAATGTTTCGGGACCTGGAGTAGAAAAGCATTGAGATTTCAGGGGATACATTTCAGGGTCATATAATGTTGTTTGGAATCATATATGATTATATATGTTGTCATAAATGTTCGTGGTAGGCTTGAGTTAATGAAATCGGTGCAAGTTGTAAACTGGTAAATTGGTCGTTTAAAGGCAAATTAGATGGTTCCACCCAGCCAATTGGACTCCTGAAGGATATTAGGGACCATGGTAAACATTTCGGCAATTTTTATTTTTGAGAAATTTTGGAGGTTTCGGGTAGAGTTGTCAATTTGGATAAACGGATCGGGTTTGGGTCGGTAAGAGTGGGTCAGGTCAATTCGGATTAATTCTATAACCTATGTGGGTCGGTTTTGGGTTGGGTCATGCTTGAGTCGGTCACGTAGGGTCATACATCTTATCGGGTTTAGGGCAGGTTAATAACAGGTCGGGTTACATTTGATTCGGGTGAACAATAGGTCGGGTTTAATTCGGGTTAGGGTAATTCTCGAGTTCAAGTCGGGTTCGATTCAAGTCAATAATTTGCGGGTTAGAATCAAGTGGGGTCATTCTCGGGTTTGCGCCGGGTTCGGTTCAAGTTAATAATTTGCGGGTTATAATTAGTTTGGGTCATTTCCAAGTCGGGTCATTCTTGGATTCAAGTCGGGTTATGTTCAAATCAATAATTTGCAGATACAATCTGGTCATTTCCAAGTTAGGTCATATTCGAGTTCAAGTAACTATAAATAGATAATTACCGTTTTTATCAAGCTAATTATTTCCTTTGACTATAATATATATGGAAATATACTAGAGAACTATAGTCTATAATTAGGAAGATTATTATCTCCTTTGACCATACAACAAATATATACTATATTTAACTCTTAAATTTGAGGATGATGCTCCTTTCTTTTGCTGGCCTGGACCGACTTGGTCTCCCTAGACAAAATGCTTTGATCAACAATAATAAGGTGGTCTAAATTGAATTTAAAGTGATTTGAAATTAGGTCAGGAACAATTTGGGTTGAATTTAGGTTGGGTCAATAACAAGTCGTGTTGATTTCGAGTCGGGTTAGTAACAGATCAGATTGAGTTTTTTGGTCGGGTTAGTAATAGGTCTGGTAAAATTCGGGTCGGTTCAATAACAAGTCGGGTTGAATTTGGGTCAGGTAAATAACAAGTCGGGTTGATTTTGGGTCAGGTTTGTAATAGGCTGGGCCGGGTCGGGTTAGGAACGGGTCGGGTTGAATTAGGTCAGGTTAGTAACAAGTCGAGTTAAATTCAGATTTTGACGGGTTAAAATAGGTTTGGGTCAATATCGGTTCCATTCGGGTTTGGTTTAGGTCAATAATTTACGGGTTACATTCGGGTCGGGTCATCTCCAGGTCAATTCATGTTCGGGTTCGGGTCTCACATACACGGGTTAACTCCGGTCTAGGGTAGGTTTCAGGTTGGTTCAGCTCGGGTTTGGGTCACCATTTTTTCGAGTTCAGATGGTTCGGTTAATTCGAGTTTGTGTCGGTATTTCGAGTCGGGTCAACTTTGACAGCTCTAATTAGTACGGAGATGATTTTAATTTAAAATATTACACCAATTAATATACACGAAGTATATTCAAATACTATTATATATATTACCTCCCTAAATTAATTATATATGAAAGGTAGATATAAACTATGGTTACTTAATTTTACATAACTTAGGCCTGTTCTCATTGACTGAACTCAGCTGAATTTAACTAAACTGAACTCAGCTGAGCTGAACTGAACTGAACTGAAATGAATATTTTATTAGAGAAGGAAATTAGGAGCTGAACTGAAATGAACTGAACTGAAAATAAACGTATGAGAACAGACCCTTAGTCCACTGTTTTGAATAGTATAGTTCTCATTTCTATTAATTTTTTTTTTTTTTAAAAATGAAATATGAAACCTTAACAATATTATAAATTCATAATCAAATTAGAGATATAGGACAACATTAATATATTATTCCATATGATGGAATTAGTGATTGTACCAATACCATTTTAAAGAATGTATTCTTTTTGTTTGAAACCATTTTAAATAATATATTCAATCCTTGATAATACTTGTTTCATGAACAAATCCTTGATACATTTTTTATTTTTTATTTTTAATCCTTGATACAATTACCAATTACTTCGTAGTATTTTCACTAAAAATATCTTATAGTTTTGTATTTCCCCTGTATTCTTTGTGTGCTTTTCCTCACCGCATTCTAAACGCCTTTACCGGAAAACATGCGGAAACTCCGGCAAGCTGTCTCTCTCACTCGTCTTTCTCTCTCTTCACTACAATGCCATCCAAAAATGGCGTCTTTCACATCCACCAATTTCCTTCCTTCTAGAACCCTCTGTAATCTTCTGGAATCACCACTTCCATCATCATCTTCTTCTTCTTCACTGCGTTCTTTTTATGCTGCTTCTCTTTGCAATTCTAGAACTTTCTCTACCAATGTTGTCGACGAATCTCAAGTTCCCGTTCCCGTCGATTATAGGTACTCACTCTCAACTTTCTCTCAGTATGTTGTACGAGTAGTTTTTAGAGTTTAGGGTTTTTTGGGGCCAAATTTAGTTGATTAGTTTGGAACTGTAAATAATTGAATTGGGGATTGTTTTTCGATTGTATGTGAATTAGGAAGTTGCTAATTTAGAACATTGATTTGGGCTAGTTTGAATTTGAAACTCTATTGTTGGAATTGAAAGTATACATATTGTTTATATAATTAGAAATTATTTGCTTTCTTTTATTGTTAAAGAATTTTTGTTTGATTAGATGAATAAGCAGCTTATGAACAATGCAAATTCCTTATTGCTAGTCACTGATGCTGTTTGTGATACTAGTGTATATCGATGCAATTGTGATAATAATTGATGTGAAAACAGTTCTGTGCTTCAGGAAGACGAGTTTCATCGGCTAGCGGATTCCACCATTCATCATCTGCTCGAGAAACTCGAGGTAATACAATGGATTTCATGCCAATCGTCAGTTAAGATATTAAACGCATTGCAATGGTTGTATGGCAAGTGGGAGTGTTGGTAGCTGTATACAAGTTATGTGTTTTCTCTTGTACTGAACTTAACAAATGAACCATATTTTAATGAAGATTTAGTGTAGTTGATATGGCTGGCTCATCCTTTTCTTGATTGGTGGAGATTTGAGGTGTTCTTTTGTGTTATGTAACTTCAATCTCAGTTAAGGTCTGTCTTTCTATTGCAAGAGCATGTGCCCTTTTTGGTCCATTAAATTTTCCCACTGTAGATACTTTATTTTATTCCAAAGGTTTGCATTAGGTTTGTACTGTACCCAGTTGAAGCAGGCTCTATAGATGCTTGAGGCCCCTGATATATACATTATTTTGATATTTCTGGTGTTTTTAGGTAGTTGAGTTGTAGTGTACGCATTCTGTGATTTTTTAGTTTAGGGAAAGCTTAAAATAACAAGTTGTGTTTGACAGCAAAAACACACGAAGATATCCTGACATAGCATGTTGTGAGATCAGGATATTTGTTTCTAAAGGACTTGAGAAAAGAAGTAAAGAGAGTTAATGACTAGTAAAATCAATTGATGATCTGCCAATTATAGTGGGCTGTAATTTGGGTTCATGCCAGTTATGGAATTGAGATGGAGAACAATAGAGACATTTGGAAATTCTACATATGTATGAAAGTTGCTTATGGACGTGTCAAAAGCTGCTTTGAGATCATAGCCTGAATAGAATAGGTTGTTGAACTTGTACAGAAACTGCACAATTAATGTTTTGGCATAATTGAGTTGGTTGTGTATATTTTTTGTTTTTTATCTGCAATTTTTGGAGTAAAGGATAGTCATAGGGGATATATTCTTGGTCAACAGCATCAAGGTTCATCGGTTATCTGTCCTGAAAATTATTGAACCTACAATTTGACTGCTAAAGCTGCAAGTAGTTCACAATAGAGACTGTTTCTGCTGACCTTCAAATGGTTATGATTGTGTTAGCTTTTGTTATTCCTGTAGCTGTGCTGAAGCTCTATTTGTAAAGTGCTTGAGCTTGAGCCTAAGCCTTGAGGTGCTCCAATTTCTAGAAGCTAGGGTGCTATTTATGTATAGGAGTTCATAGCTTTTCATTTCTGCAAAATACTACTGAGGATTATTATATCTGTTTTGAGGTGGGTGGTGAGATATGGAGTACGTAAAATTTTATTTTTAGATGAAATAACAAAGGCTAAGAACAGTGTATGCTTTGAGTAAAATAGAGTATGGGATCGAGAAAGTATTGATGGGATGGAAGAGGTAGGAAGAAAGTATTTTAATGATAGAGTTAACTTAGGATTGTGAAATTTATTTTGTACTACAAGCAAAAATGTGAATATATATGTATAGGAATGGATAGAGTTTTTAGTACAGTAGTTGATTAATTCGTGTAAATGCAAAGGTCAAACCTATCCTTGAGAGAAGAGTTCCTTAAGTCCCCTTGTGTATCTCTAGTAAAAAAAGTACTGATACTGACCATAGACCAAATACGCGAGGCTCTATCACACTTTCAATGTTGTTAGAATGAATTAATGAAATTTGTTACTTGGTGGTTGATTGGTTATGATCTCCAAATTTAATGTCTGACCCTGTGGAATGGACTTTTGGGTTAATTTTTGAACTCAGCTCCTAGCTGGTATGGGAAGATTTAGATATTAGTTTATCCTTTATATGGAGTTTAGGCCAATTTAGAATTAGTTGTCAACTTCTTATTTTGATAATCACAAGGAAAGCTTAAATGTAAGCTTGTAAAGCTGAAGTGGTCATTAGGGATATAGGATTATACAGACATTTGTACTTTCCCGTGTGGAATTCTTATGAAAGTTAAGGATTTTAGTACAGTGAACTTGGCAATAAATTGATGCAATAAGTATGCTTGAGAGAAAGTACTAGTCTCCATAAGTCCATAGTATAACTTGTTTTGTATAACTGGTGTTTAGAAATTTTTATGTTACCTTCTAGGCTTCCAGCTCCTTGTCTCCCAAGTGTTGCTATATCAAAGGCTGATTGTAATTTTTCAATCACTAGGCTAGACAATGTGGTGCAGGATGGTGTTTCATTCTGATAAAGATTTGTGAATCTCTTGTCTGGCTTGAAGTACCTAAGGATGCAGATGCAGCTTTGCAATCCCCTTTTGTCCCCAGGTGTGTTAAGAGAATCCTATGAGGCATCACCTTGAGGTGTGTAATGTTATAGACCCACATGTGCAATCAGTCCAGTCAGCTAGGATGGCCCAAACACCAATTCGGGTCTATCAAAGGAGGCCCAAGCTGAGTGGACTTTACTTCAATTCCAACGGTAAAGAAAGGGGAGCAAACAAAGTCAACAACAAAGCTGAAACAGGAAAGGGGACATGAAGAACAGAGCATTTGGGTGGCAAGCCGAATCGGGAAAGAAGACAAGGAGTTCTAGCCATGGAAGAGGGACACTTTTTTGTTATGTCTATTTTGCTTTTTACTAGATGACAATCTTAATTAATATTAGGGCTTGTAATTGAGAGAAGAGCTTGAGTATTTAAACTAGTTTGTAAGAGAGTAGCAGGCATCGAGAAAATAGTGAGGAAACACTTGAGAGTAGTAGCCTCAAGCTACCCATGAGACTTATGGCCTCAAGCCATTGACTATCTTTTGTAATCAGCTAGTTTCCCGAATTAATCAATCAAGTATACAAGCCTTCCTCTAAATTAAGTCACTAAAATTACATATAATTGTGTGCGAAAAATCAGTCCTTGACAACTTGGTATCAGAGTAGGCACGGTCATGGCAGGGGGGCCGTCACTTAGTCAGCGCGCCGGCGCGGCAGACGAAAGGCTAGAAGTGGTTGAGTCACGGCTGCAGTCAATTGAAGATAAGCTCACTGACTAGGACGTGTCCATTGGGCGCGCCGTAGGCAGAGGCCGTGGGCAAGGCCATGGATGAAACTCAAAAGGCCATCACCGAGAATTTTGCGACCCTCTTTGAAGCGGAGCAGAAGAGACAGGAAGAAAACCGGCTGCGGATTGAAGGTCGTTTTGACCGATTTCGTAACGACCAGGACTTGCAGGCAACGATAGTAGCGAAGGAGCACGAGAAGCTACGCGAGGAGATACGCGCCGCCTGGCCGCCGCGACATAGCCCAAAACTAACCCACCTCAAACCAACAATTTCATAGAGGTGGTGCACGTTGAGAACAGCCACAACCACGGTGAGAATGATGTGAACACACCGGCCGGGGGTTTCGGAATGCCGGATTGGAGGAGGCAAGACCCGCGGGGGTGGCAGGATAAAGGGGGTGGCAACGGTGTAAAATGGAGACATAAAAAGATGGAAATGCCGGTCTTCGAAGGAAAGGACCCCGACAACTGGGTGATGCGGGCCAAGATGTATTTCGACTATTATCAGGTGGCGGAGGAGGAACGGGTGACCGCTTCGGTGGTGGCTATGGAGGGACCGGCGCTCCAATGGTACCATTGGGAGCAACGTCGACGACAGTTCAATCATTGGCGGACCTGAGGTGTAGGTTGTTGAAGGAATTTCGATCCACCCACGCCGGCACGCTACATGAGCAATGGTTGGCGGTGGGGCAGACGTCGACGGTGGAGGATTATCGGCGGAAATTCATTGAATTGGCTTTTCCCTTGGATGACGTTCCCGAAAATTTGATGAAAGGGCAGTTTATAAACGGCCTCAAGGAGGAAATTCGGGCGGAGCTCCGACTCTTGGATCCGGCGACCTTGGAGCATGCCATGGAACTGGCGGGTCGGATCGAGGAGAGGAACCGAATTAGTGGGGGGAAGAAGATAGTCGGGTCGTGGAAGCCTGGGTCGGGGTTGGGGGCTTCGAATCCGAGTGGGTCAGGAAGTAGAGGGGGTGGGCTCATTCAGACATATGGCTTGCCCAGTAATTTGGGCCTAACCAAAACTTGGTCCAAACCAGCAGAGTCTCAAGTTAGTGTGGGCCGGCCCAATTCCAGCCACACTTCTAAGTCTGGCAGAAACACGAAGGCTCACAGAAGTAGAGTATCAAGAACGGAGGGCCAAGGGCCTCTGTTTCCGTTGTGATGAGAGGTGGGGCGTCGGCCACCGTTGCAAACGGAAGGAGCTGAGCATCCTTATGGTGGCCAGAGAACCGATGGAGTTGGGGGAGGAGGAAGAAACCGAGCTCGAGGAAGAGGAGGTGGCGGTAGGAGTCACTTTGTGTTCGGTGGTGGGGATTTCTAACCCCTAGACGATGAAATTAAAGGGGGTGGTACACGGCGCGTCTTTGGTGGTGATGGTGGATCCCGGCGCCACCCACAATTTCATCTCTCATAGGGTCATCGAAGAAAGTGGAGTGCTGCTTGATGAAGGAGGGGAGTTTGACGTCTCTTAGGGTAATGGGGAGACGGTCAAAGGCAGGGAAGTGTGCCGAGGAGTGAAACTGAAGCTCAGTGGTGGCGTGACCATTGTTGAGGATTTTCTGCCCTTGGGGTTGGGAAACGCGGACGTCGTTCTTGGCGTTCAGTGGTTGGAGAAGCTCGATGCGGTGACTACAAATTGGAAGACGCTATTATGCGTTTCACCGTCGCCGGAGGAGCTCTGGTGATGTTAGTGGGGGACCCATCATTGGAGAGCAGCAAGGTGTCGTTGAAGGCGATGCTTGGAACCTTGTGTAAGAGTCGAGGTGGGCTGCTGGTTGAAGTGAATCGAATTGAAGCTGAGATGAGTGAGATGGTGGAAGCAGGAAAGAATGAATTGGTGGAAGAAGACCTCCCTGAATATTTGAAGAGCTTACTGGATGAGTTTGGGCCCGTGTTCCATATGCCAAATGGGCTTCCCCCTAACCGTGGGCACGAACATGGAATTATTCTTAAGAAGAACAACAATCCTATAAGTGTAAGGCCTTATAGGTATCCTCAAGAAAGATGAAATAGAAAGGCTTATTAAGGAGATGCTAGAGGCTGGGATAATTCGGCCCTCTACGAGCCCATTTAGTAGCCCAGTGCTACTAGTGAAGAAGAAGGATGGATCTTGGTGTTTTTGCGTCGATTACCGGGCCTTAAACAAGGAAACGGTGCCGGACAAGATTCCGGTGATAGATGAGTTGCTAGATGAGCTCCATGGCGCCATGATTTTTTCGAAGCTCGATTTAAAATCGGGATACCAACAAATTCGAGTTAAGCCCGACGATGTTCATAAAACCGCGTTTAGAACTCATGAGGGTCACTACGAATTTTTGGTGATGCCATTTGGGTTAACAAACGCTCCCGCCACTTTTCAATCGTTGATGAATGATGTATTTAGGCCACATTTGAGGAAGTTTGTCCTAGTCTTCTTTGATGATATTCTCATCTATAGTAGGAGTGAGGAGGAGCATAGGAGGCATGTTGAGATAGTTTTGAGGACGTTGGCCGAGCATGAGCTCTACGCCAACCTCAAAAAGTGTGAGTTTGGGAAGTTGGAGGTGGCCTACTTGGGCCATGTGATATCAAGAGGGGGAGTAGCTATGGACCGTGAGAAGGTTGACGCTATCCTTAGGTGGGAAGTGCGGAAGAACCTAAGGGGATTTATCGGGTTGACCGGGTATTATAGGAAGTTTGTAGCGAGATATGCTCAAATTGCGGCTCCACTCACATCACAATTGAAGAAGGATTGCTTTGGGTGGTCGGAAGAGGCCACCTTAGCCTTTGAAACTCTTAAGAAGGCAATGACTTCGGCACCCGTACTAGCCATGCCGGACTTTGGGAAGGAGTTTGTGGTGGAAACCGACGCTTCCGGGTTTGGAGTTGGGGCGGTGATGATGCAAGGTGGTAGACCGATTGCTTTCTATAGCAAGTTGCTAGGTACAAGAGCTCGTGAGAAATCAATTTATGAGAAAGAGTTGATGGCCACATGTTTGGATATTGTGAGGTGGAAACATTATTATTGGGCCGACATTTTGTGGTAAGAACCGATCAACAAAGCCTACGGTTTATCACTCAACAAAGGGAAGTGGGCGTAGAGTATCAAAAATGGATGCGGAAATTGGTGGGATTCGACTTCGAGATTCAATACCGTCTTGGGGCATCAAATCGGGTGGCGGATGCACTTTCCCGAATGGATCAAGCCAAGGTCCAATTTGGGGCTTTAATTCACTCACAAAGGGTAGACTGGGCTGATTTGGAAAAGGAGCTTCTCGAGGATAAATGGTTGGGCAAACTGAAGGTGGGCCTAGAAGAGGGAAAAGAAGGATTAGTTGGGTTTCACTTAGATGGGGCACGTGTAATGTATAAGGGGCGGATTGTTATACCCAAGAATTCTCAATTCATACCAGTTCTCCTTCAAGAGTACCATGACACCCCAACGGGTGGACACGACGGCGAAGTCAAGACATACATTAGACTCGCCGCCGATTGGTTCTGGGTGGGAATGCGCCGCCAAGTCGGCGATTATGTTCGGAGGTGTATGATTTGTCAGCGCAACAAGGCAGAGCAAAGGAGTCCTCTTGGGTTGCTGCAACCCCTCCCGATCCCGACGGCGATTTAGGAGAACATATCGATGGACTTTGTGGAGGGGCTGCCGGTTTCGAAGGGGATAGATACGGTGATGGTGGTTGTGGATCGGCTGTCGAAGTATAGCCACTTCATCGGGCTCAAACATCCGTTCAACGCTCTCAAGGTTGCGGATTGCGGATTATTTTGTTCGAGATATAGTGAAGCTCCATGGTTTCCCATCTACCATCGTTTCCGACCGCGACAAGGTGTTTATGAGTAATTTCTGGAAGGAACTTTTTCGCTTTCAAGGCACCCACCTCAAGAGAAGTACTTCATATCACCCTCAATCCGACGGTCAAACGGAGATTGTGAACAAAGGGCTAGATACCTACTTACGGTGCTTCATCGCCGATCGACCAAAATCTTGGGCAGGGTGGCTGCCTTGGGCGGAGTACGCGTATAACACCTCACCGCATACTTCGACCAAACTCACGCCCTTTAAGGTGGTCTACGACCGCGATCCCCCGAAGTTGTGGCGAATTGGAAGTGGCCAAACTCCGGTGGATAAATTGGAGGAGTGGCTGCAAGAGCGAGATGTGATGTTGGATGAGCTTAAGGTGAATTTAATTAAGGTCTAGCAGACCATGAAAGAATACGCGGATCGGAAGCAGAGGGATGATTAGTTTGAAATTGGGGATGAGGTTTTCCTCAAACTTCAGCCGTACCGTCAGCGTTCATTGGCTAGACGGCCATATGAGAAGCTCGGGGCAAGGTTTTATGGGCCGTACAAAGTAGTCCAAAGAGTGGGGAGGGTGGCTTACAAGCTAGAGCTACCTCCGGAATGTCGAATACATCCGGTGTTTCACATATCGCAGCTCAAACGGGCTGTCGGGTCTGCGCCAGTCAATCCCACGGTGCCAAGTCAGCTGACTTCAAATTTGGAATTAATGGTGGAACTAGAGGGTATATTGGAAGTTCGGAGAACTAAAGACAGTGTCGAGGTGCTGGTTAAATGGGCAGGACTGCCGGAGTTTGAAGTGACTTGGGAGGAGGCTACGTTGATTGCACAGAGGTTTCCCGACTTCCACCTTGAGGACAAGGTGAATCTCGAGGCGGCGGGTATTGTTATAGACCCACATGTGCAATCAGTCCAGTCAGCTAGGATGGCCCAAACACCAATTCGGGTCTATCAAAGGAGGCCCAAGCTGAGTGGACTTTGCTTCAATTCCAACGGTAAAGAAAGGGGAGCAAACAAAGTCAACAACAAAGCTGAAACAGGAAAGGGGACATGAAGAACAGAGCATTTGGGTGGCAAGCCGAATCGGGAAAGAAGACAAGGAGTTCTAGCCATGGAAGAGGGACACTTTTGTGTTATGTCTATTTTGCTTTTTACTAGATGACAATCTTAATTAATATTAGGGCTTGTAATTGAGAGAAGAGCTTGAGTATTTAAACTAGTTTGTAAGAGAGTAGCAGGCATCGAGAAAATAGTGAGGAAACACTTGAGAGTAGTAGCCTCAAGCTACCCATGAGACGTATGGCCTCAAGCCATTGACTATCTTTTGTAATCAGCTAGTTTCCCGAATTAATCAATCAAGTATACAAGCCTTCCTCTAAATTAAGTCACTAAAATTACATATAATTGTGTGCGAAAAATCAGTCCTTGACATGTTATGTATTATCTTTGTTACCTGTTGAAACACTGAAGGTATGTGTGCTTCAAATGGTTTTTGTTTTAAATTTGCCAGAAACTGAGTATGAGAGTTTTTAATTTTTCTGAAGACAACTTTTGCTGTTATCAGCTGGTTGTTCTCTAGCTCTACTACCGTATATGACCATGGAAGAGAAAATGGATTCCTTTATTTAGCTCACTATTTTACCATGCTGTACTATCACGCCTTTTGATTGAACAGCCATTAGGGTGTTTGATTCACAGCTATTGATTGGCATAAATGCATATTGCTAAGCTATAAATGATTTTATCTTAGTGTTTGATTTGACACCTGTTCCTTACTAGTTTGATTACTGAAGACTTCTTGTAGGTTACTATCTTGTGAAATTTATCAGAAGTTAGAATTTCCCTTGAATAGGGATGGCAATATGGTTACGTAGGTTTTATTTTGCTAAATAGAATGTGAGGGGCGGTCTTTATTATGTCGTTGACATAGTTGCTTTATTATTGTCTACAGTAAGAAGAGCAATAGCGGTAAAAATAATAAAATAATAACTTTTTTAGTATGCAGTGCTCAATTAGGCGCTACATAGTATGATTATGCTATATGTACGAGCAATGCACTGTTAGTAACTGTGTGCAACACTGTATGATTCCTTATGGGTTTTGATTTTTTTTACATACGGAGTAGTACTTTGTACTCGTATTTGTTTTAGCAGTTATGATGCTTTAGGAGAAAATCATGATATGATTTAGTTGCCAGAGACTTTTTGTCAATCTGAGTTGCTATTGGCAATTTGGTGTGGTACATTCAGATTGGTATGCAAATTTTGAAGTGATTGACAAAATCTTATTATTGAACGCAAAGTAGAGTGGAGATTGAGAAAGAAGAATTAAATGGGAACGAGGTAAGAGAGTGTGAGAACAGAAAGAACATATGTATGAATGTAGAGGAAATGCTTTAGGGGAAAAAGGAGTGTTGAAGTCTTGAAGGAGATAGAGTTAGGGGTATAATTTAGCTAACCTAATTGATGTGTGTGTGGTATGATCCTAGTGTCAAAGACTTGAAGGATATAATTTTTAATGGCATTATATGGAATGTTTGGGTCTTGGAGTCCATTCTGAAACTCAAAAGGTTTTTGAAGCTTATACAAACTATAAGAATATTGAAGTAAATTAAAAAAAAAAAAATTGTAGGGGAGGTTGGGGAACTACTTTATTTTGTTGAGTATGTTATAATTGTGGCTTTATGGATTGTTACTATGAGATATTTTTCAGATTAAGATTTTTTTTAACCGAATCTTCACTTGCAACTCTTGCCAAAACTTAATCATGATGGCCCACATTAAAACTCCTCCAGTCCTTTTTTTTTTTTTCAATCCGGAAGTCTGACATCTAGGGAGTTAATTTCTTCTGCTTGACCAGCAGTCTTGGGTGAATCCCACATAATGAATTGTTGCTCACCTTGAGACAGGATATATCACTTGAGGACTTGGGGTAAAACAAAAATGTGGTGGCATGCAGGGATTTGTTTTTATTATGTTATTGCTTTTGAGGCATGACATTTTGAGATTAGTGGAAAAATATGGACTTAAATAATTGCTGTTTAGGACCTTTAAGACAAGGTATGTTTGATTCAGAGGAGTATGGGGAGTTTCTTTGGAGCTATGGTTTTTAGAGAATTATGTGGTATGGGTGGCTAGAAATTCTATGTTCTTCAGAGATTTAGTGAATTTTCTATTTTTACATTGAACTGTTGCTTCCTCAGCTTTTGTGACATTTTCTGCTCTTATGTGTGTGTGTGTGTGCGCGCGCGCGTGTGGGTGGGTGGGTGGTTAGTGGTTGGTGAGTGTGTGTGTGAGTGAGTGTTTTTTAAATTTTTTTTTTTTAAAATGAAATATTTGAAGAAAAGAAGTTGAAAGAAATAGGAAAAAAGTTTTTATTTTTTTAATTTTATTTTTTATAAACATTGGTGATTTTGATATAGGGTGAAAGTGTGAAACTTAAAAGCGTATCAACATATTTTGACTTGGTAGCACTGATTGACTTCTTCCTTTTAAAATGGAAAAATGAATATCGATAATATTAATACGTAGCAAAATATTTCTAACTTGGGCATGATCTGAAAAGGTGTATTGACCCCATTGGTTCTGCAGTGCGCTGGTATTTGGATTATAATTTTTATAAGACTATTGTTTATCAGAAGTGGTACCCTCTTATCATTTACTTCTTGATTAGAGCATTGACCGTACTTTGCTTCATGTGGCCCGACCGTTAGAGTGGAGTCTTTTGCCCTTATATCCTATCATACAATATCTTGTTGTAGTATCCTAACTAACTATATTGGCCCTATATTTTACTGGACATTTAGAATCATCAGTGTAGCAGAGCTAATGGCCATTCTGTTGAGATTCAGATATAATGTGTAAGGGATTTTTTTGACTAAAATATCGATATTCCTTCTCTCTGTCAAATATGTTATAGTTTTATGGTTTACATCTTGAGAAAATTGGTTGATTTTCTTTTGAAAGTTGCTCTCCACAAGCAATGATTCTACTCTATGTTTAGTGAAATTTTCATATAAATTGATATCTGCATACATCGTCTCTATTTTGTTGAGATCCAATGGATTTTCCTCCAAATTTTTTTCATAGTTGGAGCTTTATGTTGGCATATCTTTCAAATTAATTCCATTTGACAAATATTAAAATGACCACAAGGGACTCCCTACATGTTCACTTCACTTCAATTTTTATTTTATTTTATTTTATTTTCAAATTTGGTTCGAAAGCGTGGATTAGTCTTCAGTTTTAGGAAATTTTCGACTTCTTCGGACCCGGAAATGATCCCCCAAGGCAATTTGGGCGGTTGAAAATGTCTGCTTTGTCTTTAAACTATCAATTTAGCTATTTATCTATATATGCCTCCCTCATGGGCCTTTATGTGATCTACTAATGACCGTATATGGGTCCAAACAACTTTATATGACTTTTGGATGCATTCCCTACCATCCCTTGAATTTTTGATACTGAGTCCCAAAATCTCAAAAAAATGATCCGATTTCATGTATTATAGCCTTCGTATTTGGCCTTCGGAGAACATTTTTGGATCCAACAAGAATATGCCACCAGGTGCTTCTTGAGGTTTCCAAAGGGCCTCGAAAGGCTTACTTGGTGCCCGAAACCATCTTTTTCATGCCTTGGCCTATCCTTCGTTGTTATGTCTTAAGATGCTTTGTCTTGGCTTTGTTACCAACTTACATCGGCTTGGTCTTGCGTTGCCTTGGCTTATGTTGCCTTACCTTAACTAAGCCTTGCATTGCCTTGCTTTGGCCACTTGCCATAATAGGTGTTTCTTAGGGATGAGTTTATTTTTCCTCATCCCCATGCCCCATACCTAGGACATGGGTGTGCAATCACTTGGACAGCAGCGCCTTACCCTCATGCCTAGGCGTACCTTGGCTTGGGCAGCACAGCAGTGCCTATGCCTTGGCTGGGCAGCAGTAGCAGCAGCAGCATCAGCATCAGCACCGCAAGGGCGTGGGCATGCTCATTGGCAGCGGCAGCCGCATCAGCATCCTACATGGCCACATTTAGGCATTGTGCTGCTATAGACTGCCAAGTTCAACACTAAGCTAACAGATAAACAAGGGTAATAAGAGAGTAAAGCTGGAATCTTTGATTGATTAAAAGCTGAAACTACAATGGAGAAAGGTTCTACCTTGGAGGCTACTCTACTGCTATTTTACGGCTACAAAATACTTCATTCAACATGCCCTACTCTCTTACATTCCTCTGCTTTATATACTCAGCATTCTCTCCTAAATCAGTGACCTAATCATTACAAGTTTTGTCTTCTTCTCCTCCAGGTAATTGCCGCCCTGTTGCCTCAACATTCCGTGGAAAATCTTCTTGTTTGTCTTCTTGTGACAGCTCATGGAGTACCTGCCCTTTGTCTGATTTGCGCCTCCTCTCATAAACTTTGATTTGCTTAGGAGACCTCCCTTGAGTCATAGCATGTGCCTTGGCCCTCCCTCATACTTGGAAATTTTTAGCACCCAAGACACAATACTACCCTTGTTTAGCCAAACATAAGGGGAGGTGGGGAGAGACCCATGGGTATACCTTTTTCAATATTTTCTATCAGTTACTCTCCATGACAGATTCAGGTTTCTGTGCGTTATTCTACAGAAAGGATGAATTGTAGTTGGTGTAATTGATCATATTTTCTGTAAATGTATGATTTTCTCTGTTGACTGTAAATTCTCCTGACATTGTCTTTGTTGTCTAACTGTTTCTCCTGTCTACACTTGTGAATAAGACCTTATTATTTCCCTTTTTGTTTTTATTTTTTATTTCATGATCTTCTTGGGAGGATGTTTGGAGAAGGGAACACCCATCTTCTTTGTGCTATTAATGTTTGGAATTTTTGTTTACAAAGGCATCCTTGCGATAGAGAATTAGATTAGCTCACTTTTCTTTTTGAGGGTGTCAGTGTGTCACACAACTGTCAAAGCCAGAGGAAATAGAAAGTGATATACTGATATGGGATACAATGGGCACCTTTTCTTGCAAATCTTCTGGTCTGCTTATTCCTGGTCCATAGATTTATTTGAATTTAAAAGTTTCTTTGAAGGCAAGAGCATTTGTGTGGACTTTTGTGCTGGGGAGAATTAAATGCTCTAAAGAAAATGACCACAGGATGGCTATTTCGCTGGATATGTGCATGCTGTGTTGTACCAAGATTGAGATGTGCTCACACATATTCCTACATTGTGAGATGGTTAGTAATGTTTGGTAGAGGCTTTTTGCTTTGCTTGGGGAGTACCAGGTATCTCACAGACTTATCTGTTTCAAGTATTCTTTGTGGGATTTGGAAGGGCAAAGGAGAAGAAATATATTGTGACAAAATGCTTTTGTGGATATTTTGTGATGTTAGTGGTTAGAACAGAATGTGTGAATTTTCTGGGGAACTGCTATAAGTGTTTGGCTGTAGGATAGGATATTTATCTAGATTTTCTGTGGGCTGAGACAGCAGAAGGATTTGAGAGTTTCTCAGTCAGGGAAATTCATGGAACTGGGCTGGTATATAATCTGTTTTCTGCTGCTGCAAGTACAATTTGTCCCCTGTTCTTGCACTTACTGCTACTTGGTCTTATATGAAATATATGTTTTCCTGTAAGCTTTGGTTTATTCAAAAAAGTATGCCAGGGCCTGTGTTGTGTGTGCACCCTGTGATGCTTATGTGTTTGGGTTTGCATTGATTGGTTTTTAGATTATATATTCAAGTCTTTGGTTTATCTAGGTATATTTGATTATTGACATGGCTTTCATGCTTGGCAGGAATATGGTGATAGTGTTGATGTTGATGGGTTTGATGTAGATTATGGGGTAAGAATTGTTTTGCTCCTATAAATTTTGTATTGCACCCTAGCATGCCTACAAATCCCATATGGAGTGTTATGTTAAAAGAAATTTTAATTGCAGAATGAAGTTCTCACCATGAAACTAGGGGATCTGGGCACTTACGTGGTGAATAAACAGACGCCGAACAGACAGATCTGGTTGTCTTCTCCAGTCAGGTAATTAAGAAAATAGTATTCTTGCTTACATTTACTCCCTCTTTTGTATTACTAGGTATGATAACAGCTGCACGCATATCTTGAATACTACTAAATTAATGTTACACTGGTATAATTAGCTGACATTAAATATTGTGCTGGTATTATAAAGTGGCTTTTAATTGACATAATAATTACGATTTAAATTGAAACTAAAAGAATGGATAATTAAATTTTGAAATAGTGGGAGTAGTTTCATAGTCTATACCCAAGTACAATTGACTAATTGAGATTAAGTGTTGTTCGTTTGTGAAAGTCTGATTTAAACTATTGCCCTTTTTCCATGGTAGTTTGTCTTTTTTTTTTTTTTTTTTTTGGTACTTCTGTCTCTGGGTTTTGCATCACATGGCTCAGTAGGTGATTTTTTACTTGAACTGTTTAAACAAGATAGGCTCTTACTACAGTTTATGATTCACCTTCAACAATTTACGTTTAGTTGTCTGCAACCCTCTTAGTTTTATTGTCAACACTTTTAACAATACCTGTCCAAATTCACCTTCTAGACCCATCTATTCGAGATGGATAGGTTATATGTGCTTCCTCTTTTATTTTAGTTGACACGTTATGACTTTTGACACAAATAAAGATCAGCCCATTTTCTTTGAATACCCCCTATGAGTTTTTTTGTTTTTTTTGTTTTTTTTTTTCCAAAGCCTCTGCCAGCCTATTTAGATGCCATCTTATTTCCTTAGAAAATTACTACCCAGAATGATTGCCCTTCAAAGCTTGTCAGTTGCCCTTGAGATGGACCCAATCATGCCTGTATAGTCTCTCAACTGATAAAGTTGGTGTATGAGGATAATGTTACACGAAAATGATTGTGATAATGCAGCAACAATTGAAAGAATGACCATCAGAACCATATCGAATCATTAATGAGCATTCTCACTGATTCCTGTGATAAGGATTGTTTTGGGAGGTGGAAGGGGAGGGAGATGCAAATCAGACAGGAAAGAATACCCCAAACAATTGAATTTTTAAATCCCCTTCCCACTACAAAAGGAATTGGTAAAGGTTATCTGTTTAGGAAATTCCTGCAGCATCTGTAAGTTCTCTCATCTTATCAGTCATTAATGTTCTGTATGGGCTCTAATACATTTAACCGAATAATATACATGAATATTTGAGTATAGACTAATAGCTTCAATAGTTTTCTGATTATTATTATCATGGGTTTGGGCAGATTAGGCATTAAATGTCCTATATAGTTCTCAATTCTTAAAGTAATTAGAGGCTATTTTGTTATTCTATCCACATAAATGTATCTTTGTCTTCATTTCTCAATGCTAGGCATTGCAAGCAGCTTTCTGCTCACATATCTCCATAGTTATGTACTACCTCCGGATCGTATTATATGCAACTTTGGGGTATTATTTGTGAGATATAAAAAAAATCCAAAGTTGCATATAATATGATCTGGAGGTAGTATTTGTATTTTGTAGTTTGATGAGTGATGCTTATGTCCATAGAAGTTATACTTCACGCTGAGCACACTGTGCCATGTGAAAGCAGTTCCCCATACTTCCAATATTCTCTGCACTTGTTTGTGTTGCGGGAGAATGATGATATCCTCTCTTACACTATTTGATTAGTCCCATACTTTCTGCATCATGTGTTTTAACTGTTATTAATGTCACTCCCACTGCATGAAATAAAATTCACAAAAACCATGCAGCAATGTCCTGAAAATGTTGCCCCATTTCCAAAAATGCTAGTAGAACATAATTGGATTTTCCACAATATCCTCACTAAAAGTTTACAACTAACAGATACTGAGTAGGATTTTTTTTTGGTGAAATTAGCTTAGTTAATTTTTTTTTTATTCGGAGTCTAGCATCCACACATATCTATGTGCATAAATTTCCTTTTTCTTCCAACTGTTTGTTCTAACTTCTTAAAACACCCAAGCTTTTTAATCTTCCCTAAACAGACCTTTTGAATATTATGTTTCAGTGGTCCTTCAAGATTTGACTGGGATCCCAGCACTCAAGCCTGGATTTATCGTCGAAATAAAGCAAGTTTGCTGGGAATTTTAGAGGTCGAGCTGAAGCAGCTGTGTGGTGAATCTGTCAACCTCTTTTAAGCTTTTTTCATATATTTGTGTTTTGTCCGTGGAATGAGACACCACCTTTTTACGAGGAACTTTGTTACGCAACTAGGTATACCACAAGAGATAGGTCTACCTAAGGGAATATATATATATTTTTTTTATATCTTTTATTTGTTTATTTTTCTTATATGGAGATCTTCAAAAAATGAATAAAAAAATTATGCATTGCTTAAAATATATAATAAGTTTTATCTCTCTTTTATTTCGACATAGTTATTGAGTACGGAGTAATTATTAATTTCAGGTTCTTTGGCATATTCTTTCTTCTTACCCTATTTTTTAAAAAGCTTCACACAAGGAAACAAAAACTTTTAATTTACATGGTCCTTTCTTTCCTCCTAAATTCCTGTGCGTTTTTTATTTTTCACTTGTATTAATTTTTGGATAAAACTAATGTGCACTTGCCAAATTTTAATGAAAATCTGCAACCAGCCACTCTCATGTAAATGATGTAATGATTCTATGTCTTAAATTTTTAAAATTAATATCTAGTTTTAAATTTCTTGGCGTAAACGAAGTGAGAAATCCAATGTTTTTTGTATTTTGTATACTACGTTTGGCCACGAAATTCTATGTAGGGCTGCCAATTGGAAGAAAATGAGACATATTTTTATTGTGGTTACTAAAACAGCACAAAAAATACTCATCTTCTTACTTTCAACAATTACAAAATACTGTATTGGGATCAAACTAGATCATCATTAATATTATGGAGTACTTCGTATTAATATCTAATGTGTGATACGAAGTATATAATACGAGTATGATCATTTCAAAGGTGTACATTAGTAATAGAATAATATGTCAAAGGTGTAAATTAGTAATAGCATAATACGTAATGAAGGTAACTTATCTACTTCAGTATTAAATTTGGTTTGTGTTACTTCTGTTTCTTTGATAATTATGTTATAACCTATGATTTATTTCATTAAACGAGTAATCCATCTATTGGATTAACACTTCTGACGTCCCACATCACAACAAAGGAATCTTTTGGAATCCAAATATTTCCTCCCTTCTTTATCTTCAATCATAGAATACGAACAATGGATTATATTTTCATTTTATTTTTCATTTATTTTTTTGTATTTTTATAATGTCGTTATTTTGAATCTTAGTGGTATCCTATTATACTACGGCAACAATAAAAACAACCTTAGATTCTTGCTTAAACATGTGTCCTTCCTTACTAGTATTATTACTCTTATATATCACTCTTTTCACCCACTTCACTCACTCTTCCTACTCAAATATCACCTAAAAACAATGGAAGGAAAAAAGTTCCTACGTTTGCTTTCACTTCTACTTGTAACTTTCATTCTTTTTATTTTCATATTTGTTAGAAATTCCGACCTTCCTTCGTCTAAGAATTTCCATTATGTTAACAAGGCGGCTGCTGAACTAGAGCTTCAGCCGCCACCACGTAAGCTCACTCGCCATGTCCATGTGTCGGACATGGCACGACATCCCCTGGACCCACTTACGGTCCAGGAGATGAACCGTGTCCGATCCATTGTCATCTCACATGCGCTCTTTAAGGCAGCTAAGAGCTACGCACTTCACTCAGTTGTCTTAGAGGAGCCGCCGAAGCCACTTGTCATGAGATGGAAGGAAGGGGATTCTCTTCCTCCTAGAAAGGCTTCTGTTATAGCACGAGTGGATGGAGGGACACACGTGATGATTGTTGACTTGGGTTTGGGTCGGGTTGAGTTTGTTGATGTTGGTGAAAGGTCTGGCTACCCGACTATGACTATTGAAGACATGAATACGGCGACGTTAACACCGTTCGGGAGTAAGGAGTTTAATCGGACGGTGGTGGCGCGTGGGGTTGATCTGAAGGACTTGGCTTGCTTGCCCATTTCTACTGGTATTATCCTTCTTAATTCTTTATAGTCTCTTGTAATAATCTTCACTTTTCTTTAACAGTTTTTAGTACAAGATTATCTATGCGTTATTATGCATACATTTTAATATTATAGAGATGTCAATTCGCTAAACGGGTCGGGTTTGGGTCGGGTCAACTCTGGTCAGGTCAATTCAGATTAATTCCATAACCTATATGTGTCGGGTTTGGATTGGGTCATGCTTGAGTCGGGTAATGTCTGGTCATACTTCATATCGGATTTGGGTCGGGTTTAATTCGGGTTAAAACGGGTTAGGATAATTGTCGGGATTGAGTCGGGTTCGGTTCAAGTCAATAATTTGCGTGTTAGAATCAGGTCGGGTCATTCTCGGGTTTGAGTCAGGTTTGGTTCAAGTCAATAATTTGCGGACTATAATCAGGTCGGGTCATTTTCAAGTCGGGTCATTCTCGGGTTCAAGTCAATAATTTGCGGGTTATAATCAGGTTGGGTCATTTCCAAGTCGGGTCATTCTCGGATTCAAGTTAGGTTATTTTCAAGTCAATATTTGCAGGTTACAATCAGGTCGGGTCATTTCCAAGTCAGGTCATATTCGGGTTCAACTAATTATAAATAGATAATTATCATTTTTATCAAGCTAATTATTTCCTTTGACTATAATATATATGGCAATATATTAGGGAATTATAGTTTATAATTTAGGAAGATAATTATCTACTTTGACCATACAACAAATATATACTATATTTAACTCTTAAATTTGAGGATGATGCTCCTTTCTTAATAATAAGGTGGTCTAAATTGCATTTAAGGTGATTTGAAATCGGGTCAGGAACAATTTGGGTTGAATTTAGGTCAAGTCAATAACAAGTCGTGTTAATTTTGAGTCGGGTTAGTAACAGATTGGGTTGAATTTAATTTTTTGGTTGGGTAAGTAATAAGTATGGTAAATTTTGGGTCGGGTCAATAACAAGTCGGGTTGAATTTGGGTCAGGTCAATAACAAGTCGGGTTGATTTCGGGTCGATTGTGTAACAGGTTGGGTTAAATACGGGTCGGGTTGAATTCAGGTCAGGTTAGTAACAAGTCGGGTTAAATTCGGGTTTTGAAAGATTAAACGGGTTTGAGTCAATTTCATTTCAAGTCGGGTTCGGTGCAAGTTAATTAAATTGGCCGTTGTAAACTGGTAAATCGTTGCAAGTTGTAAACCGGTAAATTGGCCGTTTAAAAGCAAATTGAATGGTTCCACACACCCAACTGGACTCCCGGAGGGTATTAGGGACCATGGTAAACATTTCGGCAATTTTTATTTTCGGGTGAAAAAAGTGAAAAAAATCCAAAATTCAAAGGCGAATATCCACACTTTTTAGAAATTTTTGAGCTTTTGGGGCCCGGTGTCGAAAAGTCTTGAAATTCTAGGGAATACATCTCGGGGTCATATATTGTCGTATGAAACCATATATGATCATTATTTGTTGTCATAAATGTTCGTGGTAGGCTTGAATTAATGAAATTGGTACAAGTTGTATACCGGTAAATTGGTCGTTTAAAGGCAAATTGGATGGTTCCACCCACCTAATTGGACTCTCGGAGGGTATTGGGGACCATGGTAAACATTTCGGCAATTTTTATTTTTCGGCGAAAAAAAATCAAAAAAATTGAAAATTGAAGGCTAATATACACGCTTTTTGAGAAATTTTGGAGGTTTCGGGGCCAGGTGTAGAAAAGTATTAATATTTTATAGGATATATCTCGGGGTCATATAATGTCGTTTGGAACCATATATGATCATTATATGTTGTCATAAATGTTCGTAGTAGGCTTGAGTTAATGAAATCCTTGCAAGTTGTAAACCGGTAATTAAATTGGCTGTTTTAAGGCAAATTGGATGGTTCCACCAACCCAATTGGATTCCCGGAGGGTATTAGGGACATGGTAAACATTTAGGCAACTTTTATTTCCGGGCAAAAAAAGGTCAAAAAAATTCTTAAATTAAAGGCTAATATCTACGGTTTTTGAGAAATTTCAAAGGTTTTGGGGCCAGGTGTCGAAAAGAAATGAGATTTTATTTGATACATCTCGAGGTCATAAAATGACGTTTGAAACCATAAATGACTATTATATGTTGTCATAAATGTTCGTGGTAGGCTTGAATTAATGAAATAGTGCAAGTTGTAAACCGGTAAATTGGACGTTTAAATGCAAATAGGATGGTTCCACCCACCCAATTGGACTCCCAGAGGTTAATAGGGACCATGGTAAACATTTCGGCAATTTTTATTTTGCGGGCAAAGAAAAGCAAAAAAAATTCCAAAATTGAAGGCTAATATCCACGCTTTTTGAGAAATTTTTGAGGTTGGGTACGGTGTCGAAAAACCTTGAGATTTTAGGTATTACATCTCGGGTTCATATAATGCCGTTTGGAAACATATATGATCATTATATGTTGTCATAAATGTTTGTGGTAGGCTTGAGTTGATGAAATTGGTGCAAGTTGTAAATCGGTAAATTGGCCGTTAAAGGCAAATTGGATGGTTCCACCCACCCAATTGGACTCTAGGAGCGTATTAGTGACCATGGTAAACATTTCGGCAACTTTTATTTTCGGGCGAAAAAAAGTTAAAAAATTCCAAAATTGAGGTCCAATATCCATCCACGCATTTTGCGAAATTTTGGAGGTTTCGGAGCCCGGTGTCGAAAAGTATTGAAATTGTAGGTAATACATATCGAGGTCATATAATGAAGTTTGGAACCATATATGACCATTATATGTTGTCATAAAGGTTCGTGGTAGGCTTGCATTAATGAAATAAGTGCAAGTTGTAAACCGATAAATTGGTCGTTTAAATGCAAATTAGATAGTTCCACCGAGCCAATTGTACGCCCGAAGGGTATTAGGGACCATGGTAAACATTTTGGAAATTTTTTATTTCCGGGCGAAAAAAAAGTCAAAAAATTCCAAAATTGAAGGCTAATATCCATGCTTTTTGAGTAATTATGGATGTTTAGGGCCGAGCCCGGTGTCGAAAAGCCTTAAGAATTAGAGGATACATTTTGGGGGTCATAAAATGTTGTTTGGAACTGCATATGATCATTATATGTTGTCATAAATATTCATGGTAGGCTTGAGTTAATGAAATCAATGCAAGTTGTAATTAAACCGGTAAATTGGCCGTTTAAAGGAAAATTGAATGGTTCCACCCACCCAATTGGACTCTCGGTGGGTATTAGGGATCATGGTAAATATTTCGGCAATTTTTAATTTTCGCGCGAAAAAAGTCAAAAATTTCCAAAGTTAAAGCCTAATATCCACGCTTTTTGAGAAATTTTTGGGGTTTCTGGCCAGGTGTCGAAAAGACTTGAGATTTTAGGAGATATATCTCGGGGTCATATAATTTCGTTTGGAACCATTTACGATCATTATATGTTGTCATAAATGTTCGTGGTAGGCTTGAATTAATGAAATCGGTACAAGTTGTAAATTGGTAAATTGGCCGTTTAAAGGCAAATTAGATGGTTTCACCCACCCAATTAGTCTCCCAGAAGGTATTAGGGACCATGGTAAACATTTCAACAATTTTTATTTCCGGTCAAAAAAAAGTCAAAAAATTCCAAACTTAAACGCTAATATCCACGCCTTTTGAGATATTTTGGAGGTTTTGGGGCCCGGTGTCAAAAAAGCTTGAGATTTTAAGGATATATCTCGGAGTCCTATAATGCCATTTGGAACCATATTTAATCATTATATGTTGTCATAAATGTTCGTGGTAGGCTTGAATTGATAAAACCGGTGCAAGTTATAAATCGTTAAGTTGGCCGTTTAAAGGCGAATTGGATGGTTCCACCTAGGGATGTCAATGGGGCGGGGCGGGGCGGATGTTGGCCTTCCCATCACCATCCCCACCTAATATTTTCATCCCCATCCCCATTCCCGCGGCAGGTCCAATTTTCATCCCCATCCCCGCCCCACCGGGTACAACTCCAAAACCATCCCCGCCCCCACCCCCCACTTGGATATCCATCCCCACCTAATCCCCACCAAAGACCCGCCTAATCCCCACCCAAGATCCACCTAATATCCGTATCTCAAATACACAATCTTACATAATTAACACGAATTATAAAATAAAACATTCTATACACATTTTTGTGTTATAATATAAGTGTCGTACAAAGTATTATAATTAATATTGTATTTCATGTAATTATTTTATAAATAGAATAAAAGTATGTAATTTTGCTTTAAAAGATATATAGATGTGAGTATGAGATGGGGATGGGGCGGGTACGAAGTGGGGGCGGGTGGGGCGGGGCGGGGCGGGTACAACTTAAAATCCACCCCCGCCCCATCACCCATGGCGGGTATGGTTTTTTTCCCCATCCCCGCCCCACCACCCGCCAAACCGAGACCCATCCTCGCCCCATTGGGGCGGGTCTCCTACTTGACCCGCCCCACTGACATCCCTAGTTCCACTTCCACCCAACCAATTGGACTCCCAAAAGATATTAGGGACCATGGTTAACATTTCGACAATTTTTATTTCCGGGCAAAAAAGAGACAAAAAATTCCAAAATTGAAGGCTAATATCCACACTTTTTGAGAAATTTTGGAGGTTTCGGAGCCCGGTGTCAAAAAGTGTTGAAATTCTAGGGGTTATATATCGGGGTCATATAATACCGTTTGGAACCATATATGATCATTATTTGTTGTTATAAATGTTCGTGGTAGGCTTGAGTTAATGAAATTGGTGCAAGTTGTAAACCGGTAAATTGGTCGTTTAAAGGCAAATTGGATGATTCCACCTACCTAATTGGACTCCCGGCGGGTATTAAGGACCATGGTAAAAATTTCGGCAATTTTTAATTTCTAGGCGAAAAAAAAGTAAAAAAATTCCAAAATTAAAGGTTAATATCCATGCTTTTTGAGAAATTTGGGATGTTTCAAGGTCATGTGTCGAAATTTTTTGAGATTTTAGGGAATAAATCCCTAGGTCATATGATGCCGTTTGGAACCATATATGATCATTATCTGTTATCATAAATGTTCGTAGTAGACTTGAGTTAATTAAATTGATACAAGTTGTAAATCGGTAAATTGGTTGTTTAAAGGCAAACAGGATGGTTCCACCCACCCAATTGTACTCCCAGAGGGTATTAGGGACCATGGTAAACATTTCGGCAAATTTTATTTTCGGGCAAAGAAAATCAAAAAGATTCCAAAATTGAAGGCTAATATCCACGCTTTTTGAGAAATTTTAGAGATTTCGGGGCCCGGTGTCGTAAAGCATTTAATATTTAGGGGATACATCTCGGGGTCATATAATGCCATTTGAAACCATATATGATCATTATATGTTGTCATAAATGTTTGTGGTAGGCTTGAGTTAATGAAATCGGTTCAAGTTGTAAATGGTAAATTGACCGTTTAAAGGCTAATTGGATGATTTCACCCACCTAATTAAACTCCCGAATGATATTAGAGACCATGGTAAACATTTCGGCAATTTTTATTTTCGAGCGAAAAAAGTCAAAAAATTCAAAAATTGAAGGCTATTATCCACGCTTTTTGATAATTTTAGAAGTTTTCGGGGCCCGGTGTCGAAAAGTCTTGAAATTCTAGGAAATACATCTCGGGGTCATATAATGTCGTATGGAACCATATATGATCATTATTTGTTGTCATAAATGTTCGTGGTAGGCTTGAATTAATAATATTGGTGTAAGTTGTAAACCGGTAAATTGGTCGTTTAAAGGCAAATTGGATGGTAACACCCGCCTAATTAGACTCCCCGAGGGTATTTGGGACCATGGTAAACATTTTGGCAATTTTTATATACGGGCAAAAAAAGTCAAAAAATTCCAAAATTGAAGGCTAATATCCACGCTTTTTGAGAAATTTCGAATGTTTCGGCCGGGGCCTTGTGTCGAAAAGCATTGAGATTTTAGGGGATACATCTCGGGGTCATATAATGTCGTTTTGATCCATATATGATCATTATATGTTTTCATAAATGTTTGCAGTGAACTTGAGTTAATGAAATCGGTGCAAGTTGTAAATCGGTAAATTGGTCGTTTAAAGGCAAATTGGATGGTTCCACCCAACCAATTGGACTCCCGGATGGTATGGGATCATGGTAAATATTTTGGCAATTTTTATTTTCGGGTGAAAAAAGATCAAAAATTTCCAAAATTGAAGGCTAATATCCACGCTTTTTGAGAAATTTTAAAGGTTTCGGGTAGAGCTGTCAACTCGGGTCTATTCGGATTAATTCCATAACCTATGTGGGTCGGGTTTAGGTTGGGTCTTGCTTGAGTCGGGTCATAACCTATAAGGTGGTCTAAATTGCATTTAAGGTGATTTGAAATCAGGTCAGGAACAATTTGGGTTGAATTTAGGTCGGGTTAATAACAAGTCGTGTTGATTTCGAGTCCGGTTAGTAAAAAATTGGGTTGAATTTTGGGGTCTGGTTAGTAATAGGTCTGGTAAAATTCGGGTCGAGTCAATAACAAGTCGTGTTGAATTTGGGTCAGGTCAATAGCAAGTCGGGTTGATTTTAGCTCGGGTTTGTAACAGGTTGGGTTAAATTCGGGTCGGGTTGAATTCAGGTCAGGTTAGTAACAAGTCGGGTTAAATTCGGGTTTTGACGGGTTAAAACGGGTTTGGGTCAATTTTGGTTCAAGTCAAGTTCGGTTCAGGTCAATAATTTACGGGTTACATTCGGGTCGGGTCATCTCCAAGTCAGTTCATGTTCGGGTTCGGGCCTCACATACTTGGGTCAACTCGGGTCTATGGTTGATTTCAGGTCAGGTTTGGGTCACTATTTTTTCGAGTTCAGATGGGTTGGTTAATAATCCGGTTTGATTCGGTATTTCGGGTCGGGTCAACATTTGACAGCTCTAATTATAATACGATCTTATTGTATAATTTTAATACAATCCATATCTTATTCCTTATGTATGTACAAGCAAAAGGAAAAAAAATCGTACTTTAGATGAGAGGGAATTCATTTAACTAATGAATAAGTATACAAAAAATGGGATTAAAGTTGCTATGTAAATTTACTCTACTCCATTAGTCCATAAAATGGCGACTATAAAAAGGTGACAATCTGTTTGAGACGTGATAAAACAAAATAAAGTGTGTGATTATTGATTCTAGACAAAGCGAGTATATGATATGGTGGCCATGATATCAATAGTACTAGAATTGCAACATGTACAACTTTCATAAAAGGGACATCGGAATGATTTTAATCTTTGTTGCAGGATGGTATGGTAAGAAAGAAGAAAAGAGGAGGTTGATTAAGATTCAATGCTATTCCTTGGAAGAGACTACTAATTTCTACATGAGGCCCATTGAAGGGCTTACTGTAATTGTTGATATGGACTCTAATCAAGTCTTGGAAATTTCTGATAATGGAAGGGACATACCCATTCCTCAAGCAGCCAACACAGAGTACCGCTTTTCGGCCCAAAAGAACATCCACCATAAAATCAAGCCCATCAACCCAATATCCATTGAGCAGCCCAAAGGCCCAAGCTTTACTGTAGAGAATGGACACATGATCAAATGGGCTAATTGGGAATTTCACCTTAAACCCGACCCACGAGCCGGGGTGATTGTATCACGGGCCATGTTCCGAGACCCGGATACAGGGGAGTTAAGAAATGTCATGTACAAAGGGATGACTTCAGAGTTGTTTGTCCCTTATATCCTAGTGATGCATGGTATTTTAAGACTTATATGGATGCGGGTGAATACGGGTTTGGGTTAACCGCGATGCCTCTTGACCCGCTCAATGATTGTCCAAGGAATGCATATTATATGGATGGTGTGTTTGCTGCTGGTGATGGAAGGCCATATGTTAGATCAAATATGGTTTGTGTGTTTGAGAGTTATGCTGGTGATATTGGGTGGCGTCATTCTGAAAGTCCGATTACAGGCATGGAGGTAACTTTCATGTTAGAAATCTACGAAATATAAGGTTATGTTTGTACATAATGATAAAATGTTAAGCACTAACAGTGAAACATGTTGCTTATTTTGTGTCTTTAAAGTCTTAAGTTGTTATGTACTCATAGTCTCATAGTAAATAAATCATTTTACCAAGTGGCCATAAACTTGAAGGCGCGAAGATCACATTATGATCTTATATCGTCTGCTTACATGATTTCATGCAGATCTGTGAGGCAAGGCCAAAGGTGACCTTAGTTGTTCGAATGGCAGCATCAGTAGCAAACTATTATTATATTGTGGACTGGGAATTTCAAAATGATGGACTAATCAACATTAAGGTTTGTATTTTTGCATCTTATAGCATCCCTGCATTCTTTCTGTTTGGACAGTTGTCACGTTACTAGTTAAATTTACACATCAAATTTTTGGAGCATATGTATACTAAGTTAATCAAAGTACTAGCAAGTCATGGTAGAATAGATTAAGTTGAAGTGATCATATTTTAGTATGATGCAAATGTTTATTGCAGGTAGGATTAAGTGGCATATTGATGGTCAAAGGCACACCATACACGAACTTGGATCAAGTCTCGGATCAAGAAAGCCTTTATGGGACATTATTATCTGAAAATGTCATTGGTGTTATCCATGACCATTACATCACATTCTATCTTGACATGGATGTAGATGGATCGGATAATTCGTTTGTAAAAGTGAACTTACAGAGGCAACAAACCTCCCCTGAAGAGTCACATAGGAAGAGCTACTTGAAAGCCACAAGGAGTATTGCCAAGACTGAGAAAGATGCACAAATCAAGCTTAAGCTTTATGACCCATCTGAATTTCATGCGGTTAATCCAAGTAAAAAGACCCGAGTAGGGAACCCTGTTGGGTATAAAGTAGTCTCTGCTGGCACCGCGGCTAGCCTACTTGATCTTGACGATCCACCCCAAAGGAGAGGAGCATTTACCAACAACCAAATATGGGTCACTCCATATAACAGAAGCGAAGAGTGGGCTGGTGGGTTGTTTGTTTACCAAAGCCATGGCGAAGACACCCTTGCTACCTGGTCTGAAAGGTAATAATCTGTCAGCCTTTGTAAATGGAGTAAATGTGCAAGTTTATCTACAATGTACTGTTTTTAGAGTCTTAGAAAGGATGGCATTTTATTTTGCAGGGATAGGGAAATAGAAAACAAGGATATTGTGCTGTGGTACACCTTAGGGTTCCATCATATACCGTGTCAAGAAGACTTCCCAATCATGCCAACAGTCTCTTCAAGCTTTTCTTTAAAGCCTGTCAATTTTTTTGAAAGAAATCCCATCCTTGGAATCCCGCCGAACTTTGAAAAGGATCTTCCAGTTTGCCAAGCAACTTCTTCAACTTCTTGAAAGGCCATTATTCCTGAGCCTGTATGTTATATGTTGTATAATCATGCAACATGTAAAATACGCTTCCCTGCTAGTCTTTTGGTTTGTTTATATTTTCCTTTTGGTTCCAACACTGAGCTAAGCATCTCAATGTGCAAGTTTCAGAAACAAGTTTTTAATCTTCACATCAGATTGAGAAATGCATTACCAGTGCCCAATTTCACAAACACAAATAATTAGATTAACCTTAAACTACCAGTGTTTAAATAGATCTTTGAAAATGAGAGGCCAACATTTTTATGATGTTTGTCAGTCATATGAAGCACTGCGGTTTCTGAACAATACAGGAAGAACTCACTAAATTTATGATGAATTATGTTATACTGTTATAGAAAATATTGTAAATAACAGCCATGCAGACAGGATTCTGTAGGCTGTTGATTCTTGATTCTGAATAAAGAGGCATATAAGGCAGATCAGATGAAAATCTAAGTTAAACTTCAATAATCCTAGGTGCTCATACTCAGGTACTTGTGCCGGAGAGATTTGTGTTCAAAGTGTAAGACTCGGTTATGTAATGAATTTTTTTTCATTATTTAGGTCCAAAATGCAGTGTTACATCTGACACGAGTTCTTAAGCAGTTTACAGGAAAAATATATGGTGAGGAAGAGTATACACCCAGTCAATGTCAAAAAGAACCCAAAGTTATCATCATATAACAAAATTCACTCATATATCTATCGATCATCAATCACGATCACAAGATTTATCTGCTGCCTGGCCTGCTTCTGATTACAATTGCAGGCAGTAAAAAATAATGTCTGGACAGCAGGAAAAATACAAATAAACTAACAACCAGACTCAAATAGCAGGGCAAGCTGAATACTGACTAGCAAAGATGGTGACTCACAAAACAATTTTTTTCTCGTAAATGGGTGGCTAAGAAGCCACACATATATATGATTTTGAAAGAAACATTCAGATTTCATTGCCTTCTTACTGTATCTGAGCCATTGGTTTCTGCTAAAATTAATTACTTGTTTAAGCATGCCAGATAAACTTATTTAGTAAAAAAAAATGATTGCACCTAATTAAAAAGCAAGTAATCTTCTCCACAAATATAAAGTAAATACAATATAACAATCAAATAACTGTAAATATTGTTTGTTATTGAGACTCAGGCTAAATGTTGTGCACACTGTGATTCAAATGAAAAAGGTTACTAAAATACAAAACATCACATTGCCTACAGAATTATTCATTATTGTATAAGACTTTTTTCTTCACTATGCTTTGTAGTTTATTCAAAATGCTAATCTTTACAAGAATAAAGCTCCAAGCTAGAGAGTCTGAGGCTCGGGATTGCAAGCAATGGTTTCGCTTTTTTCACAACAAGTCCAAATCTTTCAGATGTATCAATATTCACTGAGCCATAAGGTAACTTCCACTGGAAAGCATGCAGCAGTGAAGCCAATACAAGCATAGCTGTCCTCTCTGCAAGTGAAACGCCAGGACACATTCGCCTTCCAGACCCAAATGGAAGATACTGAAATTGGTTGCCCAAATAGTCCAGTTTCTCAGTAGCAGACCCACTTAAAAACCGCTCAGGTTTAAACAGTAATGGATCTTCCCAAATATGGGGATCCCTCTGAATAGAGTATACATGTAGGAAGACGCGCACACCCTTAGGTATGCTATACCCTCCTATAGTAGAAGGCTCGCTAGCACAATGAGGAACGAGGAGAGGGACAGGTGGGTGCAAGCGAAGAGATTCTTTCGCAACTGCATTTAGATACTTCAACTTGGGCAAATGAACCTCTTCAACTGTACTATCTAATCCCACAATCTCAGCCAATTCTTCTTGGACTTTTCTCATTACTTGCGCATGTTGCAACACCTCTGCCATAGTCCACTCAACCATAGCAACAGTTGTATCGGACCCCCCAATCAGAGTGTCCTACAAAATCATGTAAAGATATATAAAAACAAACAGAACATTTGAAAGAAAATAAATAGAAGCTTGAGATAGTTAATACCATAAGCATGGCCTTAACTTGAGGCAAGGTTAGTGATGTTGCAGGATCTTCAATTTTGGTTAGCTGCAAGAGATGCCCCAGGAAATCCTTCTGCTTATTAGTGTCTCCCATATTGTGATGATTTATCGCTGAATCAAACATAGCTTCACAGCGACTAGAGATCATCTTCACTCTGCGCTCTATTCCCTGTAAATCAAACCTAGCAAGGAAAGGAAATAGGTCTGAAATATTTGGTGCTGCTATTAGTTCCAGTAGTTCATTCGTCAGAGCGCGAAATTCAGAAATTACAAGCAATACCCTCATCCCTTGTTAGTTTATCTCCCCATATCATGCTCATTACTGAACTAACAATGGTTACAAAAGTTAATTCACCTATATCAACTTGCTGACCAGCCTTTCTATAAATTTCATACATCATTTTCTTCACATGCTGCTTCCTGAGATCAAAACTCGCATCAAGGCGAGCATTACTCATCATCTCTCCAACAAAAATCTTCCTCATCTTTCTCCATTCACGTCCATAATCGGAGAATCCAATATCCATACTCCCAAAGTATATACTCCTTGCAACAACAATGGGATCTCCGCGATTAGCAAAGATGACATCTTTGTCCCTTAGCACCTCTTTTATTAGAGAAGGTGAGGTGACTACACTGCAGTCTTTCATTCCAAGCTGGACTTTGAAGATAGGACCATATATACTGGCTAAGTTTATGAAGCTATGGTGGAGATTCGAGTCCAGGAAAGGCAGATATCCGACTAAAGGCAAGCCACGCGGTCCAGGAGGCTGAGGAAGTTTCTTCTTACTCTGCCTCTTGATGGAGAAAATGAACCAAGAAACAAAGAACAAAGGGACTATGATGGTGAAGATATTTAGCCAATTTTCATTGGTTCTATTGCTAGAATTCAACCAAAATGGCCACAGATTGGTTTCTGCTTTCGACATAGTATGTGAAAATGAAGCAAGAGATATTTGTAGAAAGGAATTAAGGTGCTGGAATGAAACTCCTTAAGCTAAACGCTAGAGATATATATGGGACTGTGCATTTTTTTAGGACCACAAAAATTTCTGAAAGAAATTAGAACTGCACATAGCAAATATGATAAAAATAACCAGCTAATTTGCAGCAGGAAGTCTCAACAAAATAAGTACTCTGTAAATGTCATTGAAAGCTCTAGAAATGGTCCACCAACACATCATATATTCATATGTGGTGGGTAATGCTTGAAGATACTATAAGTTGCTGAGAAATGATATAAAGCTAGATATTCTATATTCTCAACACATAAGTAGATCAGGATTTACGGGTGCAAGAAGCTCGTATAGGCACTAGCCTAAGGAAAAATCGTTACCAGAGGTTATTGGATGGATTATATGATCTGGTCTCAACCTGAAAACAAAATAATACATGAAATAAGTATGAATCATAAACTAATAGGCTGCTTTTGTCTCCTGGTACAGGATGGAAGGAGTATTATTAGTTATTACTGCTGTAATATAGATGCAGCATTTTTTTTCTTTCAAGTATGCTTAACTAATCAAAATCAAGCCTCAATGTGTTCCATCCTATGAAAGTTAACAGATAATTACATTCTCTATAGACAGGACTGCATTAGATAAATAAAAATATAGCAGAAAACGTTGTAGTTTAAAAAATTATTGTCAGAAACAGTCGCCCAAGATTAGATCATAAATAACAGTTATTTTTCTAGCTTGACCGGAGAGTTATAATATACTCTTACAGCTATCAAAAAATGCCAAGGAACCAAGTGAAAAATATGTGATAAAAATGTAACACCATTTGCTATTGAGACACATGCTAAATGATGTACAAACTTTTTTGATTCAAGCGGAAAAAAGTAACTATGATACAACTATCACATTACCGACCAATTTATTCATTATTGCATGAGAATTCTACTTATCTATACCTTATAGTTTCTTTAAGAAGCTAATATTCAAGTGAATAAAGCTCCAAGCTAGAGAGTCTAGGACTTGGGAATGCAAGCAAAGGCTTTGCTTTTTTCACGACGATTCCAAATCTTTCAGATGTATCAACCTCCACTGAGCCATTAGGTAACTTCCACTGGAAAGCGTGAAGCAGTGAAGCCAATACTAGCATTGCTGTCCTCTCTGCAAGTGAAACGCCAGCACACATTCTCCGTCCAGACCCAAATGGAAGATACTGAAAATAGTTGCCTAAGTAGTCCATTTTCTCAGCAGCAGACCCACTTAAAAATCGCTCAGGTTTAAACAGCAATGGATCTTCCCAAAAATTTGGATCCCTCAGCTCTGAATAGCGTATACATGTAGGAAGACGCGCACACCCTTTGGTATGCTATACCCTCCTATAGTAGAAGGCTCACTTGGACTATGAGGAACAAGGAGAGCAAGAGGTGGGTGCAAGCGAAGTGTCTCTTTCACAACTGCATTTAGATACTTCAACTTGGGCAAATGAACCTCTTCAACTGTACTATTTAATCCCACAATCTCAGTCAATTCTTCTTGGACTTTCCTCATTACTTCTACATGTTGCAACACCTCTGCCATAGCCCACTCAACCATAGAAGCGGTTGTATCAGTTCCCCCAATCAGAGTGTCCTACAAAATAATAATGTAAAGATATATAAACATACAAAACAGGACGAGAAATTTTTTAAAAAATAAATAGCTTGAGATGGTAAATACCATAAGCATGGCCTTAACTTGAGGCAGGGTTAGTGATGTAGGATGATCAAATTTGGTTAGCTGCAAGAGGTGCCCCAGGAAATCCTTCTGCTTATTAGTTTCTTCATTAGCGTGATGATTTATGGCCGAATCAAATATACTTTCACAGTAACTAGAGATTATCTTCATTCTACGCTCTATTCCCTGTAAATCAAACCTAGCAAGGAAAGGAAACATGTCAGAAATATTTGGTGCCCCCATGTGTTCCATTAGTTCAGTTATGAGAGCTCGAAACTCAGCATTAACCTCGCCCCCTTTCAGTGTATCGCCCCACATCATGCTCATCAGTGAGTTGACAATGGTCAAAAAAATTAATTCACCAACATCAACAACATGACCAGTCTGTCTATAACTTTCAAACATCATTTTCTTCACATGCCGCTTCCTAAAATAAGAACTAGCATTGAGCTGCGTATTATTCATCATCTCACTGACAAAATAGCTTCCTCATCTTTCGCCATTCATGCCCATAATTGGAGAAGGCAATATCATCAGTTCCGAGCATAAAACTCTCGACAGCAACAGTGGGATCTCCCCGATTAGCAAAAATGACATCATGATCCCTTACCACCTCTTTTACAAGAGAAGGTGAGGTGATCACAATGCAGTCTTTCATTCCAAGCTGGACTTTGAAGATAGGACCATATATACTGGCTAAGTTTATAAAGCTCTGGTGGAGATTCGAGTCCAGGAAAGGCAGATATCCGACTAAAGGCAAGCCACGCGGTCCAGGAGGCAGAGGAAATCTCTTCTTATTTTGCCATTTGATGAAGAAAATGAACCAAGTAATAAAGAACAAAGGGATTATGATGGTTAACATATTTTGAAATGCTTCATCAGTTTCATTGCTAGTATTCCACCTAAATGACCACAGACTAGATTCTGCCTGCGACATGTTAGTATGTGAAAATGAAGCAAGAGAAATTCATAGACAAACTTCATAAACTAAAGGTATATATGAGAGTGTGCTTTGTACTCAGGACCTCAAAATTCAATCCCTGAAGAATGCTATGTAATCAGGACCTCAAATTTCCTGAAATGATACACGACAAAGAAGAGACTGCAGCAGCCAGCAGAAAGTGTCAACAAAATCAGTACTTCGTATTAGTCAATGAAAGCTCTAATAAGGGTCCACCAGCATTTCACATGTGGTGGTTAATGCTTGAAGATAATGATATTATGCCATCTATTCTAGGAAGATCCTAATCATTGAATATAATGATATTATACCATCTATTCTAGGATTGCAACATATAAGTTCTGGATTTACAGCCGCAGCATAAAGTTCACACAGACTCTAGCCTAAAAGGAAAGATCATTACCAAATTTGCTGCAAACATTTTTATTAAGTGTACGTTTCTTTTTCTGTGAAAAGAAAGCCGACATTTTTGTATAAAAAGAACAAAATTTTCATAGCAACTAGTAGTTTGTGGTGGGAAGAAAACCACCCTTGAAACAGCCACAAAAAACAAACTTCATCTAGGAAGATCCTAATCATGGAGGAGGGTAATGACAAAAAAGATAAAGTAACAGAGTAAACAAGCTGCAACAAATAGATTTTTTTTAGGGGGGGAGGAATATATGGGTTGCAAGAATGCCTTTTCTTATAAGGCAAACAGAAAGCATAATTAAGCCTCATCTTGCAAGACACTAATCATACATCTTTGCTAAGTCAGTTCATTTAGTACCACAAGATCAAATCTCTTTCTAGCTTAAATTGCCCTTATTACAGCTTGAAAGACTCATAGGCCCCATACAATAAAAAGAATCTGAGACAAAACTGTCAAACAAAAAAAAAATCAATCACCAGACCGACCAGATAAGTAATGGTGTTCAGACGCGTTCTCTAATAGATTGCCAAACAGAATTAATATGGTTAACAAAGGCAGATAATCACACAATAAAAGATTTGCAGTGAGGTGAGTTATCAAACCTGTAAAGCAGTACCCTTTTTCCCTTTAGTCTGAGTCATCGCTATCGATTGACTGAGTTATTAACAGAGGGAAGGCTGAAACTAGAGATTGTCAGCCGAAGTGGATGGTGTTTTTGTTTCATATATATCTTCTGAGAATTGAAATATGTGATAATCCTGATACAAGAAAGATAAGTAACTATACATTATAATCATCAAATTACATGATGGAATTAATATTACTGCATAATATCTAGCTTTATAGGCTCTAGATAAGTAGCTATATAGTCTATATTATAATCATCAAATTACATGATGGAATCAACATTATTGTGTTAAAACTAGGTATATAGGCTCTGGAAAATGCTAATCATTGTATGAATATAGCTCCAAGCTGGAAAGCCTGATAACTGGCACAGCAATCAAAGGTTCTGATTTTTTCACAACAAGTCCAAATTTCTCAGAGAAATCAACCTCCGTTGTATCAGTTGGTAACTTCCATTCAAAAGCATTCATCAGTGAAGCTAACACAAGCACTGACATCCTCTCTGCAAGTGGAATACCAGGACATATTCTCCTGCCAGACCCGAATGGAAGAAACTGAAAGTGACTGCCCAAGTAGTCTACACTTGCAGAAGATGTGCTTAAAAAACGTTCTGGTTGGAACAGTAATGGATCTTCCCAAAGCTTTGGGTCTCTCTGAATAGCATATACATTTAGGAATATGCGAGCACCCTTTGGTACCATATATCCCCCTACGCTAGTATCTTTGCTCGGACAATGGGGAATGAGCAGAGGAGAAGATGGGTGCATACGAAGTGTTTCCTTCACAACTGCATTTAGATACTTCAACTTTGGTAAATGCACCTCTTCAACTGTATTATTCAATCCCACAACCTCGGTTAATTCTTCTTGGAATTTCCTCACTACTCGTGGATGCTGCAGCATCTCTGCCATAGCCCATTCAACCATAGCAGCTGTTGTATCTGTGCCCCCAATCACAATGTCCTTAAAAATGTAACAATGAAATTTAAATAAGTATATTGTTAACAAGGACGAGAAAATTGAAAGATTATATATAGTTGGTAATGACATATACCATGAGTATGGCCTTAACTTGTGGCAAGGTTAGTGATGTCGCAGGATCATCAAGTTTGGTAAGCTGCAAGAGGTGCCCCAGAAAATCCTTCTGCAATTTTGGATTTCCTGTACTGTGACGATTTATGGCTGAATCAAGTATATCTTCAAGGCGGTGAGAGATCATTTTCATTCTACGCTCTACCCCCTGTATATCAAACCATGCCAGCAAAGGAAAAAAATCTGAGATATTTAGTGCCCCTAAGAGTTCCACATCTTCATCTATGACAGCTCGAAATTCAGCATTAATCACAGAACCATCCTCTCCATTCAGTGTATCCCCCCAGATCATGCTCATAACTGAGCTGAGAAGGGTAAAAAAAGCTATTTCACCTATATCAACCAGCTGACCAGCATTACTATATCATAGATCATTTTTTTCACCTGCTGCTTCCTGAGATGATAACTAGCATCAAGACTAGCACGACTCATCATTTGACTGACGAAAATCTTCCTCATCTTTCTCCATTCAAATCCATAATCTGAGAACCCAATATCCATTGTCCCAAACAAAACACTCCTTGCAGCAACAGTGGGATCTCCTCTATTAGCAAAAATGACATCCTGATCCCTGACCACCTCTTTTACTATAGATGGGGAGGTCACCACGATGCATTCTTTAGTTCCAAGCTTGACTTTGAAGATTGGACCATACAAACTGGCCAAATGATTAAAGCTGTGGTGGAGATTGGAGCCCAGAAAAGGGAGATATCCAACAAAAGGTAAGCCATAAGGTCCAGGAGGTAGAGGAGGCTTCTTGTTTCGCTTCTTGGCATTGAAAACAAACCAAAATATAATCAACGAGGGGACTAGGATGGTCAAGATATTTCGGGAAGTTTCATCAGCTTTATTGCTGGTGCTCCACCACCATGACCACATACTGGTTGCTTCCTGTGACATGTTAGGTATGTGGAAATGAAGGTATTGAATTGCATAGGCAGGCATCGGTTAAGCTTAAGGAATATATGGCCGTACTGGACTATGTGACTGAATTGTGTTCAGGAACTTCAGAAAAAATAATGAAGCAATTCCGAAATGAAGCAAATGACAGAATGCTCATTCTCTAGCAATGCAGAAAGGCTTAACAAAATATGTACCTTTCACTGCAAGATCTACAAAGGGTCCACCTACATCTCATATGTGGTGCTCAGAACCTCAAAATATCCTGATGATTGGCTAACTTGCAGCAGGAAGTCTCAACAAGACAAATAATTGTCATTGACAGCTTTAGAAAAGGACAGCATTTCATATGTGGTGGTTAATGCTTGAAGATATGAAGAAAGGGACAACATTTCATATGATTTTGAGAAATGATATAATGCATATATTCTAGGCTTGCAACAAATAAGAAGTTCTGGATTGAAGGCCGCACGAGGCTCGTACAGGCACTAGCCTAAGGAAAAGTCATAACCAAACATTATTGGGTAGATTAAATGATCCATCTCAAACAAAAAACAAAATAAAACATGAAAGTACGAATTATGAACTTATACCTCCTTCTTCAACCCATGATTAGCATGTACTGAAAAAGGAATTCGCAGCTTAAAGTTAACAATCTGCTCATTTCTACAGTTCTAGAACGGAAAGAGTTGCAATGTTGCACATGAAAGAATGGAACATGATCAGAAACGATGATATACTGTAAGTGCTCTTGCTGAGATTATAGAGAAAGCATATTTGATAGTCACAGGAAAAATAATTCACTGAAGCTAGCACAAAGTACCACAGTTTATACTCCATCCAGTCTAAATTCAACTCGTTTGAGCCAAGTGATCAAACCTGACAAGAAGTGTCTTTGATCCTATGAGTAATAGTCATCATGTTTAATTGGTTGTGTTGAAACTAAAGATTTTTTCTGGCAGCATATGTATCTGACAATTGAAAAATGTGAAAATTCTGATTCATAAGACAAGCAACTACATTATAGACATCAAATTACATGATGTAATTACACATTATCATCTTCTCTTGGTTATCTATTATACGTCAATGCCAACTAATTAACTGGAGTAACAGGGGAAAAAATTAATAAGGAAACCTGTTGCAAAGATGTGTATTAACAACTGTACATTTCTTTTATTGTGACAGTATTCGAATATTATTTATCATTCTTCGAATAGAGACCTAAGTTGGAGATTCTAGGACTCGGCACAGCAATCAAAGGTTTTGATTTTTTCACAACAATTCCAAATTTCTCTGATAAATCAACCTCCACTGCGCCATTTGGTAACTTCCACTGGAAAGCATGCAGCATTGAAGCCAAAACAAGCATTGATGTCCTCTCTGCAAGTGGAATTCCGGGACACATTCTCCTTCCCGACCCAAATGGAAGATACTGAAAATGGTTGCCCAAGTAGTCCATTTTCTCAGCAGCAGACCCACTTAAAAACCGCTCAGCCTTAAACAGTAATGGATCTTCCCAAATAAGGGGATCCCTCTGAATAGTGTATAAGTTGAGGAAGACACGAGCACCCTTTGGTATGTGATACCCTCCTATAGTAGAAGGCTCACTTGGACAATGAGGAACGAGGAGAGGGAGAGGTGGGTGCAAACGAAGTGTCTCCTTTGCAACTGCATTCAGATACTTTAACTCAGGCAAATGAACCTCTTCAACTGTTTTATTTAATCCCACAATTTCAGTTAGTTCTTCTTGGACATTCCTCATTACTTCTGGGTGTCGCAATATCTCCGCCATAGCCCACTCAACCATAGCAACTGTTGTATCTGTTCCCCCAACCACAACATCCTAAAAGATACCAATTTGCAGATAAATATACAGAAAAGTAATAAACTTATATTATTTGCACACACAAGCTACAACATCCTAATTTATACCAAGTGTAGTTTGTGAATAGTGCAAAAATGTATCAACTAAAAAGACCAGAGGAAGTATATAATTGAAAAATCAGCAAAAAAAAAAAAAAAATAATATTAATAAATAAAAAGGGAATATTACACTTACAAGGAGCATGGCCTTAACTTGAGGCAAGGTTAGTGATGTTGCATGATCCTCAAATTTGGTAAGCTGCATGAGATGCCCTAGGAAATCCTTCCGCTGAATACTTGCTCCAGCATAGTGATGTATGGCTTTATCATAAATCTCTTCATTCCGTTTTGAGATTATCCTCATTTTGCGCTCTATTCCCTGCAAATCAAACCTAGCAAGCAAAGGGAAAAAATCTGAAATATTTGGTGCCCCTAGAAGTTCTAGCTGTTCATTTACGACAGCTCGAAATTCAGAGTCAATGACAGACCCCTCATTCCCTTTCAATGTATCCCCCCATACCATACTCATAACAGAACCAACAAGAGTTAAGAATGCTAGGTCACCTATATCAACCAACTGACCAGCTTTTTCATAGGTTTCATTTATCATTTTCTTCACATGCTGTTTCCTTAGATAATAACTGGCATCAAGACGAGCATTACTAAGCATCTCAGTGGCAAATATTCTTCTCATCTTTCTCCATTCAACACCATAATCGGAAAAGGCAATATCCATCGACCCAAACAAAAGACTTTTAGCAGCAATAAGGGGTGCTCGGTTAGCAAACACGACATCATGGTCCCTAACCACCTCCTTGACTAGAGACGGTGAGGAGACCACAATGCATTCATTACTTCCAAGCCGGAATCTGAATATTGGACCATATAAACTGGCTAACTTGTGAAAGCAATGATGGAGATTGGAATCCAGAAAAGGGAGGTATCCAACTAAAGGCAGGCCACGCGGTCCAGGAGGCAAAGGAGGATTCTCCTTGTTTTGCTTCCTGGCAGCGAAAATGAACCAGAAAATAATGAACAAGGGAGCAAGGATGGTCAAGATGTTTCGCAAAGTTTCGCCTTCCTTATTGCTAGAACTCCACCACCATGACCACACACTGGTTGCTTCAGGCAACAACATGCTAGTTTTTGTGAGAAGATGAAGAGAAAAGATTGAAGTGGTTAGGCCTAACTGATATTTAATGATGACAGTACATGTATAGTTTACAATAAATAGGCGGCAAAATAAGACTATCTCAGTTAATAATTTGCAACATTTGAGTATTATTTGTGAGGTATAAAATATTCAAAAGTTGCAAATAAAAGGTAGTATCACAGATACATGGTACTGATGCAATAGGTAGAAATTAGTCAAATAACAAATAAGGTGCAGATGATATATCCAGTATCAAGACAAATGTCAAAATATCATCCACTGTAAGCTCAACAAGGGTCCACCTGCATTTCATATGTGGTGGTGAATGATTGAATTATGTTCAGGTATGAAAAAATAACATTAAGCTGATAATTACTTTCTTTCTTGCTCAATTACCATGATTTGCAGATAAAATTAAACACTAATTCTAGCATCAAAATTAAAAGTACATGTATAGTGCTGATTTGCTACAAAGTAAATGATAATATCACTTGCTTTCAAGAAACAGATTTAGAGATAATTCATGGATGAAATTTGATTATGTACTTAATATTTGGTACTTGAATATAAAGGCAGTCAAATTTCTAAAATGGCAAGGTTTTTTTTTTTTTTTTTTTTTTTTTTTTTTTTTGGTTGACAAAAGCTATAGAATCTGATGTGAGTATTAGTCATTCATCAATGTAACAAAAACGCTTATAAATGCTTATTATAACTGCCTTACAAAAATTGTCATAATGGAAAAGGCAAACATCTTGGATAATCATAGGGAGGAAATAATTTATATAAGCTAATGAAACACAATGCTGTAGGTAATATATAGGAATGCAATGTTAAAAGCTTATAAACACGAAATTATATGCATTAAGAATATTTTTTTACTGTGCATCAACAATTACATGATTAAAATATAACCTGAAATGCAAAGCAACATACAGAAGAGCAGAATAATGCATAGAGCTTACTTATTCATACAGAGATGGACTAGATAATCTACACTCAGGGATTGCTATGAGAGGCTTTCTCAGGGACATGACGATCCCAAATTTCTCCTGAATATTCAGTTGTTCTCCCTCGGGCAGTTTCCAGTTAAAAGAATGTAGCAGTGAGGCCAGTGAAAACAGCACCATCTTCTCAGCCATTCCTATCCCAGCGCAAATCCTTCTGCCTGAGCTAAAAGGTAAGAAATTGAAGTCATCACTTCCACGGAAGTCAACTTTAGCACTTAAGAACCTTTCTGGGTCAAATTTTGATGGGTCAGTCCATATTGTAGGGTCTCGATGGATAGCCCATATATTGATGAAAACTCGGGAACCCTTGGGGATCGTATAGCCTCCAACAATGCAGGACTCACTCGGGGAATGAGGAACTAGCAAGGGAAGTACAGGATGCAAACGGAGTACTTCTTTCATGACAGCTTGCAGGTAAGGTAGTTTATAGATGTGATGCTCCTCCACCATGCTGTCTGTTCCAACCACTGTGTCCAGCTCTTGCTGGATCTTTTTCAGCACCTCTGGTTTGTTCATTATTTCTGCCATTGCAAGTTCAACTGTGTTTGAAGTTGTGTCAGTTCCTCCCACCACCATATCCTGCTCATAAAAATACATAATAATTAATATATATATATAAACAGAATGAAATGTATTGTTTTATAATGGTGGAACAATAAAGAACAGACACTGGAGATGAGCAAGACTCTAAACAGGGGAGGACCTATATTTCCATCACAATTACTTGTCTTCAAATTTCAATTACGGAAACATTGTTGTGTTTTAAAATATAGTAGCCTACAACTTTCAGAGTCAACCATAATCAGGTTTAACTTCACTAATACCCAAATCTACAGCGATTACATAATAAGCTTAAGATAACTGAGGCCTACACAAGCTTCAGATTAAGTTCAGTCTAATTCATGTACCCAAACCAAAGTTCAATCAGTATGGTCCTACTAAGAGTGTCAATCACAAGGCAAAATCATATCTTGATGCAGTAAATATGCAAAATTATCAGTTATAATTTTCAACTGTAATTAAGAGTATTACAGTAAAGAAGCATACCATGAGCAAAGATTTAAGATGGGTCATGGAAAATGACACCTTATCATTGCCTTCACCCTCATAATCATCCTTTAATTGCAACAAAACCTCCAGAAAATCCTTCTCTTTCTTCCTCCCGCCATCTCCCTCCCTATTATTTCTCAGCCGTTGATCAATCACATTCTCAAAAATTTCATCCAACCACTTAGCACACTTCCTCATACTTTTCTCTATACCCTGCAAATCGAACAATGCCAAACTCGGAAAAAAGTCTGATATATTCGGTGCACCCAACAACCTTACAAACTCGGTCACCGCCACTCTAAACTCCGACTCAACCTTTTCTCTCTCTTCAATCCCCATGGCACCACCCCACAACATCCCTGTCACCACCCTGATCACCACCAAGAACACCTCCTCTCCTAGATTAACCGCCGTTTTCGTCCCCGCTTTCTCCGACAATCCCCGGATCATCTGCCGGGTTTCCTGCCGACGGATGCCATACAGAGCATCAAGTGTAGAAGCACCAAGCATCTCTCTCACAGTGACTTTACGCAGCAGCCGCCACGTGGGGCCGTAGGGAGACCAAACTATGTTGTGGCCGCCATACGTGGCCAATTTTCCAGCAATGGGTACATCACGGTTGGAAAAGATGACGTCATGATCTTTAAGCACCTCCTTAGCCAGAGCAGGAGAGGAGATGACAATACCGAGCTTCGTCCCAAGCCGGAGAGAGAAAATTGGGCCGTGGGTTTGGGCCAATGAAGCAAAGTAAGTGTGGAGTTCTGGGTCTAGTGAGAGGAGGTTCCCTAGTATGGGAAGGCCCAATGGGCCTGGGGGGAGTGGTGGTTGGTGGTGGTTCTGTTTTCTGGTGAAGAAGATTATAGCCAAAAACACAGTGAGGAGGGTCAGTAGTAGAATTATCCAGGTTTCTGAAATCATGGTGGCTTTTTTCTTTCTTTTTTTGAGGCAACCTCTAAAATGGTTGGATCAATAATAGTACAATAAAATAAAATAAGCAGCTAATCAGTCTGAATAAATAAATATATTACTCTGTCCACTTTTATTTATGTAGACTTTTGTTTCGGGAAAAATTAAGTGGATGTAAGAAACATATAGGTGAAAGTGGAACTGAGTAAAAATGTGTAAATATTGTGGGACAAAAGAAGCGTGTTTGAAAAATAGATTAAATCAATGACGGGTAAATAAATAGTTAAAAAATTATTAATGGATACATAAAAACATAAAATAAATGTATAAATAAACAGAAACAGAGAGTATCTAATTAAATATTCTGGTGCACATCGCATTAAGTGCAGTAGCTGACAGCCAAATCTGTACATGACGTCTTGGGAGTTGAGTGGATAAATTTAAAGCCTTTGCCAAAATGTCAAGCAAATTGGACCTCAAACTAAATTGCAGAAAATATAAAACAAACAAAATTCTCTGATAAAAAATGTTTGGTGCCTGCTGATTCTGAAATAACCTCTAAAATCTGCTGTCAAATTATTCAGTAGTAGGCTTAGGTCAATCAATGGTCACATAGAAACTACCTCTTTGTTACTGTAGTGGTATTTATAATTTACCTATAAGACTTCAACTAGTTGGCTCGTAAACTTGTAATTAATACATAAACTTGGTCACCCTCGTTGGCTCTATCCAATAAACTTAAGTTGGATTATGGTCAAATGTACAACAAGTGATTCAAGTCAAAGCGTATGCTTCAGCAATTTTATGCATTGCTATTTATTAAGGGTTTTGCAATAATGATTCTCAGTGGGTTTATGGTTTATCAAGAAAAAAAGAAGACAAAAAGTTTAAAATTACCTCCCAAGGACTCAACTAGCCACAGCTAGGTAAGCGGCAAATATATACTTGCTGAAACCCCCAACAGAAAGTTCCATATACGTATGTGGTAGTTGCTGCTTCACATCTTACGCATCCGAAATCATAAACCATGCATGGTTTTGAATGAGTGAAGAAAAGTCATTGGCATAACTTTCATCATCTGGTTCACACAACCAATCATATTGATGTTAACTCTAAAAACACATACAAAAGTAATGTTCATCAACATGCTTTAAACCTATAGCAAATATGTCACAAAATGCCCCTGGACTTTGATAAAACTTCACATCTGAAATTGCACATAAATTTAACCTTGAAAAAAAACGTAACAAAAAGGTTGGAAAAAAAGAATTGGACAATAAGATGCTTGCATCAACAATGTTCAGAAATCCATAAACCTAGGTAATACCAGCTCTTCAAAATGTAAGCCTTGCATGTTGCATCCAGGAAAAAAAGACAGTCTTGCTTCTTAGAAAGCATATCAGCAATGGGTGAACACAATCACAGTTCCAATTCAAAGCTTATTAGGCACGCAATCAAAGATTTGTAGACTTACTACTTATACCAAGAGAATGATTTTCATTAAAGCATTATATTTTGCAACCTTTCATGCACCATTTACTTGATCATCTGAGTAAAATTCATATCTACAGCAAAGTTGCTTCTAAATCCTTGCTACTTAGCTGATCTGAATCAAATTTACAGTCAGCCAGACCAATTAAAATATAAACAATTTCCACATGCCACGTTATCCATTGAGACATCAACAATAGAACAAGATAAAGAAGATATAAGCTTGTTCTACATATCTTCTGCAATCTCTTTGGTAGTGATCCCATTCCTGAGAGTTTTTTTTGCTTCATTTTGTTGGTGAAAAAGGAAAACCTTCAAATCAACAAACTTGGGCAGCATGCTAAAACTCACATATGCACAAAAGACTAACATATATTCCCATCATAAAAACTTTCTATTCATGCTTAATCACTGATTATTAATAATTCAGTACATTTGCAAAGTTAATACAAATATCAAAATTAACTCCATGAAATCAATGTAAGGAATTGATGAATATCAGTCTGTCATAAGGTCCACAACATCAATTGCTAGTTTAAAACACTGGAAACTTTAAATTCATGCCATCACAGCTACATTCCTTCAAGATGCATTACCCAAGTTTACCAACTAAAAAAACTGATCGAATTCTTCCTGAAAATTGAAATGAAGAACTCAGAGAAACAGAAAGAATGGACAACTAATCAACAGTCACACTCATAAAAGCACACAGATTAAAATAGTAAATACAGAAGTTCCTAGATGAACTCTCCTAAAATTATCCTTCTCTTATCCTACAGTCACAGTCACTACACCAGTAATCTTCTGTCTCACCAATATCCTGCCACTGTAAACTAGAGAAACAGAACTAATCAACAGTCACACTCATAGAAGCACACTGATTAAAATAGTAAATGCAGAAGTTCCTAAATGAACTCTCCTAATATTATCCTTCTCTTATCCTACAGTCACAAGTCACTACTCCAGTAATCTTCTGTTTCACGACTCTCACCAATATCCTGCCACTGTAAACTATTTCATGGCAGCAAGAGTCCATAATTCATAAGTTATGAAAGCTGTAATGTTCTGCATTCCTGTACAATTTCAACCCAACATAGTTTACTGATAATCTGATATATTCTTAACTTACAAGGAGACCAAAATAGATAAGTTTACTTTGCTATCAAAAGACTCCCTGCATAAACAAAACTAGTATCACACTATAAATAAAAATAGATTTTGGCGGATTAACCAGGTTGCAAGAAACTTATTGAACTATGATATAATGATATGCATAAATAACAAACGTTTAGTGCTTGGTCAATCTGAACAGCAGAAGCTGAACTAACCTCTCATCAGTTGCCAAATTTTCCAAAATAGCTTGATACAAAGATCGTTAAAGAAGACGTAGAAACATCAATCAATCAAAGCCTTAATCCCATAACTAGGGTCGCCTACATGAACCAAACTTGATTATTCCATGTAATCATCGACAAAGATCCTCCTCCTCCATCCCTTACAATCCAATGCCTCATCCTCATGCAAATCCAAAAACTTCATATACTAACTCCTTCCAACCAAGTCATTTTCGGTCTCCCTCTCCTTCGTTTAACCCCTCCATGGTCCCACCCTTCCACTCTTCATACCGGTGCACCCTCGGGTCTTCGTCTTACATGCCCAAACCAATGCAGACGGTATTCCCTTAATTTGTCTGCAATGCCTGCCACTCCTACCTTCTTGCGGATAACCTCATTTATGATTCTATCTCTTAGAGTGTTCCCGCACATCCACCTTAACATTCGCATTTCTGTAACCTCCATCTTTTTAATGTGCTCCTTCTTAGAAGCCCAATATTCTGGACCATAGAGCAACACTTGTCTTGTGGCAGTCCTGTAGAATTTTCCCTTCAACTGTAAGGGAATACTTCGGTCACATAACACTCACGTGGCCACTCTCCACTTAAGCCACCCCGACTTAATCCCGTGGGTCACGTCTTAATTAATGTCACCATTTTTCTGGATGATTGACCCAAGATATTTAAAGCATTCACTCATGGTCAAGCCCTTCCATACATACCAAATATTCAGTCTTACTCCGACTTCGGTTAAACCCTCTAGATTCCAATCTTTGCCTCCATTGCTCCAACTTGGCATTAACTTCATCTTTAGTTACATCCATCAAAACGATATCATTCGCAAACAGCATACACCATGGTAATTCATCTTGAATTGGTCTAGTTACTTCATCTAGAACCATTGCAAAAAGGAAAGGGGTTAATGCAGACCCTTAATGCAATCCAAGTGTAATAGGAAAATCTTTTGTCAACCCTTCACATGTCCTCACATTTGTTGACACATCCCGATACATAACCTTAAACTGGTCACAGTACCTTCATGGGATACCTTTTTTCAACATTACCCACCAAAGCACCTCTCGTGACACCTTGTCATATTTGTAAAACTATAAGTTGATAAAAATGATAAAACTACAATATACCGTTAATTGTAATAAACCATTCCTCTTATTTACTCAAAATGTTATGCATTAACAAAACACTTTTTTTGTATATAAAATTATATGATAAAATCTCACAACTGAGAATAATGCACAGAGCTTACTTATTCATATAGAGATGGACTAGATAAGCTTAGGGATCACCATGAGATGCTTTCTCTTACTCAAGACTATCCCGAACTTTGCCAGAAGATTTAACTGTTCCCCCTCCAACAACTTCAAATCAAAGGAATGTAACAGAGAGGCTAGTGAAAATATGACCATCTTAATCTGTATGCCTCAGCTAAAGGGAAAGTAATTGTAGTCATTCCCAAAGTCAAACTTAGCATTCACAAACCTTTTTGGGTCAAAGTTTAATGAGTTAGGCCATATTGAAGGATCTCAATGAATAGCTCATGCATTGATGAAGACTTGGGAACCCTTGGGGATGGTGTAGCCTTCGACAACAGGGTAGTACAGGGTTCAAACAAAGTGCTTCTTTCATGACAACTTGTAGGTAAGGTAGTTATAGATGTGATGCTCCTTCACTATGCTATCTCTGCCAACTACTGTGTCCAACTCATGCTGTCACTCATGTTGTCTCTGGAATCTCTCTTTAGAGCTCCAAGAATTCTGCAGATGAATGCCTTAACCTATTTATAGGCACTGACTACATCCTAATCAGTTAGGATAACTACCCACTACACCCAATGATCTAGTATCTGCCCACTACTTGCATGGTTACTTAGATGCATCTGAACTTGTCATGCATGATCCCATAACCGTCCTACTATGTCATGCTCCTACATTTTAGAAGGCATGCATCAATTATGCTTATATGGCATACCCATTTTCCCTTAGTGCTTCTATTTTCTAGGGGCACTAAGTAAGTGGCGTAACTACCTTATGACGTGCCATTCTTCCCTCCGAATAGTTGCCCACGTTCTAGGCAACGCTCCACTACTTTGGTGCTCCAATTTTATAGGAATTGTTGTAGCAAATGGGTTAACCATGTTCCAAACTGACTTTGGACAAGATTCTAGTCAAGGTAACGTAACGGTTAGTCAACCAACTAACGACATGGACCTATATTTTAGGAGCTATAATTTGTCACGTGCCACCTCAGCATAACCGTCTTGAAATTTTAGGGAGAGTGGTGAAGTGTGGGTGATGACCATAACCGCCCACTATCTCCATAACACAACCCACCCTTGAATCAAGGCAACCATATGCTATCCACAATGATTAAGTTAACCATCAAGGAATCCCTACTATTATGGTCCACTAAAGGTATCTGTGGTAAGACCACAACATTTTGCCAAAGCTCTTCCTTAGTGACTAACCCATGGCCACATAAGTCCATGGTTCCACCATAGGAACCATAGTCATCGTTGGCTAGGTCGAGCTTGCTCCTCCATGGGGAAGCCTTTGTAGTCTCCACCATAGTATAGACTGTATAGACTTCCTGACATGATCCCAAGCACATTCCCATATCAAGCCACGCTTTGTTAGGCTAGCATGCATCGTATTTAGCCATAGGCTAGGTTGGTCCACCCACATACGCCTTGGTTAAGACCACCGAGTCAGTTTGTCCTATTAAGTGTTCAACTAAGCCATCCTCATGTGCTATAGTCCCCATAGACCATCCTATGTCCAAGACTATGCCCAAGCCTCCTAGCCATAGGGCCACCCTTAGGTTAGCCACCAGCTGACAGTAACACAATAATGGGCTCTCGGACCCAACCCTTTCACTTAAACCTTGGCCCTTAGGCCATGTATGATCCATTAGGGTCCTAATAAGTCCCATCAATCAATACGATAGATAGTTATGGAGTTTTGCCCATCAAAATACTCAAAGGTTCTTTTAGCGCGCGCTTGCGTGCTAGCGACAAGCCCAAGGCCTAGTTGGCTAAGCACTCGCTAACACTAAGGTCTAAGCACATGGGGTTATTCCTTATAACTTCACAAGCTTTAAACATGAGTGTGAGTTGCTTTTATCGTCACTTGGCTCGTTTCCCTTAAAGCGAGTGTATGCAAGTGAGATCTCGTAGGTCTTGCGTGCCTATGCGGGTTGGTCGAAGCTCTTGCGTGACTGTGACAAATGGCATCAAGTGCAGTGGCACTGAGCATCTCTCACACAAACCTTCCACAACAGCCGCCATGCAACCATAGGGAGACGACACGATGCTTTGGCCTCTGTACGTGGCCACTCTAACAGCAATGCACACATCATGGTTGGTGAATATGGTGTCATGGTCTTTAAGAACCTCCTTAGCTAGAGCCGACAAGGAGATTACCACACAAAGCTTCATTCTAAGCCGGAGAGAGAATATAGTAGGTTTGGGCCAAGGTGGTTAAGTAGTTTTGGAGTTCTGGATCTACTGAGAGGAGGTGGTTGTCTATGGTTTTATTTGCTGGTGGGGAAGAATATCAACAATAACACAATGAGGAGGATCAATAGTGTAGGAACCCAAATTTCTGAAATCATGGAGATTTCCTCTGCAATGGTTAAATTAGATGCAGCAGCTAATCATTCCAAAAAAAGCAATGATATTAATTTAATTTCATACACTGCAAATCTGCAATAGTAAGCTGACAACCAAATCACATGTCCTGTGATTCCTACCAAATATGTGCCTAACAACTTACAGGTTGCAAGAAAATTACTGATTTTTGACATAGATAGGTTACGAATGTTTGGTGCTTTAATTTGGATTGATTAGGTTGCAGGAAGGTTATTGATTTTTTAAATTGATGAATAACGAATGTTTGGAGCTTGATTGTACTGTACAGCTTAGCTCAGCTCAAGTTTAAACAGCTTTCAGATACATTGGTGTAATAGAAGTAGGTCACTTAAGGATCATGTATAAACATTTCTTTGAAATTATACAGGTAAGGGTATGTAAATCATCCATACTCGTTGGCCCTATGGCCTCTATCCCATCTTAAATTGGTTTATGGTCAAATACACAATAACAGACATGTCACAACTTAAACTTCTTCAATTGTATGTATTGACATTCTACAGAGGCTGAACACAAAAAATTGAATTTAAAAATGCACCGTAACAACGAACCTTGGAGCGAAAAAAATATTAGGAAGTAAGAAGCTTACATCAACGAGCTCCATAAATCTCTGAGGTAGAACAACCTCTTAATTTGTAAGCCTTCTATCCTTGAAGAAAAGGACATCCAAAAAAAGCTTAGCACAGCCCAGCTTCTTTATAAGCATTGAAGCAAGATGAATTCAATCCATAGAACCTTTCCTGAGCAACATATTTTTGAAGTCAAAGACTTGTAGCCTTGCCTCCTGAAATATGAAGAGCGTTTAAATTTGCAGCTTCAGAGACACATTGGTGCACCATTAACATGATCACCTGAATTAAATTCAAATGTCAAAGTTAATCTTCTACTACCCCATATATAACTAATCTCAGTCAAATATACAATCATATAGACCAAACAGACAATTTTATTACATGCCACATAATGCTATTAAGACATCATCAATAGAACAAGTGTAAAAAATTTTACCCAAAAGAGATATTTTGCAGCAAAGCTTGTTTGACATAACCTTTAGCCATATTTGAAGAAGAACTGAAGATCCAAAGAGTTCTTTTGCTCATTCTGTGGGTGAAAAAGACGAATTAGATTACATCAAACCACTTGGGCAGCGACCTCAGCTTGCACAAAATCAAATATTCAAAAAAGAAAACATATTGTACAAAATAGCAATCAGACAACTAATAAATATTTCCATCATTTAAACTTGATTCACAGTGTGTGTAAGACAATAAAGATACAAATGTTAATAACAAGAGTACCTTGGACAAACCTGTCTTTAATCATCCCTAAATTTCACTAAACAGTCATAGATTTGACCTTTTGTTCTTTCCAGATGTGAAGTTCAATGATCCTCATAACTTGGAGCTCTATAATCTACCCTACAAACTATAATTGATTGATTGCGCTCAGCATTTACTAATAAAACAAAGATTTAGGTTATTTGAAAGGACTAAAAGAAATTAAAATGTGAAGAAGGAATGCTGCAACCTTTTAGTCAGCAATTTAAGATCATGCAACATTTTCTTATGGGCATTATCCTCTAGATGAAGACTAATGGATAAAAAAATATAGCAACTATTGAGACGTACCAGTGCTACCATACATCTGACTAGAGCCTGGAGGAAGCATTTGAAGGAGCACCATACTAGCAGATGAGCTACTCTGCTGCATAATGGGCATAGACTACTTCAGCTACTTTGGGATTCATAAAAGATTTCTGATTCTTTGGGGAGAATAATGTTATATCATGCCCTAACACCATCAGATACATATTTGCAGGGGGGATAAATCTTTTGTTTTTATCTTGATCAAAAGAAACTTTATTCAGCAGATTCCTACACTGAACATTGACTGTAACTGCCCTAACCTTCTGCTTTGTCATAGTCTCACAGGAACAAGGTTCCCAAAAAGCAGGCTTCTCACAAACCATTTATGATTTATGTATAAATGGTAAAAGCTAAGCTTCCAAGAAGTTTAAGCTGAAATTCAATTATAAGATAAGTAAATAAAATCTCTATAGTTGATCAATTTTCCTCACCAGAACACTTCCTATCTTATAACAGAAATGAGAATTGAAGTAAGATATACATTAAAAATTGGAATGCTCTAAACTGAGACAACAAAATCTGAAATTTGACCTTGCGAAGAGATTCGGAATCATAAAACAAATTTAAGGAAAGGATTGCAGGGCAACAACCCTTTGCTACAATTGATAGTAGAAAAGGGCAGTTTTATGGCTCCAAAAATGTTCACATCTCAAGTACAACAAATAAATATGTACTGGTACTGCTCTAAACCACCACAAGCTGGTACTTCAAAACCCCTTTGAAGCCTAAATGGGATTAACAAGACGCTAATAGCAATGAAGTAAGTAAACAACCCACAATCCTATACAAATGAGTTTTCACGAGTAACATTGACGAATAACAGAACACAAAAAGACAAATCAAGCATATACTCCAAGTATTCAAAATAACAAGACATTTAGCTTTCAAGGCCAAACCTTTTCAGTTTTGACAACTACATTCAATCAGTATATCATCATATAAACAACAAAAAGACGTACTATTATAAAGACCTTTGTAAAGAAATGGCAATGATATAAATTATACACACTTGGACAAAGTAATCAACACAGTTTTAACTACGACAGCTCAAGTCAAATGTAATCCATGATTTGGAACAATGATCATATAGTTTAACCTACATTGTCCCTAGAAAAAATACTTACTCATAAACCTCTATCAAGTTGTCAACAGTTCAACACTACCCCCCCCCCCTCTCTCTCCTTATTGTACTTATTCCACTCCCAATAAATGAAAGAAGAGGATCTTACATGGAAGATAGAACCTTTGGTGGTACTAACTACTAAGGCTTTGACATTGTTGTTGTATTCCACAATCAATTCCCAACTTAAGACAAATTGAGCAACTTAGAGCAACTAATGTGTCTCATGGTCCAAAAGTAGAATTTCCCAACTTCTTACAAATTTCGCCAAACCTAACAATTTCATAGTTTTCCACTCTTTGACAAGTACAAACTCTTACTAATTTATCATATATTATCATACAATGTATGCCAATTAAATAGACGGCGCAATGTGGATGTCAACTAGTATATTTGAATAAAGTAGAGTGATATCAAACACCAAAAGCAAATCCCGTTATATTAGTCACCTTTTACGACTCTCTCTATACCAATAATAAATTAAGCGCGCAATACAACTTTTTAAAAAGCAAAATCATACAAACATACAATTGCCAATTTTCACATATAATACCTCAACTTTTGGGACTTGCCCCTCGTGTTCACCAAAAAAAAAACATATAATACCTCAAAAAGCCCTAATTTTTTATAAATTTTGACATATACAATTTTCACAAATAAAACTTGAGAAAATCACAAACATATTGGATGAATTTCAGCCAGTAACCAACATCAATTCCTTAAATCAAAACGAAAACGCAGCTTATATGTTATACATGAATTAATTCGACTTATCAACAAATAATTGAAAAACCTAGGCGTAAAATTAGGAGAAAGAAAGAGGAAGAAGATTACATGATGGAGATCGCCGGAAAATTAGGGTTTCGCGGTGGTTAGACTTGTCGTGATATTTGGTCGGCGATTTGCAAAAGTCAGACAAACCAGGAAATAAAAAATTACTCCGTACTGTAAAAACTGTATAAATAGTGTCAAAAATCAACACACATAAAAAAAAAACGTACATAAGTACATTAGCTGCCGCCAGAAACGGAAATGCCTTTTTGCTATTTGACTTAAAACCCACCACGAACTAATTGCATACTAAATTGGCATATAGCTTTACATTTTTGGTTGTCAAAACACGTAGTTTTTTTTTTTTTTTTTTTTGTATGAGTTGTAGCACAGATGGCCAAATTCTAAGGCCATTGAGTTAGGATAGAAATTAGAGGTCCACATGAAGTGTATAAACATGATTATGAAAAATATAGAAACTAATAATAATAATGGCAAGTACTTTAGTTAAGCACTTTGCAATAATCTTCCTTCCTGGCACAATGGCATTCTGGCACTTTGCAAACTCTCTTTAATTTAGCTTTGTAGATAGTGTGTATGCTATTGTTATTGTGTACGTTATTTACGTGTTTGTTTCTCCATAACATTATAATAAAAATATGCTATCATTGGTGTTTACTTTGGCACCCAAACTCGTCTTGTTTACTAAGTGGGGATTGGGGGATCATTAACCTACCAACCCTCATTCTGTGGGCCACTTTTGTGGAGATTTCTCATACATCCTCCTAAAGTTCTAAGTGGATTAATTGGTCCATGTATAGTAAATGCAAGATTTAATAATACTCCATCTGTTCCATAATGTTTTTCAGTTTTCAGGAACTTAGTTCTTAGTTTCACGTATAGTAATGTGTTTGTGTCGGGTTGTGCAATGGGCCGCCTTTATTTGGGAGAAACATATTGAGACATGGCATATCCTGACCTGGCTGGCATGACAAATTAAAGCACGCTAAAATTAATGAAATTCTGCTTAGGCACGCAAACCGACACAATGACACGTGGGCCCACCTTTAGAAAATTTCGACCCGACATGACAAGAAACTCATGGGCTGATCCATGGGATGCTTTTACTAAACCCAAAGCATGTAGGCTCGGCACAAGGCACGACCTGACACGGCCCAAAGCCATCTTTAGCTAGGGCCTTGCCTAACCAACTAATGCTCCATTCACCAAAGAAGAACCAGGTTCAACTCAATGCCATAGTTGGCCTGCATAATTTTATTTTTTTTACCAATCGAAAGGCCACAACCTATAAAAAAAATTAAAAAATAAAACTAATTTTGATAACAATTATTCAAATAAATGGTTTCTCCAAACCTATAAAATGCATAATTAGTTAATAATTTAATATGTATAAACTTTTGGTCTTTCGTATAATGTATTTATATTAGACAAAATAATACTCCGTATTTCATATAAATTATAAATATATATAAAAAAAACAAAAATAAATAAAAAAAAAGGAAGGATGAGGTCGATCGATGGGAATTAGAAATTAAAAGGATCGGAGACACTTTATTACCTTTTATCATATCATGAATGTAAATTACACATTATGGGGCTGTGCCCCTTGGCTTAAAAACAATGAATGAAATTTCATGTTGTTTTCTTCTTTGGAATGTAATGGGGACCTTATAATTTGGGTACGTATGGGGCGGTCCAACGTCTCCAATTCGACTGACATATGTTTTGTTTTTGCAACAATATAAATATAAAGTAGAAGATGATAAAAAGAATAATTCAAAATTTTATTTATGAAGAAAGATGAAATAATGATTCAATATTCCACTAACACCAAACATACAGTATCTCATCTTCAATTCTTGTTACTTTTGTAGGAAAGCCAGGTCATTTCTCCACAAACTACCCTAGCTTCAAGGGGTTTGTATAGTAGGACCATTTTTCTTGGCATGCTTTCATGGGTTTTGACTTAAACCGTTTTGTTCTCAATTACTTCTTAAGTCTAATTCTAACATAAGGGAGTGCATCACCCTGCATTCCACTCTTGTTATCTTGTAACGTTAATGTTGCGGTCAAGTTGAGGCAGGAAGGCTTCGTTCGTTGCTCAATTTAATGCACTTTTTACATCTGTGGAGTCGGATGTGTTCTATTTACATACCTGATTTTTACTGATCTGATCGTATCTAATCTTATCTGAACTTATTAGCTCTTATTAGAACTTATCTGAACTTATCTTATACGAACTTTTTAACCCTGAAATAAGTAGAATTAAAGTGAACAGAACAAGGCCCAAGACTATCATACCCCCACACTCGTATCAGTTATTACTTTTTTCAAGTCTATGTTCTAAAATGTTCTTTCTACTCATAGTAAATTTAGGATGAAAAATCACTATTGCGATAATTAATAAAGAATTAAGAACAAAAAATGTATACTTCCATAAGAAAGGGAAATTGAAATAAGCCATTAACTTACTATGTGTATTATGATAAGTTGCTTTTGGATTGATATAACAAAATTTGCAAATTAAGGCATAAGAGCATGCTAAAGTTATTAATCACGTTTTTAGCTTAATTTGTGTATATACTCAATTATTTTTCTACTCCCGTACTAACCAAAGGAATTTTTTAACGTCATCAATAAATTGTTACTATCAGTAGCAAATTGGATTCTCATAATTAAGCATCATTAATAATATTTTATATCATTGATAATATAATAATGGATTAATGTAGATCTTAATTATGTAATAATTGCTCCTTAACATTCATCAGCCTCTTATCATGCTTAGGTAAGATAAATAGTAGTTTTGTATGAATTAAGCTTGTTGGTGAATAATTGTACGTACTAGCTCATTAGCAACTATAGTTGTGTGGTCATGATGATGCAACCAATTGCGAAAGTTGGTAGTTATAAAATTCCATAAAAGAGGAGAAAATAAAGATTTAACTTAAAATTTATACTTTGTTTTCATCATTAGTTTGAAAAAATTAGTGAGACGTATCTTATTATATGTGATATGATGTGTACTTGCTACATTGAGTGGATCCGAATTGATACACTATCTTTGTCAAAAAAAAATTGGTTACTTACAGTTTTAATTTCATATGTTGCACATCTTATCTTGATGTGGACTTAGCTAGGTGAGTGTACGTAGAATGTAATTCTACCTTTATATAGTTAGTATATGAACCATGTCCACAATTATATGTCGCGCTATGCATCCTCTCACGATCAAGTGCAAAAGAAGAGTATTTTATGTCATGGTGTATGTTGGGTGTTATGTAACGTTCGATTAATATTAGATTATCATCATCTACTATGTAATAAGCCTATGACTGCTATGAGACACCTCTAACTGATTAATCGTTTATATGCAACACAAACAAACTTTTATGTTTTCAGGTGTTTACCTATGCAATAATATTAACAAACTGAACATCTTGAGATAGAGAAATTCATTTTTATCGAAAAAGTATGTCTTCAAGTTGGTTAACAGACATCTACAGTTCTACACTAAACAATAAAATAAAGTATTGATCTTCTTTAATATTATTGTTCGACCTTCTCACACGCTATGACTATAAGAGTGTGTATTGATAATATTATTGCCCTGTGTTATATTGTGTAAGCTATTAGCATGAACATGAGTCTCATCAACTTACCGTCCGTGATTAACAATTGCCAAAAGCTAACAAATCTACCTGATAATTAATTTGGTGCCATAGAATATATTTTTGATGTACTACGTGACAGTTTACTATGATTATACACCCCCCACTTTGTCGGAAACAAATACACTTACTCTTATACAACAAATATATACCCGAAATAATTCCGTGATTCGCCAAAAGGTAACGCATATAATATGGGGTAGGCCTTGAAATGAAAACTGACCAACGTTAATTATGTGTGACAAAATTAATTAAATTAATTAAATCAATTGAAGTTACAGCTTTAATTCCTATAATTGTCTTGTTATACTATATAGTACTTCATCATGCTATGATTATGTCACTAAGTACAAAACTATAGGTGATTAATTAAGTTGAAAAAAGATGACTTTGGTTGCTTAAAGCGCAATTTATGAACATATAGTATTATAGATTTATAGTGTATATTTTTTTTTATGACGAAAAAGTATGCTAAAGTCCTTATCCTTTATAATTGAGTGGTATAATTATTAGTAGTAGAATAATTCAATGTACACAATGCCTTTCCCAAACAAAACTAAGCTAGAGATATATGCAAAGTATTTTAAGAAGCCTTTATGTCACGAAATTCATCATTTCTGAGTTGTAAAAAAAATCAAATGCATAAATTGTATGAATAAATTTCAAATACTTTGAAGGAAAATGAGTAAGAAATATTCTCTCCGTATTTGAATAAATGAAACTTTTTTATTTTCCGTCGTGTTTAAATAACTAAAACATTTCTTTTTTTTAGTAACTTCCATCTATTTTTAAATAATATTTTAATAGTTTTTTTTAATAATATTCTATTAATTAATGGTTTTCACAAAACCCCTTACTCTCTTTTCTTTCCTCAAACTTATACTCTCCTTTTAATAAATTCAACTAAATTTCCGAAAACACTGTAAAAGTCAAAATATTTCATCTATTTAAACACAGAGAGAATACTCGGTACATACAATAATGTTAGATTTCTCACAAGCTATACCCAAATTGAATCTTTATGACTAATTTAGAACTCTTGCAATTTTGATACACGTGTGTTACACAATTATTTAACCGTTGATAATAAAGTTCCAGGCTATAAGTACATATGAGTATGAAATAAAACTTCACATCAATGTCCTTGTTAGTAGAGCGCAAATGCATTTGAAAGACAATATTCTACATACATCACAATTCACTAAGAATATACGATAGTACTAATGCTTCAATTGAAAACCTTCAACTTTATCTAGAATTTAATTTTCATGGTACCACTACTTCAAAAATAAAAATCTTGCTTATCATGTGGTCAGCCCACAAATAACAAAACCTTGCATATACATCATCAATAGATGACACATGTAACACAAAGCCTCTATGCTCACAAATTAATCCGTTTTAAATTACATGTAACATTTGACTTCTCAAAATTAAATTTTATTTAAAAAATTTGACCTTATTTGTTAATATAATGCAATGTCAACCATTACTCAGTAACACTAACAAATGACATGCGTTAAACTAGTTTTAAAATGATTTATAAATATACATCATATCATATCAGATGTTACACTTAATTTGAGACAGATTATATGGAGTAATTACGTATCTATGGTTATGGAGCAACCACAAAAAATAAAGTAAGCACAAGAAAAGAAGGAATGGATCAACCAATAAAAATGCTGGAATTTATGTAATGGAGCATGCATAGAAGTAAGTCCTAGTATATACTCTCTAGAGTTAACTAGGTAGTGCCACTCAATTAAAATAAATATAAATTGGTAAAATCCATTGATAGATTGATAATGATAGATCGTATCAAAGTTGGGGTATGTTTTGTTAGTGGCGAACTTAGGTAGTCGGAAAGCTACAATTATTATTCACTCAAATAAAGTTTTTAGCATATTAAAGTGGCATGACAGACAGTCTAAGGGTTAATTATGAAGATAAATTAGTTTAATTAGACAAGCACCAATTAATATGATTTGCTACTGTATCTATTTATTAATGCGATGTTGATTTGTTATTTATTTCTTTTTCATCTTTTTTTTCCACTTTTTTTGTTTTATTTCTTTGTGTATGTATTAATTGTTTTTAAACAATAGTTAATATATATGTAGCCTTTTGCATCACTATTACAATAATGTGTCGTGTAAACACACAAATTCTCCCCCCACATCACACCCTTTAATAAATAAATAAGGAGTAACTAAAAAGAACAAAAACACTTTTCTTTTTTATTATTTTTTTATTTAATAGGCAATTTGCCTATACATGCATCCTAGTAGTCTCCCCAATATTGAGTTCTATTGTATGTCAAAATATATACTATTATACTTGTATTCTTAATCAATCAACAAAAATAAATTAGTCAATTTCCTCGTTATAACTCCTTCTATAAGAAAACATACATGAGTAAGTTATAAGTACGTCTCAATATTAAGGCAACATAATAAAATGTGTGAATGGTGTAGAGCCCAATATCAAAGGAAAAATTACAATCCATTTTCACATGAGAGGTGGGCTATTATTATGTGCCAATAGACATTTATGGAAAAATAATTGTCAATTTGGAGATAAGATAGGGTTACAAGGATAATTATAATGTTAAACTCATTATTGATACAGAACCAGCTATCAAACGGGTCTTGATTATACATACTCCCTTTGTGTTTTAATAATTGCTACACTTATCAAATGTGGCCGTGTTTTAATATTGTCTATTATTGTATAAAGTTTGATCTATAAACCATGCATCCCATCTAAAGTAAGACTAGGTTTCAAATCAATCGCCATTTAATAAGTTCCTCAAAATGATAGAGATCCTCTCATCAAATTCATGCATGTATACACATTAGCACTTAAATGAAAAATAATTTCAAATCAATATTTAATTTGTATAATTGTATTACTTTATATACAACACTAAACATATAATTTGTTTATAAAATGACAACAAATATTATTATCATTATTATTCATCATGGTAGGTACATAATTTATGTACAAAGGCTTTCCTTTGCACAGGAAGACAACGCCAAAGGGGCGCCTCATCAACTTTTTGAACAATAATTTACAGGCACAATTAATTAAAAAAAATAACAAATAAAAAGTGCACTATTTTCAGTTTTTTTCACTATGATGTACTCGTATCACTTTGGTATGGTATGATATTCTCACATATGGTTGGCTAAAAACAACCACCCGAGAAATGAAAATTAATTAACCTAATTTGGAAACATGCTACTTAATTTTGTAGCATCATATGTCATACATGCATGTACGTACATACGTGTTTTCCCGGTGGTCATCTTGTACGTGTGCGTAGCTCGACTGTTGTTTGATTGATTACTCCCGATAATGACCCAAACCATCGCGCTAATTAATTATCATTATTATTGATTGTTACCCATTTCTAACACATCCATTGTGTTCATAATTTCAATGTCATTGAAACAATCAAGCCCGAAATCTTGGATACCAAAATCTTGACAATCGAATAGCCACGAACAGTTATCTTCCCATGTAGGCAAGGTAATGGTATTAGCAACATTATTGCTTGACAAACAAGTTTGATCACTATTGTACGAGTAAGGCAACTCCAACGGTGTAACATCGTTGTCATCCCATAAGTAATTCATTAGCGCGTTATCAATGCTAATGCCTTCGATTAAGCTCGAAGTGTTAGGCTGATCATTATTAACACTCGAGCTATTCTCTGTCGGAGGGCTATTATTGTTAGTAATGTCCTCCGACATTGAATTAATGACCGACATGCTATTAGCTGGATCGCTATTGGCTGTCTCTAATGATGATGACTGGGTTTGATTTAAGGACTCAGCCGTGCTTATATCAGAATTATTATTGTTGTTAGAAGATGAAGATGATTGGTTTGGAATAATTTGATTATTTGGGGATTGATCTTTGTTTAAAGGTTCATGGGTAACGGGGTCAATTCCCATCTTAATAAGTTTCTTCTTAATATGGGTGTTCCAATGATTCTTGATCTCATTATCCGTTCTCCCCGGTAATCTTGCAGCAATTTTGGACCACCTGAAATATGATCAAAATTATCAGTAATTAGTTTCGTAATTAGCAAAAATGGTTACATAACTTTAATTTACGTCATTGTCATACATACTATATTTTCTACACGGGGCAAAAGGTTAAAATAAAGAAATAAAAAGGAATACAAAGAGAAAACTATATTCCAAAAAGCTCCGAATTAAAAACCGCCAAAAAATCTAAACAAAGGGATTTGAAAGACAAGCTTTTTTAAAGCATTGTTATTATTTATAGACACCAATCACATAATTAATTAATATCATTGTAACTTTTGTAAGGCCATTATGTCATAATTTACAATAAATTTAATCGACAAGAAACTATGTGCTACTCGTAGCTAGTTAATTGTCATGGTCATGCAAAAGTTAGGTGATTTGGTTACTTAAAAGTTACTTCAATAAAGAATACTTATCTTGCATATTCCATATAATATCACCGTCACAATATAAGTTGACGGTGAAAAGTTACCTATGTGTGATTTTAACTTTCACGTTATTAATTTATTCCTAATTTAAATTACGGTATTAAGACAGTAATTTTACTTTGTACTCCGTACTAGCTACTAGTCAAGATTTTAATTTAGAGACAATTAACTTAAGCAAAACATATTTTTATAGTCAAATGAATAGCAACAAATTTTAGACTTTTGCAATTATTATTTGTAATAACTTCATAAACATTTCTAAAAAATGTCATTATTTTCAAACCATAAGATCTTTTCAAGGAACATAATTAATATGGTGTTTTCATGAGTACTCGATTACAATCTTTCACGATTTCACTTTAACCATGATTCTTTTTATTATTGTATTATCTTAAGAAAAGGTAGACTTAATTAATTAGTATCATTACAATTTTGTACATTTACAATTTTGTATAGTTATTCATTCAATTAAATTACAAGGCACACATTGTTTAAATTTATGTTACAAATAAAAAACGAGACTTGTGCATGAATACCGACGTAAAAATAATGTTACCTATTTCCAAGTCGAGCATGAAGATCAATAACCAATTGTTCTTCAGCATCACTAAGAAGGCCACGTTTCAAGTCAGGCCGGAGATAGTTAGTCCACCGGAGACGGCAGCTTTTACCGCAACGCCGAAGACCGGCGAGCTTAGGGACAGCCCTCCAACAACATTGCCCATTAGTGAGGATAAAGTTGATAAGCTTTTTATCTTCCTCAGCGGTCCAAGGGCCTTTTTTAACACCTAGTTTGTCACAACAAGGTTGTCGTCCCATAACGCGTATAATAAAGCACCACCACTACCACCACCGCGACTACGACTATGACTATATGCTAGAGAGTAGAGAATGAAATAATAAAATGAAAGTGTTATGTTGTAAGCTCTTTCTCCTTGCTAGAGTTGGAATAATAATAAAAACTTGTAAAAGAGCAAATGAGTAATGAAATGAGGATCACACCAACCTATATATAAAAAAAATAAAAGGATGACTTTGTTAATTTCCTCTTGTAATAAAAAGTGGTACCAAAATATTTATAAAATTTTATGAGACAAAAGATAAGACCCCACCGAGGTTTACTTGAAAGGTGCTTGGGAACAACAATCTAACTTCTTCTGGTGCTTCAACTTCTTGGTCCCACACCAATAGTGCGAATTGGGGTGACCCAACTATAGACCTACAACATGTTTTTGCATAAAGTTTTTTTTTTTAATTAATATTTTTTAAAAATAATATTATGTTAATTAACAATTACTAAAGTCTTTATTTTCGTTTAAGTGAATGTTCTGATTTATTGTGATGAACTGAAGTGATTGGAGTTGAACTGAACAAAACTGAACTGAATTGAATAGAGCTTAAATGAATTATCTATGAGAGAAGAAAATTAAGAAGTGAACTGAAATAAACTGATTGAAGTTGAACTGAAATTAAGTTGAAAATAATAGACCCTAAATTAGAGCTATTATTTTTAATTTGGTAAATACTTCACTATAGCTGAAAAGTGTGTATGAAATTGATAAAGTACTTAGGCCCTGTTCTTTTGAGCTTCTGGGCAGAGCAGAGCAGATTTCAGCAGAGCAAAGCAAAACAGAGCAGATTTCAGCAGAGCAGAGCAGATTTCAGCCGAGCCGAGCAGAGCAAAGCAGATTTTATTATTATTATTATTATTATTATTATTATTATTATTATTATTATTATTATTATTACTACTACTACTACTACTACTACTACTACTACTACTACTATTACTACTACTACTACTACTACTATTATTATTATTATTAAATATTAATTATTATTATTATTAAATATTAATTATTATTGTTATTATTATTATTATTTTTATTAATAATTATTAATAATTTATTATTATTATTAAATATAATAATTATTTTTTATTTTTTTTATTTTTTTTTATTAAATATCAATAATTAATTATTGTTGTTATTATTATCAAGTATTAATTATTATTATAATTAAATATTATTTATTTATTATTATTAAATATTATTTATTTATTATTATTATTATAAAATATTAATTATTATTATTATTAAATATTAAACATTATTTATTTATTATTATTAAATATTAATTATTATTATAATAATTTAATATTAAGTATTAATTTTAAGTAGAGCAGAGCAGGGCAGAGCAGAGCAGAGCAGAGCAGATTGAAGCAGAGTAGAGTAGATTTCAGCAAAGCAGAGCAGAGCAAAGCAGATTTCAGCAGAGCAGAGCAGAGCAAAGCAGCTCTAGAGAACGGGGCCTTAAATAGTTATAAGTTTAACTTTGTGTCAAAGCTCAATTATAAAAAAGTATATTTGAAATCAAATTTAATTAAGGAGTAGCTTCATAACACAATAAATAATAACTGACCAAACTTATACTTCTTAGGAATGTAAAACATTAAATCGATTATTAACGAGGTCCTTTTTTCTAATTTGGTATAGACTAATCAAAGTAATACGTACTATTAATTATTTTAATCAATATATTACAATATTTATCAATTATTTGGTTAATTTAATCACTATATTACAATATTGTGGAAGTATCATTTTAGCATTAAAAAAAATTAGCATAAAATATCTCTAAAAAATCTTGTAAAAAAAATGTAAAAATAATAATTCTTCTCCCTGAATATAACCATGTACAATCGCATTCCCTCCGAATTTGAGCTTACTCAATCATAGCATCACCCATTTCGTCATCCCTACGTTTTCATTGGCTTTTGTTAAAGAATAGAATGTTAAAAAGCGTGTCTTATAAAAAATAAAAAGAAAAAAAAAATGTAAAAAAGAATGGTGCAACTTAACCATGGTTAGCGCGTAGACTAGAGACTATGGTCAGCATAATCTTTGGAAGATAATCAACTATCACTTTCATGATAGCACCTTATCTTCTTCGAGTCTGTTTGGCTAATTGATTGCTCCAAGACCATAGTTCTCTTAAGCAAGTTATTACTTTTTTTAAAAAAAAAATAAAATAAAAAATAATATGATGTATGACGAAAACTATAATCGAGTATTAAACATTTGAAACATTGTCGATCTAGAGTGAAATCCTATTGAGGTTATAACTTATGAGTTTATGTTCAATCACATGTGATGATTAGAGTCTCAGCGGGCATTGGTTTTATACTCTATCATATCACCTCTTTACATGTAAAGCTCTTGATCAATGTTAACTAGGGAATCGGATCTACTCAACAAAAAGTTTTAGATAAAGACTAGATAGAGCTCTAAAATTGATTTAATATTATATCAATGTGCATTGTAGATCATAATTTAGTTTATGCTTCTGATCCGATTTCTACATTGATCAATAATATGAATGTGATGACCTTGTAATTTTAAATGACTAGCTAGCTAACATGAATAAGAAATGTTCAAGAGGGTAGGGAATAACTCAAGCGGTTAGAGCTCACACAAGAAAAAATGAACAAGAAATATTGTCGACTCAATCTCAAGCAAATTCATGGTCATCACACTTTCAAATGTGGTAAATATGGCTACATCGTTTGGTACATGTACCTAAATTTATAATTAGGTGAAAATGAAGAAACACATGTTCTCCCCAAGTCTCTGTAATTAGATTTGAATATTTATTCTGTTTATTTTTAATTCATGAGTTAAATAATTGTAAAATGATTTACACATGGGAGCTTTCCAAATAAAGAGGGAATAAGAACAAAAATAAAAACATGAGCACAGTACATTACACATGTTCTCAACAATGCTCTATCGTTAACTCATTAATCCATTTATTTTCTTATTGGATCATTATCATTAGGTATAACTATAAGATATGTTTGACAAGTGAGACCTAATTAAGAACATCCCCATGTCAATGAAATCACATCTAGATCAAGAAATTAAATACCAACTAAATAATTAGTTCGTTAGAGACTGATTCATACCATTTAATTGTAATTAGAATTTAGACCATCCAGATGCATGTAGCAGCCACAAAATCAAATAATCCTTAAATTCTGAGCTATGGTCAATTTGTACGTACTAAATTATCAAAATATGTGACATTGTAATAAATAGGGATGGAAACTTTCAATATTAAGTCTTCGTTGAATCAATTATAAGGTTAACGATTTAACCCTCGTGAGACAAAAGAAGGAAGAGTCAAATATCATTTACGAAGGAAGCGAAAATGATATATAGAGTATACAAATTTTAGGGTTAAAATTTAGAATATTAAACATCAATTGATCACGCATTGAGAACACCGACTAATTAATTTAGTCATTAATCTTGAAATTAATACTATTCTAGAAATTATATTTTATGTTTAAAGTTAGCCGTAAAGTTGTATATTCGTAAATAGTGAATTAAAGAGAGCAACTCATTAGTTAGCCATTTTCTTTTTTGACGGCTATGCGTGCAATCTACAAAGTTTTTTTCCCGTGTATTTTTATGATTTCTTATGTATTATGCAATACAATAAGGTACATATATAATTAAAAAAAAAAACTTATATGTTTAATGAAATACTTCTTTAATATCCATATTCACCTTTTTTGTTAAAAAAAATGTTGAAATTTCACCAAAATATTACTATTGTATATATTATGATGAACTATGAATTGCAAGTTCTTATTTTATAATATCCTCTAAAAATTTTATCTATTAAAATTATTTATACAAATAGATTATTGATCAAAGCTCAACATCAATAGTCTCCATACTTGTGTTGAAACACCCCAACAAAAACACCATACTTGATGATAATATATTGATGTAGGCGTAATTTAGAGCCCTTTTAACTACAAACATAGAGCCTAATACTAACAACTTCAATTGCATCTTTTTTTAATAGCTAAGGTAGCATCATAATTTTATCCTCAATTTCATGATTTAATAAAATATTAAATCAAGAAAATGGCGTGTTAAATGGAATACACTTAAGGGTAGATGGCCACTATGAAGAAGTAAGGAGTATAAAGTTTAAGGATTGTTACAAAGCTTCCCCACACGGCCAGACGCAAAAGCGCGCATGCGTGTACATTGGCAAGTTTTAAATAGCCAATGAAATTGATTTTATAAGATTCACACTTTTATGCTTTGCCCACATATGCTTTGTTAGTGTTTGAACATTGGGAATTTGGCCCACACTAGCTCTAAATTCTTGACACTTGTTTTAATTTTATTTTTCTAGATTGTTCTAATGGTTAATCCGGATCCTTTTTTAAATCCGGATTCATATTTTAATTTTAGGTAACAAGGCGTTTAATTAGCGTGTGTACTGCTGTTTTACTTGACTGGTTTGATTGACTATTTTTATTGACTTTTAAGTTGACTACTTAAATAAATATAAATTGATTGATAAACTCACATGTAAGGACTTGTAAATCTATAACTATGTGTAATTATATTCATATAATTGAAGTGGTAAAAAAAACCCGTAAAAATTACTATATTTAAAATTTTAATTTTACAAGTTACTAGCTCTAAGGCTAGTATCTTTTTATTTTGGCTTATAGTCTTAAACGTCAACTTTTCAATTGATTTAAAAATCTAAGAAGTATGTACTAAATATTTTTGGTTAGTTGTTAGCTAGCATAACAAAGCCAAAACCCAATCAAAAATCCATTTGTCAAATTTTCCCACAACTTTTACATTTCTAGTTCTATAAGAACACATATGTAGAATTAAATGTGGTGATTGTGAATATGGCTTGAATATTCAATTTTATTCTTATTTTGTTTTGTGTTGATTTCAAGTTGTTAACAAAATATAGCTATAACTTTGCGGTATCAAGAATTCAAGACCAATTAATTTTAGTTTTGAACTTTTATATAATTAAGTCGTACATATAGTACTATATAGTACTACGCTAATTTCCAAAACATACATTAACTAACTTTAAACTAATAACTCAAAATTAGCAACAACAAAGAACAAGCTCTTGATTTTATTGGTATAATCATGAAGTTGTTAATATTTAATCAAACTGCATCTATGAAGATAAACATTACACCCAATTAGCCAAAACATTAGACAAAACCATAATCTTAATTATATCATAAAAAACAAAAAATGGGAGCAGTTTAAAACCCAAATTAGCAGTAATTGACTTGGATTACTAGTTTAGGCTAAAATTTCAACGTGGAGCCCTCTCCTTTAATTTGATTGTCAATGCCAAACTTGCTAGACATAACTTGATGTGCTTAGTAAGTCTTTTAATCCTAGGTTTGTTTTCAAAGTTATATCTTGTTTTTCCTCCTAATTAATTAAGTATTTGCAAAAAATTAGACTATTCTAACCATTATTAGCAATTAATAAATATAATGGCAACTGGGATTTTTATACATTAAAATTGCACGTATGTTTGACAATCAGCAACATTTAATTTCTTCTTCAAATAACCTAAATATATCCGAATTTTACTAACTTAACTTACAATTAATAAAATAATTAAATTACAAACCATGAAATAAAAGCAATTGGTGTTTTCTTTTATTGTAATTAACATAAAGTTATGGAAAAATTAATGGGTTAAATTAGTGACAGATGTGTGTAAGAGAATGACTATTACTGTTTTCTTACAGCTTGCAAGTTAAGACTTACATATAATAGAGAATCTTATATTTTTTGAGTGTATGTTTGTAGTATACAAATTGTATACTACAAGTCGTTGTACGTAACCCTAAGGGAATCGAGGAAGGAGCATAATTCTTAATTTAGTAACAATTAACAATAATACTCCAGCTTGGATGGTAGGCGATAATAAATAATGCTAATATCATAATAATGATGAAGTTGTATATGCAACATAGCTTAGTATTCCTTTGTTTGGCTAAGAAGTACGACGGATAAGATGGATGGGAAGAGAGAAAATATATCGTTAAAAATAGGAAGGAATATATGACATACCTTCCTCACAAAAAGAAAATTTAATCTACTCTACTCTTTACAAAAATATTTTTCCCCCTAGCGAAGAAATTTAATTTGGAACGTTGATTTTTCACAAATTAAATGTTCTCCATCAAAATAAGCAGTGACGCGAAATTACAGCTTAAATAGATGTAGAATTATGTCAAATTATTTTCCATCCCTAAGCTAGCGAATAAATTTAATTTTCGAAACTTAAATGTTCTCCATCAAAATAACTAGTGACGCAAAATTATAGCTTAGATAGATGTAGAATTACGTCTACCATAGGTTACTTAAAATAAGTAAATAAATAAAGAAATATAAGTACGTACGTACTTACTCGTATAACCTTGTGACACAAGAATTACAGCATGCCTTCTTTTTAAGGAAAGACAAATGAGGCTTAACTTGCCAATTAGTGAGCTTAATTAGATTAAGTAAAATATAATGTATGTCATTATCTTAAAACCATAAGAACACACCTGACATACACCTGCCATGTTCTTATAATGCCCCAACATTATTCGCAATGATTGATAATAAACCACGTCAAACATCTCAGATTTGCAAGAATATAAATACTTTATCTTAATGGAATCATCAATCAACCAAATATACTCCATCTGTTCAGATATAATTGTTACATTGTCCTAATTGTTCATAAAACATATTCCTAACGACAAAGATACCCTTTTCATCGCCCAATCTTTATAAAATATTATGGTTAACCTAATAAAAATCTTGTTACTTTCATTCATAGTTCGATAGGTTTTTATTTAATCTTTTCGTAAATCCTGATAAAACTGTATGTATATATGTGACTATTAGACCCGAATGAAGTATTGTACTCCGTACATTATAGTAATGGAGTAAATATATAATTATTGAATAGAAGTTCCTTGTAACATAAAATGTGGTCCAAAATTATATAAAACCACAATTACAAGAAAAGTATGGTGGCATTGCTTGTAAGATTGAGCATTGTCGGGTAAAACCTCAGCTGTTACATACTACAGTTTCAGTTACAGGTTCAAAATCTAAGCTTACAACTGGGATAACTTAGAGAAAATATATGTTGTTATTATTTTGTACAAGTTGCTTCTACTTAGGAATACCACTTATGTAGTCTATACATTTGACATTTTACTTTGCATACTCTTCAAGATTACCTTTTTTTATGTAATTTTTTTGGTCCTACGTACGATAGTTCCACTCATGATCTTTATGAAGCAATACAAGAACAAGTATCTATGACTCTATGAGAGCATATCATACTATTACATTATTTGCATGCATATATATATATGTCACATTTCCATACATTATTTGTTACTTATTTATGCTTATTATAATGATCTTATTTGAATTTTGATTTTAAGTAGAGAGTATAAGTGACTGTCTTGACATCAGTATGTGTCATTAAGTGTTACATTTAACAATCATTTTATAATACACGTGACCTTGTTTGACAATCAGTTATTGACTGTTACAAGTAATAAATTGGCTTATTTGACCTATTATTAATAATATCCTACTAGTATATATATATTTTTTTTTTTTTGAGAAAGTACAAGTTTACATATGGCTTATGACTTTTAGGTGTCTATATGTGTGAAACAACCAAAAATTAGTAGGAAAAAAAAAAAGATTACTGTCATAGACATCGTTTCCTTTTGGCTGAAGATAGTTTTCAAGTAGTTGAAATAAAGATTTTGAGATAACAGCTATATTTCAATTATAAAAAAATATGATACAAAATATTTTATAAATATGAAAATGTGAAAAATCACATTGGGGAATTTGTGAAGCATCAACCAATATTAAGATTATTTATATCGCAAAACCAACTCAATCAAAATCTTAAGCTAATGGTTGAAACTCTTCATATTGGTTGCGGGATGATTCTTCCCATGTCTATCTCCCGTCATAACTCATAAGTCGCATGACGATAACAACATCTCACTAGCCACCTTGAGATAGAGACCTAGCACAGGGTGAACCTTGTACCATACCCAACGGCTCAAGATCAGGAACAAAGAGGATGAAAGCGAATTAAAAATGACATATATGTGTCACAAAGGTCAATAAAGATATTAGAAAGTAATTAAGCTAGTGATCTAAGTGATTTGAAAAGATGAAGTAATAAGTTGATATAATTATTGTATGAAAATGTGGTTAATTTGATTAATAAAAGTGATGTAGAATGGAGAGGAGGCAGGGATTAATTAATTAAGTGGAAGCAAATCACATCTCCCGTTTTAGACATCTGTCAATCATGGGTAAGTCCGTGTCCTTAAGTAGTGATTAACAAGTGAATTAAAGAGCAACTTGCATAATTACTGCTTTTAAACCATTAGTTTAAAGACTAAAAGCGACTTAAGAACTACCATTGTTACAATGTTGTTGACTAATTACTACTAATTAGTGCTAAACTGCCGACAAATTATACTTGAGTGAACTAATTAAGATAAGGTATTATAGTAGTAAGAATTTTATAACTTCCATCATTTAATTATTCATATGTTAAGATTATTGTAGAATGAGGTTAAATTTTAATTACTGAGTATTTTATTATTTGCATTATTATTAAAATTTAGAATATTTTATAATTATAAGGTTGATTCTGATACCATGTTAATAGACCAACTCAACTAAAAGTTTAACCTGATAGTTAAAGTCGAAAAATATGTTTTACACTGTAACAGATTCAATAAGTCTCAAGTTTCACATTTCTTATACAATCATTGACTTAGTCAAATAAGATAAGTATCAAGGGCTAATCAAGTATTGATCAAGACCAATTATATAAGATGTAAAAATATAGGGAAATTCTCACCGGTGACACCCAACTTCCGTTTTTTCTCAATGGTAGAATATAATATTTTGGATTATCATTGGTAATCACCAATTAGTAATACTAATTTACTGGTAAAATTAATGAAACTTTTATCTAAGTCCTTACCCATGGTTACTATGTTAAGTGAAAAATTAGCTACGAAATGACTCAATTGCCCCTATTTATTTCCCTTAACCACTTATGTCTAATCAAATAACTTCAGGGCTTCATCTAGTATACTAATTGCAAGTCAGCTTGCAAATTCTGTTGTTAATCTAACTGGAAAACAATTGAGTATTGTCGCAGATCACGGTGACTCATTCCCTATAGCTGACCTCCTGTGTCAAGAACCTTTCCCTGGAGCATTTTGTTTAGCCATGGTAGTATTAAGAGAAATTGAGAAGAAGAAGAACAAGGAGTACGAATAGAATTGGGTTGTTTAAGGTTTATATAAAGGGGTAATTGATTAAAGAGGGAAAGTAGCATATAACTTTGGAGGGAAGTGATTTTTTAGAAGGGTAGGTTTGTAATTGTGTTATTATTAATCCATGGTTAGTCAATAATTAGGCAAATGTTTCATTAATGTTACCAATAAATTAGTATTAATAATTGGTGATTACCAATGATAATAAAAAAATTTGCATTCTACCGTATAGAAAAAACAAAAGTTGGGTGTTACCGGTGAGAATTTCCCAAAAATAAAGGGAGAATCCGATAAATAGGTTTAAATAAATAAGTTCACTTTATATGAGGAGAACAACGTCTAACACACCATATCTTTTAGAAATCTTTATCTTCACACCCTTCATAGTTTTTGTTGTTGTCGAGTACTCCTTACTACTTAAATGATGTTCTTTGAGTTTTAAATTTTTAGTAATTTACGCGATTATTAGGAAAAAAAATTGACTAATGTAGTGGTTTTTGACTTACCTTTTCATTGTAAGGAAAAAATTAGCAGAGAATGCGAGTTTGAATTTATTACAAAATAAAGATTATTAGTGAAGCTTCATATAGACTAAACGATTGAATGAGAAGTCTTAGAATTAGCCCCACCTAGAAAATGTAATAATATGGAGTTTGTGGTAAAGAATGAGTTGATAATTATAACTTGTGAAATTAAAGATTCAACATTTAAACAATTTCAAACAAGTAGTTGGGAACCAAACTGAACACAAGAATATTTAATGGTAAGTTTTAAGCTATATGCTACAGTAATAATACGCAAGTTGAAACTTCATACTAGTGTACAAGAAGTTCAATCTAGATAATTGTTTACTTTTCTTTACATTCGAGATAATGCAAGGGGGTAAATAGATACTCTGCAATTTATTAATTGGAAAATTTGCAAAATTGCAGCCAATTAAAGTTCGTATATTGTGAATTGTAGCCATTTTAAAAAAATTGCAAATCGCAGCTCAAAAGTTCGTATAAATTGTAAATTGCAGCCCGATTCAACTTTTTCATCGGTTTACATGTCAAAAAATCTTCAGTAAAGGTTTTAGGGGCCATTTTAGCCTTAGGGATCCGAATTGAGCTCGGAATTAGCAAAAAAATAACATAAGTGTCTCATTTTTATACTTTTCCATTAATCGATACATTTTTGTTAGGCAAAACGAGGCACTAACGTTATTTTTTTGCTAATTCTGAGCTCAATTCGGTCCCTTAAAACCTGAAATGACCTCTAAAACTTTAACCGAAAAATTTTCAACATGTAAACCAATGAAAAAATTAAATCGGGTTGCAATTTACAATGTATACGAACTTTTGGGCTGCAATTTACAGTTTTTTTTTTAAATGGCTGTAATTTGCAAAATACGAACTTTAAATAGCTGCAATTTGCAAAATACGAACTTCAAATGGCTGCAATTTGCAAATTTTCCTTATTAATTTTATTGAGTTTTCTTGTATGCCATATTTGACATAGCACTTAAAGTAAATAAGTAGTATATCGTAAGATTCAGGGTAAAAAAATTTTATGGAGTAGGAAAATTTGTAATTAACCATTCTCTTAGATTATCCTTTGTTGAACTTACCACCTGCTTTTTACGAAATTAGAAGACTCCCCCTCCTAAAGTCAAAAACTCAAAACCATTATATATCACCACCCCTTCTCCTATTCCGTGTAGTCGTATGTACTAAAGTACCAAGCATAGTATATCCAGCTTTAGTAAAGAACATAGAGTTGTTTAGTAAAGAACATATGACTGTTTTTGTAAAGAACATTTAGCCGTTTTTTTATTAAAAATTTTTTAATAATTATACTCATACTTTGTAATTATGTACTTGTATTACTTGTTTGACACAATCAAAGAATAAATTTTAGGGAATTTCCCTTCATTTATTCATATGGATAATTCTAGGAAAAAGGAAAATAAAAATTTTGAGAACATTTGTCATAATCAAAGCAGAATCAAATAAACGAGTTATTTTCTTAAGAATAATGATGCTTCATCTCAAGTATATTCTATTTCGTATGACAGTAACACTTACTAAGAAAGTCGGAAGTTCCTCTTGTGGGGGTAAATAGTCCTTAACCAATAGGAGCCATATTAGAATAACATCATATTCAGTTGCAAAATACGTACTAGTCAAAAGTATATTAGTATTATATCATTTATATGCAAAATAGATTACGTTACTATAGTAAAATTGGAGAACATTAGGATCCTATGCAAAATAGATTACGTTACTATAATAAAAATGGATTGATTCAGCTCGATATACACTATCGCATTTGTTGTTTTTTGACTTCTTTCATGGCTTTTAATTAATGAAATAATTTTAGTTTTAAAAAAAGGGGATTATAAATCCAGATGAAACTCCAATGGAATTTGATAAAGTAACTTCTACTTAAATTAATGCATACAACCAACATCTTGTAATAAGCATAATTAACCATCTGTTTCCCAAATCTTGCTACTAACATGGAAACAATGAGTTTAGTTAAGTGGATTGCTAGTTTACCACTCAACTCCCGCGCCTGAGGTTCAAATCCTTGTACAAAGAACATGCGCACAGAATGCAGAAACTCCAAGCAAAAATAGAGCACTCGATGCAATAAAGCAATCCAATATTTGAACTCAACTATAACGATGACAGTATGACACCGAAACAACTACACAAATTTCCAAAGTTCCATAAAACTAATGCTGACAATGTGCAATATTAACAGCAACTATCTTTAAAATCGGTCTATAAGATCTGCTCTAAATCAAGATACAAGTTTCATCCAAATCACAGCATGACTTACAACTAGCTGCTGTCTAGCAATATATAAAAGTGAAGCCCATCAATGTTGGAACATGCACAATAAGGTCAACTAAAAGGGCAAAAGTGCCGAAGTTAAGTACCTCCACTCAATCCTTTAAAATTTTGCAGGAAGACCACTCATTTTTTTTGTCACCATGTTTTGTCTCACTAACAGACGTACCTCCACAATCAACCGGAAAATTTGCCCATCATCTTAGCAATAATGGGGGCCACCTTCGGATTTGCTTGGTGCTTTGACAGATTTGCTGGGTTCTTCATTACTGTAAGCATACCAAATCAAATTTCAGAAACTAAATTATGAGCAGACTTCAAATGAAAAGAGTAAAATCAGGATGGAGATTGCCGACCTTCAAAATCTCAATGACCTAAAACAAATGATATGATACCTAGTCAATAGAAACCTTACATTCTTTCATGCATCAAATTTGAGAACTCAATTCATACTTAATATAGAAAGATGAGAAATTACAAGATTAAACCAGAAGTAAATATAAATTCTTGGACAGGCCCATTTCAAATTAGCAAGTCCTACAACTCTAACCAGTAACTCAGTCTCAGCCAACATTATTTAAATAAATTTATGGGGAGATGACCCAAATATAACCACAGCATTTAGCATTAGTAAATATAATTTTCACGCTGCTGTATGTCTGTATCTCTACCCTACACCCAAAAGGCCTACAATGTGGTAAGGCCAGAACAGCAGATACAATTACAACAATTTCAAAAATGCAAGGAAAACAAGAGAATTTGTCCAGAAAAATAATGTAAAATGCTCTGCTCTCCAATAATGCAATGAAGCATAATAGAACATTATGGCACCCTACATATTTGCTAACATTGTCTTGATGCCTTCTGCATGCAAGGAGTGCACAATCATGAATCTAAAAGCTTTTTAATTACTCCAATCATATAAAATGCAATGCACTAACATAGTATTATTTGTCTGTATGTTATACCAATGCAGAATTTCTTCATAATTTAAAAATGTTCATTATAGCTGCTAAGTTTTCACAAACCAATGTATAACATTAAATGGAAGTGATTTTGAAATGGGAATAATTAGACATGTTTATTGAACAACACAAAGAAAACCCATTCCATTGACAAGACATAAAATGGGTTAAGGCCAAAATCAAAACAATCCACCCCATTCTCTCTAAATAAGAATGTGGTAATATGGGATTTGACGTCTCTAGATACAGAAATTGAACCCTCCCCACCCCACCACCAAATGGCCACTTTTAATGAGCAAGTCAGCCCACTTAATCAGACACAAATCAATATAAAGTCGGATGACTAAAACTAAACTAGGTTATCACAGGCCCAAGGATACCTCTATAGTCTATCCAATCTCACCGAGTTTTTAGTATCAAGATTTTGCTTATAAACTGACATGGAGTTTTCCATAAGAATGTGCGAGGTAAAATTCACATTTTTCATTACAGCGTCTAATAGTCAGTCACTGGTGGTAATGATTAGTCATGAAAATCAATAAGAGCACATGTATAGAAGTGCAGGGGTATTGTGTACAGCTTTGGCCATTCACAGACCATTAATACAGAGTACCAAACTGTGTACAAAATTCATTACAATTCCACCAAATCATGACCTTGTACCAAACAAGGTGTGAAGTTGAGCCATTGAGATAGCAATATAAAATAACAAAATCCATAATTAGTGCATTAACCACATCAGAAAGAGCTGAATGACATTAGTACTTACCATCTTGAAGAGCCGCCATGACCTCTGGATCCTTAAAGGCCGTCATCAACTCAGGGTCCTGATCCAAACATTACAATTACCATATAAGAAATCAAATTCAGGCTTGGAGAAACAAGAAGCATAAAGAGATAAAAGTATCAAGTAATACAAAAGGTACAGCTGGCTAATCATCAATATGGAAATACCGTAAAAATCATTTCAAAACAGCATTTCAACTCACATTTAATATTTTGCTGAAATCAACATTGCCAGGCATTCCACCAGGCATACCTCCAGCAGCTCCAGGCATACCTCCAGTGGCTCCAGGCATACCTCCAGGCGCTCCAGGCATACCTCCTGGGAACCCTCCAGGCATGCCTCCTGGGAATCCTCCAGGCATGCCTCCTGGGAACCCACCAGGCATGCCACCAGGGAACCCTCCAGGCATACCACCAGGGAACCCTCCAGGCATACCGCCAGGGAATCCCCCAGGCATACCGCCAGATCTACTTGAAGATGACTTTTCCTCCTCCTTGGCTTTCTCATAGGCAGCCTAAAAAGGAACATCACCATTTCAGTTGCATAGTCAACACAATAACACAATTTCGGATCAAAAGGAGGAAAAAAAAAAAACAGAAACCTGTGCTTCAGCCTTCCTGCGCTGTCTTTCTCGTTGAGCCCTTCTTTCCTCTCTTTCCTTGCGCAGCCTATCATATTTCCTCCTATGCTCTTCAATCCTGTGTGCATTGGGCTCAACCTGATAGGTCGATTTGAGAGGTGTAAACATATATAGGAATACCAAGTAGAACCCTAACTCCCATCCCAAACAAATAAAAACAACAGGAAGACCAAAAAAAAAAGTTGTTACTTCCTAGTATTCTTCTCACATTAAAAAAATACAATTTTACGTCGTAAGTCCTTGAAAACAGAGCTTTGACCCAAATTCTTGAATCAACTAATCCAGCATCCTATTGGCTCCACCCCCAACCACCACCAAAATAGCAATTTACATAAAGGCGGCCTCACCCTTTCCTAACGCCAGGTATTGCTACAGGAAATCAAATATTAATTATGGTCACAATAACAATAACGGTTGTAAAAGAGCGGTTTAAAACTCCAAACGTTAGTATTTTACAAAATCATTTTGCATCAGCATTTTGGTCCCTATATAGAAAATGCTTGTCCATTAGGTGATTGCTATATCCTAGTGTGCAAAACAGCTAAATAACTGCTAACTGCTAGTTAAACCAGCTAACTACACTACTGCCAAACGAGTTAACAAAGTACTATATCTCTATAGCTTGCACTATCATCTCATTCAAATGCATCCAACCAGTAGAGTATGTAGATAGAAAATAACACTGTTACTGTTAACCTACTCAACTGTTACTGCTTACAAGGAAAGAAACCCCCCTCAACATACTTCATCAATGTAAGATTGAGTAACGCTGGGGTGTCAAACCAATAATAACAGATAATAAACAGATATAAACAAATATGCAGAATAAAAAAATCAATATTGGTAGCACCTTTTTCAGCACCGCACTTATTTCTTCATCATAGTCGATTGTTGAGGCCACATGCAAATCCTTAGCAGCCTCTGCCCACTGACCAAGCATTGCTCTTGCCATGCCACGAGCTTTGTGCCCTTTAGCAGAATCAGGATTTATCTGGCAAAAGGAATATGAGTTAAAAGATTTCTGCAAGCTGCACTATGAAATCCATTCATGGATAAAAATTGAGCAAACTGAACATGAATAGGTTATGCATAGGTTAGGGCAGGAGACTATCGATTTCAACATATCATATCATATCTACAGTGGGCAGGCATTTACTCTTCAAATAATACAAGGGTATTAAATCTTGGTTGTATCACTGCACCGTGCAATGTATAGGGTTTTTGAACTTAGCACAACCGCAATATAAGTCCAAGGCAGTGGCAGACCATACAAATTTGCCCACAAAAGTGGTATAGTGACCATTATTACAGTGGCAACTGCCAACAAGATTCAAACCCTATGACAACTATAAATAAACAAATTTCAAAATTTCAGTACATAAATGCAACATATATAGCACTATAGCAGTCAATCAGCTATCCAAGAGGAGTTTTCATAAACCATTATCCAATCAGTTTCAGTTAAAAAAATATTCAAGTGTAATGTTACCTCCAAAGCAGCATCGGCATCACGTATAGCAGCATTTGGCTTTTTCATCTTTACATACACACTAGCTGTGGAGCAGCAGATGACAAATCAGTAAAACACTAGAACAACAGTCAATAAAAACAATGATATCAAAATACAAAGTATAACCTGAACAGAGCATGAAGTTTTACCTCTGGTAGCATACATAATAGCCGACGGATTGAGTAATATAGCTGATGTCAAATGCTCAATTGCTTCCTCTGGTTTGCCTAATATCCCAAAAGGCACACATGAATAAGACAAGGGAAAGCTGAGAAAACACCCAAAAAACTTTACAACATAAATGATGTAATTACCTTCCGAAATTGCTTCCATTGCCTTCATTTTTTCTTCTTGAGCCGCCTCACGGTTTTCATCTGTGACTTCAACCGAAGAATCACCCATCTACAAAAAATTCCAATACACAAAAGAGTCAATATATTTGCAACTATAGGAGAGCATTTTGTTACTCAAACTCAAACAATACAGTTCAAACCACCATCCAAAATCCTCACTCATAAAGACAGCACAACACCCTTCACAATTGTTCACATAAGGCTACTTACCCTACACTTACAACGTCAAAGGCCGAAGCTTGGGCAGAGGCATTCAGGGTAATGATATAGAACCTTAATTTCTTACCATCTAATTATTCATCAATATTCCAATAACAAAGTTCATTCACCAAACCTAACCGAATAACAACGATTTTTCAAGCATTTTAGCAGCAAATATCATACAAGTACTTCATTTCAAATAGTTCAACACATGAAAATTCTCACATTTCCGATAATAACCAAATCAAATGCATCAAAAAAATAGATAAAATAAAAAGACCTTCTGAGGAGCATCATTATCAGGCTCAACGATTTCGCCTTCTAACTCAACATCAGATTCAACAATCTCCTCCTCTTCCTCTTCTTCCTCTACTTCTTCAACATGCGGCTTAGCATCCGCTACATCCTCGTCACTCTCATCATCAACAGTGTATTTCTGAATCCACAAATTCAAACAACATTTACAACATACACACACAAAAAGCTCAAATTAACAAGCATTTTTTGTAAAAAATTAATCGAAATAAAAAATTAAAAAAAAAAAAAACCCTAGAAACAAATTACCGATTTGTCGGAAGAAGTAGGAAGCTTAGCACCAAGACTGAAACCAACAAATGCAAAAACAATGAGAAAAATCAAGAGGATAGAGAAACGACGAGATTAAACTAAGGTTTTGGCAATGGCGGAAATTCATACCCTTCGATGTAATCACGGAAGAAAGAGAGAGAAGGATCGTAGAGAATGGAAGGATTGGATTTGCAGAGATCAACGAATTGCTTCAATTGCTGAACTTTTGAATCATCCATTGTTATCTTCTTCGAGCTATAAGATTAAGATCTGCAGAAATTAATTTATCAAACAAAAATTTGGGTTTCGCAGTAAAATGAGTAGAAAGGTTGAAGATGATTAATAAATATTTAGGGTTTAAGGGAAATAATGAAATGAATTGAAACTTTTGATTTGATTGAAACCCCTAGATTGTTTCTAGTAGCTTCTTTTGCTAAATGGATAATTTTCTTTTATTAGGGGTATGAAGGGTCTGTTCATATTTAGTTATTTTCAATTCAGTTCAGTTCAGTTCAGTTCAGCTCCAATCAGTTCACTTCAGTTCAGCTTCAATCAGTTCAGTTCAGCTCCAATCAGTTCAGCTCTTAATTTTCCTCTCTCATAAAATATTCATTTCAGCTTAGTTCATTTCAGTTCAGCTCCAATCAGTTCAGTTCAGTTCAGCTCCAATCAGTTCAGTTCAGTTCAGGCCCGAAGTGTATTAATACATTTCACCGTCGAAATTATTGGAATCGGAAATTACGGTTATATGACCTATTTTTGCAAGGTGTCGTTTGTTAATGCTCCAAAAGGCAAACCTAAAATTTTAAGATTGCTCTCTAGTCTTTATTTTGGGCTTTTGTGCATAAAATAGGGGTGCAGTGGTGCATACACTCCACATGTATCTGTATCATGCATTTGTGAATGAGATGGTTCGTGTAGGTTTGTAACTCTGTAAGTCGACTTGTGGGTATCACCATATCATCTTTAACGAGTTGAGTAGTATTTATCTTGAAACACGTTAGGAAAAAGTCATGTTGTGTCGATCTTTTAGAAATAGAGTCTATGCTGGGTAGACTCATATATTGTGCTATGATAGGAGGCTCTTATTTGCAAGTAGTGCCATGTATAACTTGTGGCTCAATTCGTGTCTCTCGTGTTGTGCCAGACTTATAATAAACTCAATACGGTCATACCATGTCAAGCCAATTATGTGCTAGCTTGATTCATGCCCTCTTTTACTCAATCTTAATTAATGTACTGAAGATTCAATATTCAATTCATATACGGAGTATAAGATTGTTTTTCTAATTAATTTACCATGATTTAACGTTCCTTTTCACTGGCTAGCAATTGTTTGTCTTAAGCATATAGATTAGTTTACAAACATTTTCATTTATTTAAATTGATCATAGAAGTAATCTAAAGCTTAGTATACAATATAAAAACACTTGTAAATGCCAATTGAAAACACTATTAACCTTAAGTAGTCATCAATGATCAATTACAAGAATACTTAAGTGGCATTTGCGTTGGATAGATCGATGACTAGGTAATGCTACTTTAGGAGCAACATTGCTACATGCCTGCCATGATTGATTTCTTATTCTGGGTTTTGGCTTATTACAACCATTTTAAGTACTATTGGTGCTAGTACTCCTAGTAACTTTAGGTAATGGTATGTTTTTCCTCTTTCTGCTTCCTTAGCTTGTTTAGTGACTTGCTTTTGAAGTTGTAATGGTTGGTTTACACAGGCCGATGGCGGTACTGTACTGGGTTATGCTGTGAAAGACCGAGATTAGATAATTAGTTTGCTGTCAAGGAGTTGTACCCTCCCATTTTATCCATCCTGTATATCTTTCAATTTGAACTAGGAGTTTCTCTAGTTCATGAACTTAGTTATGTTTTGGTTGTGGGTTTAGGAAACTAATGAATGAAATTCCTAAATTCCTTTCTGGTCTTTTCAAAGACTACTTATGAGTTATTTTCTATAGTAAAGGAGTACTCCGTAGAAATTAATCAAAACATAAATATAAGGTAATTTTTACCTTATTTTTATTAATCGATTTACACTACTAACAAATTATAAAATTGAGATACACTGTCGTCTAAAAATAAAGATATACCATAATACTAGTATAACAGGAGATAAATAAATACTCCGTACATAAACACCCGAGGCAAACAATGATCATCAACTTTTGATTTAATGTGGAGCAAACTGAACTGGTAACGAAAATATACGTGAAAATTGAAAATACATGCAATACAATCTAATAGAACATGAAGAATGCTCCAAACATGAGTAAGATGGCACCTAATCCAGCTCCTGTAATCCTGCCAGCAGCATTGCCAGAAGGACTGCTTCCTGCAAAGATTATTCAAACAAAGATACAAATTATGTCAGTTCATTCAAATTACAGAAACAATTTTCCGATGACATAACTTGTTTTTTTAGTCAATTTTTTTTTTTTTTTTTTTTTTTTTTTTGAGGGAGCTTTTTTTAGTCAATTAGGAAGTAAGAAATAGGAACATATCCAGCCAAAATCATCCTTTGGATGAATACAAAGCTACAATAAAACAAACATGATTTCCAAATAGTACAATTAAGCAAGCAGTATACTCAATTTCAGTAATAAGCATATGAGCAGAAGTTGATCAGACCGACATAATATAATATCAAGTATGAAATACAAACGTCTCTAACTCCCATCAAAATTTCACATTGCATAGCAGGACTCCATGAAAAACTTGGGGAGTTTTCATTCTATTGATAGTAGATTTAGTGGCATTAGTGCTGTAACACCTTTTCAAATGTGCTAGCGTACTGCACTTTTTAAAAGTTGGAGGGAAGAGTAAAGCATCAAATTTCCTTTCCTTTTTCTCAGTCGATATATTTTTTGGAAATCCACCAGCTAATCTCATAGCAAAAGGCGGAATAATATTGGCCCTCACGCGGCAAAGTTTTATCTTACGGACCTTACAGGTTGACGTTAAGATGGGAGGAGTATACTTTAGTTCCTGACCCTTTCTGCCGTTCCCCTTTTTCTTGATGGAGGGAAGAGAAGCCAAGCATTGCCTATATGATAACTTACTGCTTCGTTGGACCCAAGAATGGTTTTCCTTTTTCTAACATACAAAGTGATCAATTGTTTTAAAGTAAGTTCGCTTCAAAATGCTAGATTCAGAAAGATGTAATCATGAAAAGATACAAGTAAAAGAGCATGAACTAAGGTGCTAGTGTCAAATTAATGGACATTAAGTAATAGATAGAGGGGTTAGCTGCTAGACGAGGAGGGTGTAAAGAACTGAGTTCGGTCACCCATTAGAAATCAATATAACAGCACGAATTTCTGATTTTAACAAACAAATTTAATAAAGATGAAAGCTTTAAATTGATTGATAATGGTGGAATGGTTACAAACGATAATTTAATAGCTTAAGGCTATCAATCTTCGATAGTGAGTTTAGCTCACAACTCTCCATTAATGGCTTTAGGCCATAACTCTCCAAAAGGTTCTCACCAAATATCTGCCTATCTATTTACTTCCCTTACCTCCCTATTTATACTAAGGACTATCAACCCTAATAAACTAATAAAACTAGAATACCTATACTACCCCTCAAAGTTAGTCTATTACAGAGGGGCTGGCCGCTGGCGGGTGGATTCGCAAAGAGTGAGTCATCAAGAGATACAAAGTTGGAAGTGCCAGTAAATGAATAATAGTCTAGGTAGGTATACGGTACATGACTATCACAGCTGGCTATTTTCCTAGGAGAAACATCGAAAAACAGAGACCGATAGACGTTTACTTCTAGTCAAGATAGTTTGCCAAGACTTGGAACTTGGAATGCCCCAAAATAATTCAAACCTAACACTAATGCATTCGATAACAATATCCTCGTTCGATGACACATCAATTGGCATCATAAAGGTAATAGAACAAACAAAATTTCTTTGTCCAATACTCCTAAGAAACAACTCACCAAACTTCAACAATACTTGCAAAATGCATGGCATGTTTTCAGCATAACAAATGGAAATAGCCAAGGAATTTCTAAGTACTTAGGTGGATTCATATAAAGGAACTATTCACTACAAACCTCAACAATTGCAAGCTAGTATGATAGATTGTTAGGAGTAAATTGGACTGGGTTTTGATAATGATTTGATACTTAAACTTATTTTCTTTGACCTCTATGTGAAAGAACAATTTTCTACGTTCTAAGAATGCAAATTTGATCACCATAAAAATAAAAATAAAAATATACTTCATAGCATGTTCATACTCTATGAACCTGTGCTTATACTAGTACTAGTTATAAGTTCCAAGCAATGATAATAATGGTTCAAAATAGCAAGCAAGACACCATATCTAGGTCCGACATTTTTATGAGTCCGAGTAACATATGTCTATGGTACCAGTAACTAGTATATGTTGTGCTGACAATTCTTTACAAGAAACAAATGCTAAAGGTATTCAAAGAATTAAGTTGCATCACATTAGTTACCCAATTACCCTCCACCCCTCATATTTACAACAACCATTTAATCAACCACCACCATCTACATTTAATCTGTGTCCAAAGTAGGGCATAATAAAAAAAATGGACATGGCATTCAAGCAAAGTACGGACAACACGTTATTTTCAAGTACAGCGCAACAAACAACATTATTGAAATGCCTATAAAAGTAAATTAATTATTCAAATTTAAAGGCTTTAAACCAAATGACAAAGTCGAAAAGTATGTTACCTGAAGGAGTTGAAGATGGTGGGGAATTTGCTAAACCTGACCAAGGGGGGAATAATTATACATTAAAAAAAGTATTAGAACAATTACACCAAAGTAAATGTCTTTTTAAAATAAGGAGATTGATATACATATAGGAGCCTATAATAACATTTTCATTGTTGTTCGCGGGATTATACACTTGTATTATTAGTATTACCATCTAATAGTCTACTACAATGTACAAATTGTGATTTATTTCACATTAAGACTAGCAATATACTTGTTGAACTTTCTATATGCAAATTCTTAACTTTTTTCTTTCCACCTAGTTGAAGTTGAATCATCAAAATGCATGTGAACACAAAATTGTATTCCATTTTAGCCGAATTTTTTTATTTTATTTTTTGTCTTAGTTTGACTTTTCATTTCACAATAATCAAGAAGATTCAATCATCAATAATTTTCTATAGAATATAGAGTAATTGATAAGATCATAAAGAACACAATTGATCAAACAACAAAAAGTCAATCATTCAATCCTAAAGAAAAAACATGTAATTTTTTTAAAAATTCCCAAATAATTAAGCTCATAAAACAAATAAAACAACCCAAATAAATCAAAATAATGATGATTAAGAAAAAAGAAAAACCTGTGCAAATATTAGGAGATTTGCCAGTATCAATATGACAAAGCTTAGGAAGATTCATAGCTTGAGTAATATTAATACCAAAAGCTTTAGTTAAAGCAGGATTATTGTATATATTGCATAAGCATTGCTTTTCATTGGTAACCGCTTCTTTAAGTGGGTTGCAACAGCTCGGCGACGGCGTAGTGGTGGAGTTTAAGTAGTTAACGCACGCCGTTAGCTTTGATGCGCATGAAGGTGTTTCGCCGGAGCTTTGCGCCGCCGCTAGCTGCGCCACTAGCGCGACCGCCAATAATACAGCAAAGATTTTGCTCATGTTTAAACTTTAGAGAGTAAGAAAGATATTTTCTTGTTCTTGTTTATTGGGGAGTTTTCTTGGGATTGTTTTGAATGTTGGACTGTGATTTTATGGGTTTGGAGTTGAGGGGGCAGGTGAAAGTGGGGCCTATCAAGATGACTAGTGTGAATGAGTGTATATTCATTGAAAATTGGTAATGAAATGCTGACTATACTCGTCTTAATATTCTACTCCGTCCCCAAATTACATTCCTACTTCTAGTAGGGAGTACTTTAAAGGAGGGGTGAATCAAATTCAATCTGTGTCTCTTATGTCACGTTGACTTCGATATCATGTTAACGGATTAAGTTAACCAAAAAGCATAGGGCTTGTTTGGCATTATTTTTTATTTTTAGTTTTCTGATTTTTTTGAAAACTAAAAACCAAAAACAGGAAATAAGAAAAATGTGTTTCTACATTTTTGTTGTCAGTTTTCAAAATTATTATGATTTTAATAAAGTTTAAATAATTTTTTATTATATATTATATACTTTTATACAACAAAAAAACAAAAAAAAAAACAGAAAATCACAGCAGTACCAAACGAACCCTTAGCTAATGATTATAGCTGATGACTTTGGGCCTGTTCATATTTACTTATTTTCAGTTCAATTCAGTTCAGCTCCAATCAGTTCAGTTCAGCTCTTAATTTCCCTCTCTCATAAAATATTCATTTCAGCTTAGTTCAGTTCAGTTCAGCTCCAATGAGTTCAGTTCAGTAAATATGATCAGACCCTTTGTTTTAATATATTCTATTGTAAAAAGTATTCACCTGAAAAGTTGTAAGAGTGTTAAATGGGCTTGACTTCGTAGCATAAAAACATTCTGTTGAAAAGTTTCAACATATGGCGTCACCTTGCTCAATATCTTAACGTAAGCATTCTACTATTTGTTGATCAAGGAGAATAAACAATCCAATTTCAGCCTTCTAATTAGCTAGAGTGGTTGATGTTATTGCTTGGATTGGTGTGATTTTATTTAGATGATTATAAATTTATAATTAGTCTTGTACTGATTAAGAACCAAAAGTGCTAACACAACTCTATATAAGGTAGAGCTTTAGAGGTATATAAGTACACTTCTATAAGAGCCGGGACGGAATTAGACAATACCCAGGTCTAACATCAAATTGTGATGGAACAAAGCACTTAAAAATTAATTAGATACTCAGGAAAATGTTCAAACACTGAATGGCCTCATCAGAATTGATGTCTTCCACAATAATGATATGATGATTATGATCACCATGGAATAATTTCTAGATTACACAAGTTAATTAAAGATATCAAAAGAGCAGAAGCACATACTAAAACATTGTATATGCTCCAAACATAAGTAAGATAGAAACTATTCCAACCGAACCAGCTCCTGTGATCTTAGGGGCAGCATTGCCAGGAGGACTGCTTGTAGACGAGCCCCCTGCAAATATTGATCAGATGATTAGCTCAGTTTAGTACATCCAAATTACACGGGTTTCATGCAAATTAATGTATAAAGGCTTTCCTAACTACCAGTACCAAACTTACTACAAAGCATATATGTAGAGGTTGGTCACGCTACCAAATAAAATTAACATCAAAATCCATCAACATAATCTTGCCACATGACCACATGGAAAATAAATCACCCCTTCTAGTTCATAATATTGTTCCCTTTCGGAGGGAAAAGTGTGTGTGTGTGTGTGTTGGGGGGTTGCCTGTTTGGAACCATCTAAGAGCATTTTACATGTTCAACTCTAACCTATATGTGGGAATGGCCCTGAAAGGCCTAAATCAATTCCACATCTGCTCTTTCAATCGCTCAGTTAATACAGCAGATCAAGCAATGGCTTTGACTGAATGCAGACCGCTTGGACTGAATGCAGACCGCTAACTTTATTTGTGTTCAGATGGACTACTCGAGCTAATGACCAATGCAAACAATTTCAGATATAGGTATAGTGCTTTTGATATTAGTGGTTATTACCAGGTGTTTCCGCTAGTTTTTGTTAGTCTTGGGGAAGGGGGTTTTGCCCTTCCCTTGGTCTTGACTAGGTTGGACCCGGTCAACTTGTTCATGAAAATATAATATTTCTCAAACTATTATCATTGTTCATTCTTGTCAAACGCATTCGAGGAGAAAAAAGAATTCCATGCAACAGAGAGAGTAAACAGGGGGAGAAAGAGGGCAATGTGCATATTGGTGACAAAAGGTGATAGTGGTGGGAGAAAGGGCTGGGCTAGTAAGCCATCTTGCTAATCGCAACTGGCTAACTATAATGAAATTCATCTTAGGGAGTAGTATCACCTTTAATCCCCCTCCACTTTCAATCAAATAAGGCTACAAACCAATCAAATATAGGAAAATTGATAGCGAAGTCCTGACTACTGACAGTCTAAGTAAACACCAATCCTTATTCTTTCTTCATTCATGACACCAATGATTCAGGCATCGTAAAAGGTACTTAGGATAGACAGACAGCAATCTAGTATAATTCTGCTTACGAAGTAGCTCAACAATTTTCAAACACGCATGTTAAATGCTTAACGTAAGTAGAAGCTAAGGTTCCTTTACCTAAAGCAAAGGTGCTAGAAAAGGTCTTCAAGTGGAATGGAAGCACTTATTTTGAAGTGTGCAATTAGTCCCTTGTAAACAAAGTACTACAACCTCAAGTCGGGTTGGTCTCTAGAGGCCAAATGTCCCAAGTTTGACAAATTCGGGCAACAACTGGCTACGAACCAAAATTATACACAACAATTCAGCTAAACTTTATGTCGATGCCTCAATCAAAACTTTAACCAAAACAAGATATCAAAACAAACCACTTGATCAAATGAATTCATGATAGTGACTCCACTCCACCCACTTCACAACCACCAAAAATTCACCATACCCATTTATTTTTCTTTCCAGTTTGTCACAGACACAATGTATCAATCCAAAAAGCACTCAGTTTTGTAACTAGTATTATTGTCTTTTGTCACACACACAATGTAATAAACTAAAAATAGAAACTAAAAAAAAACAATTTTCAAAAGGCCATTCCAAAAATGAAGCGTTTTTACCTGGAGGAGTTGGGGTTGATCCAGCAGCAGGTGAAGAAGATGGAGATGGGGCTTGGGCTAAATCTGAACAAAAGGGTTAAAATTTTAATAAATAATTAATCAAACATTCAAAAGTATTCAAAATAAATTAATCAATAATACAAATCCAATAATTCGAGTAATTAGACTATAGGATTGCAAATCATGAAATCAACAGTATATTCCCACTAATACTACTTGAATCATCAATTGCATACCAAAATCCAAAATCAAAACCCAATAACACTCTCAATCCAAAACATCGAAATCTACAAGAACAATTTTGATACTAATTGAATAATTCGATTGCAAATTAAACAGTAATTTCACTCTAATACTACTTAAATTATATAGAAACCCAAGCAAAATCAAAACTTTTTAAACCAAAATCAAGTAAAATTACAAATGACAAAACCCAAAATAAAAATCTAAAACAAAAAGAACAAAAACAATAAAATAAATGAAAATATAACCAACCTTTGCAAAAGGTGCTGGGATCTTTGACAGTATTAATATGACAAAGAGTGATGAGATTAAGAGCTTGAGTAACATTAATATGAAAAGCTTGAATTAAAGCAGGATTATTATAAATATCGCAAAGACATTTTCTTTCTTTTGTGACGGCTTCTTTGAGTGGAGTACAACAGCTTGTATCGGGTGTTTTGGTGGCGTTCAAGTAGGAGAAACACGGTGCTAGCTTTGTTGCGCACGAGGGTATTCCGTCCGACCCTTGCGCCGCCGTAGACGCTACTAGCGCCGCCAGTAAAACCACCAACATCGACAATTTCCCCATTTTCTAAAGGATTGTAGTGAACAATTCTTTCTTTTTGGTTTTTAATTGGAATGATTTTATCTCAAGGAGTCACGGGGGTTTAACTGTTTAACTTTAGTTTAGGCTAGGTTTTTAGTCATTTTGTTTATTGGAACTTATCTTATTAGGTTTTGACCGAGTCTATCTCAAAATGCGTGTTTATCAATACGTAATTCGTATTGTGTAGGACATGACAGGGCAGAGCAGAATAAATTTCAGCAAAGTAGAGCAGAATAGCTCTAAAGAACCAAGCCTAAATCTATTATTTAATGAGTAAATCACGTAAATGCAGTAAATTACTTTCTTTTTGTAGTTAAAATTAATCACATTTTATTATTGACTCAAGTCTATCTCAAAATATTTTAATGAGTAGATCGCATAAGTTGAATTAACAATGTTTTTATCTCTTGTTATCATGAAATATGGAAGTGAGTAGAGTTTAGCACTTTACCCTAAGTATACTTGTTATTGTTAAAATATTATAACTATAGTACAAATCTTGAATCTTGATAGAGCTTATATTATAAAGTTATGGTTATATATATCAACATATATACTATGTAAGTAATGCAAGTGATTTGATTTAGCGACACATTTTGTATCTATCTAATGTAGACATGGACAGTAGGACCAATTTGAGTTAGCACATGGTGCAAATTATTATGGCTTGTAACAGGATGTGAAATTTAATCTGTATAATTCATTTGTCCCTCAACAAGTCACAGTGAGTAGATTACATACACATGATGTATCTTGAAATTAGTAGTTTTAGTAAACAACTAGGACAAACTAACAAATATATGTGGAGTATTATTTAGGGAGAATGTATTGCTTTTCAAACACTACATGAGTAAATTTCAAAATTTGGCATAAGCCCACAACTCATGGAGGTCATTTTTGAAATATGTATGGACTAACCTAACATGACAATGGGTTGTGCATAAAAGAATGACAACAATACATGACCCAAGTTAGTTGGAGATCAGATGAAATATTGGCTAGGTATGAACTCAATTAATGTATTGAAGTTCAACCTAAGAATGACTCTATACCAATTTTGATTTTTCCTTCACACACTTTAATAGTAGTGGATCTACTTGACATGTGGATTTGCATGACTTCAATTAAAAATAGACAATACATTTGTATGTGCTATTTTTTGTTTTTTTTTTGACAAACCGTATGTACTATTTAATGATATGTTATCTGGTCATCTAATGGTTCAATGTAATTGCTTCTTGGTATATTGCTTGTATTATGATTTATGTGATTGAACTGAGTTAATTAGAACTTTATTTTAGAAAGTTCTTTTTTTTTGTCATTAAAAAAACAAAGAAAGGATTTTTAATCTAATCCACAAATTCACAACACAAGAGCGTTTAAAATTAATAAATTACTTAGATTACAAAGAGCAAAATGGAGAGATTTTGTGTTACTCCGTAGTAAAAATTTTCCCTTTTATTATTGGATGAGCAGAAATAAGCAATACTTCAATACAGAAAAGAAATTTTTTCTAAAAAGAGAAAAAAAAATGGAAGAAAGATTAAAAGGACCCAGGCCCTCAATAGAACATTCAACGCAAAGCAAGAAAAAGCCCAAACATCTGATCCAGTCCAAGAAATGTTGTTGCCCAGCTGACTTTCCTTAGTCCATACCTACAAAAGTTTTAATGCCAATTAATTTCATGTAAAATCATGAGTAATAAATAAGTCCCTCATGATCTTATCAACAAAAGTTTTAGAAAACGAATTTAGAGGTAAGATTAATGCATATCTTGTTTGAATGTAACTGATTACACATATATTTATATATTTTTCTTAGTTAAAACCTATTTCAATTAACTTTGTATTATATGTACAAGTATAATATATAAAATACAACCTCCAAATTAAATGATTTAAATCGCGCACACCTTAAACATCTAATTAAACTACAAGGATACGTAAGATTGATCAAACTAAACAAGTAGTACAATTATATCTTACTAGTATCATAGATCTAGCTTTTAATAATTAAGTTATATAAAGACGAGATGAAAATCACAATACTTATGTAAAAAGACGAAAAAATTACAAACCTGAAGCTGGAGCCACAGCTGGAGACATTGATGGAGCCAAAGCTAGCGCTGTTGTTTGAAAAACAATACCACGTCAAATTAATTGTCACATTATTTCCACTTTCAATTCAATAACAATCACTTTAATTGTCACATTATTATTTCAACGATTGAATATATTGTACATACGTATGTACTAATAGATTAATTAGGAGCGAATAAGTTACCTTCACATTGAGCAAGTATATCAAATTGGATGCCACAACGTTGTGGTAGAGTAAGTGCCTCGGTAACATTAAGGCTCAAAGCCTGGATTATCTCAATGCTGCTAAAGATTGTACAAAGACAAGGGAGATCATTTTTAGTCACCATCTCTAGGGGTTGGCAACATGCGGCGGGTGGCACGGCGGTTGTCGAGTTAACGAACGGGCCACAAGGATCGAGCTCCATAACACAATCTGGTACGTCAACTTCATCTTGTGCTCGTGCCGCTAGCGGTGTTGGTACCACTAGCACCACCATCAAAGCAGCCAAGCACAACACTTTGCTCATTTTGTTTTCTAAAGTACTTCGTTTAGTTTACGTGTTTAATTTGTTAAATTTTATACTCAAATTCTGATTTCTATTTATAGACTTATTATTTGGGTATGTTTGTATGTAAGTAGCTTATTAAATATAAAAAGTCATTTTTTATTGCGGAGTATTTAGTTGATTTGTAGTGCATGATGATAATTGGTGAATGGAATTTCCTTAGGTATACATTTGAGCTTAATGTATTTTGGAAAATATATGATTGACCTTGTTTGTGTTTTTTTTTTATTCATTTTTCTTTCAAATAATTAAAATGCAACATGTAAGTGTTTATTATTTTTAAAAAGAATCTCCCTTAAGAGTTAAGGTCTTAGCTAGTTGACCTTCTCCATTAGTATTGTAAATTTGTAATACGAAATTACGAAGTATGTTATAGCAATTAAGTATGTACTTTTAATAGCAAGTTGTTTTTGGTTGAATTGTTGAACGGATGAATTCCATTCAACATAATTATAAATATAGTTTCCCATTATTCTCTATTTTATTTTGTAAAGGCTAGGATGGGAATAATTTTAACTCTTATACAACTATACAAGTATTAAATATTATTACCAAAGATGGTAGTTAGGATCTGTTGTCTCAATAAAATTCTCTTAACCAAAATAATTTCTTTTCCTCGCCATGTGCTTAATTATATATCTTGTGATATGAGAACTTAAGCCTGCAACTAACATTGATTGCCGTATCTAATAAGGTACAACAGGTTGTATGGATGTATGATGTGAAACATAATCAATTACTACGTAGATTACTAGTACTACTTCTTGAGTTAACTAATATATACCCCCTCCTCTGAATGAATACTGCATAAATATGACTTGTTCACCTGCCATGATGTCAATGCACAACTCTTACCAATATTAATATCTTCAATTGTCATTTAGCAAAATTAATAAAAATTTGATATTGTGGACATATAAATATACATGCATTACCGTGACTAATTTAGCAAACTTACTAATAACTTTTGTCATGTATAAAATATTACAAAGAATAAAATCAAGTCAAAGAGTGCAAAGTCAAACTAATGCATATATAGATACCGAGGGATTATATATTATATAAACTTTGTATAAATATCTTCAACTTGTTTGAAAAATGAAATACTTTACTGGTAGATCGAATGTAAGCTCGATGTCAGCCTGTTAAGAAGTAGGCCGGTTCATGTTCATATATATGTCTAGGCGAGTAGGCGGTCTAACTAAATAAAATTATTCTCCTTATATATTAATGTAATAGCTAGTCTGATCTTATGGCTTACCAACATACCAAGTCTACGCAAATAATGTCTTCGAGAAATATAGAAAAATTAATGGCAAGAGCCAATCTAGGGAGGCTGTATTGCCTGTATATATGAACGAAGTATCCTTGAATATTTCTGTTATCACGCATGTACTCATCATCACCTTCATATGGTGGCAGTAAAAAATAATACTACATTGTTGTTATTTTCAATATACGAGTAGTAGACTAGTAGCTAATAAGTTTGCTAGGATATTCCCTTGACTATTACGAAGTACAATGTATATGTGCTAATATATACTATTACTAATTCGATTGCTTTTAAAATATGACGACCTTAATTTATACATACTTTGTATACAACTGTACAAGTTGCAGTTGTTGTTGGTTTTTTTTTTTTGTGAGATTTGAAAGAATTGTAGTTGGTTTTTATTGTTATATCTCTACTGGAGCTCCATTCGGCGAAAAATTAAAGCTAGCTACGTAGGACCTGTTCTCATAGATTGAACTCAACCAAACTGAACTGAACTAAACTGAGTTGAACTGAACTGAATATTTTATAAGAGAAGGAAATTAGGAGCTGAACTGAGTTGAAATGAACTGAGTTGAACTGAACTGAACTGAATTGAAAATAAACGTATGAGAACAAACCCGTATATTCAACTCAATAATGTCATAGCTCATAGATCTAAGACTTTGGACAACAAATATGCTGTATAAGTTATGATGAGGAATGGCATGATCGATGTTATGACTGGTAAGGAGATAGAAATGAGAGTAAATATTGTTAATTTGAAAATTGGTTGTACTATTTTGGTGATAATATTAATGCTTTGATATCTTTTAACTTGGAGAAAATTAAAGTGATAGTTTAATGGTCAAGGTAGGTTAACTTGAGTTCCAAGTCTTCATCACATTGCCACATTTCGTAGCTTTAAAATAGTAATTAAATGTATTACGTTACGGAGTATATTTAGTTAGGATTTTTTGTGAAAAACTACCTTTTATATACAACTTTTTGTGAAAAACTAACTTTTAAAAAAAATGTTGTAAATGACTACCACTTTTTAAAAATATGTTGTAAATAACTACCACTTGCCGGAATCTTGCCGTTGACTTTTAATTCCGACGTTGACTAGACCATCCCCACCCCCTCCGCCTCCCTTTACTAAATTTCGACCACCACCCACCCCCTCCGCCTCCCTTTTCCAATTTCCGACCACCGCCACCCCTGCACCCATCCTTTTAGCCATCCCTTACCCCTTCTTGCAGCCCTCACAATCGGACCACCCCCACTTCCGTTTTCGACAGCCATTTCCGGCCACCCCTCAAACAAATTATCAATTTTCTGATTTCCGGCCCCAAATACTTCGAAACCCCTCAAACAAGTTATCAATTTCTAGCCAAATTTCATCTCACCCACCATATCTCACCCTCAAAATCCCGCCCACCCTCCTTCGGCCCCCTCGAAAACCTTACCCTTTTCAATTTCTGGATTTGGGGTTTTTTTTTTTTTTGAATTTCAGGTTTCAAAGACATTGAAGGTTAGTTTTAATGGTGGTTACGGGGAAGAAGGGGTAGGGAGGACTAAATTAAAGGAGGTTTGCAAGAAGGGGTAAGGATGGCTAGGGAAAAAGAGGGCTTGTAGGGGGTGGGGATGGTCGAAAATCGGGAAGGAAGGCGGAGGGGCAACAAGCGCAATTTTCCGGCAGGGGTATGGGTAGGGGCAGTCTGAAACTGGACAAAGGGAGGGGGAGTTGACGGCAAGGGGGTGGGGGTGGTCGAAACTGGAAAAGGGAGGAGGAGGAGGGGTGGGGGTGGTCGAAAACGGGAAAAAGCCGCCAAGTGGTCTAGTCAACGCCGGAAAAGTAAGTCAACGGCAAGATTCCGACAAGTGGTAGTTATTTACAACATTTTTTAAAAAAGAGGTAGTCATTTACAACATTTTTTTTAAAAGGTAGTTTTTCACAAAAAGTTGTATATAAAAGGTAGTTTTTCACAAAAAAATCCATTTAGTTATTCGAAAAAAAATGAACTTTTTCCCCCCTTATTCTGAGCATAAAAAAAGCATATATATGAGGTCAATTTTAATAATTATAATCCAATTATATAAGTATTAGTACGTACAAAAGGTTAATATCTTAACTATTATCGATGATATGCAAAATTATGACTTGTGAGGTTTATTATAGCAATGTGTTAGTAATATAAATTTCGAACAATGTAGAGCTTATTTGTGAAATTCGAAAAAGAATTGCATGTAACCACCAATTATCCATTACAACCTCAATGTTACCAATTGAAGAGATCGAAATCATCAATCCAATAATACAATCTCAAAAAAAAAAAAAAAAAAAAATCATTATAATCCGTTCTCCATACTATGTATGAACACGGATATTAATTATTTACGAGTAGTTACACTAATAAGAATGGCATGAATCAAGAATTATATATGTGTATCCCAGTTGGGAGTGTAGACGTTCCTAATAGAACATTAATCCCGCCAATACCAACATCAAGCTAGAAATTGGTCCCGCTCGTTTAACGATGTTTGCAGCACTCTTTCCTGCAAGATTAATTACGATGAATTTCAATAACGTATTAGTTAATTATTTCAATTTACTTCGATAATATGGATTAATACAGAGTTACATATGTGGCAACTAACACGAGGTGAAAAGTACGTCTATATTAGTTTTGAATCCTGATTTTGAATTGAATTGCTAAAAGAAATCTTAAAATTGTAGTAATTACCTGCGGGACTTGGAGATGATTCAGATGAAGTTGTAGTTTCACCACCAGCTACTGGAGATTTAGTTGGTGCTGCTCCTTTTACTATAAATATCAAATAAGTTGTAAATAAATTTAACTTTTGTACAAAGTTATGAAAGGAATAGAATGTTTGAGAATTACGAGAGAATAAAAAAGGCATACAAGATATTATTAGATTCGCTTAATTGTACATTAGCAAATTTTCATGATTGTACATTATATTTCCAACAAATTTGATCAATATTTCAAAATTGTTTTTTATATTCCTTTTTTATGACCTTTAAAAACCACATTATAAGATCAAAGGAACACAAAGGGTACAACAAATTGAATACTTATGTAAAATTATTTAATCACTCAAACTCTTAAGGACTTGTAACTAGTTGCATTATAATTTTAATAGCCATATATATAAAACAATAAGAATATTACCTTTTTTACAAAGACTGGTATCAACATTTTTAATGCCACATTTGGTGGGGAGCTCCATGGCCTGGGTCATATTGACATGATAAGTGGTGGCAAGTTCAGGGTTCTCGAAAATATTACAAAGGCATGGCACCTGTGTTTTGAACGCCTCCGTAAGAGGGCCGCAACACATTGGTGGTGGATTGGTAGTGGCATTGATGAACTGCGCGCAAGGCATCAATGCTTGAATGCATGACGTGCTTGGATCTTGAGCGTGTGTAGACACCAACATTACCGCGAATACTACCATGATCATCATCACCTTCTCATATGCCATTTTATATGATCTCTACTAGGATGGAAATAAAAACCTTCCTTCTTATTAGTGTACTAATATATGAATTTGATTTTACTAGAAAAAATAATTTATTGAAAATATGTTTGATTTGTTGAAGAATTTTGGATTGGTTGTATATATAGGATGAATCTTAGAATGTAGCAGATTTTTTAAGATATCAATGGACCTGGCAATTTTAAGCCAAGGTGTAATTTAATCTGTAGTATAGCTGTAACATGTTGGCCACTAACTAAATACATCACATGAACTACGTTATTAACTGTAATTTGAGAAATTTTCATGTAGTACTAATTAAGGAGTAATTAATTGATAAATTTAATGATATATATTAAGATAATTTAACAATAGATTATGTTTAACAACTAATTATACCATATTCACAGCTCATCATGTATGAAGTTGGAATATTAGGATATGGTTATATATATACTCCGTGACTAGGCTTTTCGTCCCATTTTCTTTTTTGGCTGCCATATTAACTTGGTCGCATATCTTTTTCAGACATCATTTTCATGGAAAATATTTTCCATCAAAATAAATGGACGGAACCAACTCATATCCTCATGAGTTTCACGTAGATCAGATCAATAACCGTCGTATGGGTATATAATATTTTTACAATTCAAACAAATGAAGATAAATGTACATATTGGACTAATAACAATGAAAATAAAAAGTAGTCTTTAATTTAACTAGCTACATTATAAGATATTAATAAGAATACTATAGTAAATTTTGAGATGTCCATTTAAAAATTAAATGCTCAAATTAAAGTTTGAAATTTGTGATCTCTATTTTATAATAACCCACCTCAAACTCAAGCCTTCACAATTAAGCACAAAATCTTTCACAATATCATGTGGATGTAGTATTTATTAAAAACAAGTGATCGAAAACAAATCATAACTCTTGAAAATACAATGATTCAAATCAAGATATCATAGTTATTTTAAATCAAAAAAGTTATTGCGAAAATAATCAAGAGTGAACTAGGAAGTAATCCAACTATATGTGCAATATTATTGTTGTTACTTCCACTTATGTTTAGGCTGTTCTTCGTCTTCTTTGGAATCCGACTTCCTGTGGTGCTGCTATTTGAACTAGGGCATAATGTATCGAGAGATTCACTGATTTTACAAAGCGTCAAATATTGATCAAAAGTGTCGGCATTTGAAGGATCATCAAGAACAGCGATCTTGGCACCAGCACAGAAACACTCACTTTCATCTGTTACTGCTTGTTCAACAATGGGACAACACTCTGATATTTCACTCTCAGACTTTGAATCAGTACAAGTTAATATCTTTGACCAACATTCGCCAACACCTGTGTATTTGTTGTACATGAAAAATAAATCAAAATATACCTTACGTGCATGTTTTTATTTTATTTTTTTTTTATTTTTTAACCTTATCACTAGACCAAACTTTGCTTGGTTACCACGCATAAATAAATTATGATATGATCCAATGGTTAAGTGAAAATGTATACAAGCATCACTAGTCTTAACTTTGGACTTTGAGGTCCGAGAGCTTAATTAATTCTATATGGTGATGCGAGTAATAATAAAGATAATTATTTCGTAACACATTAGCTATATGGTATGATACAAAGTTTGATTCGTTCTCCTAGCCAAGGGATAATTAAAAACCCTAATCTATGTATACACTAGTCATTATTATGAATATACAAGTAGGATAATGAGTAAAATTCATACTTTTTGAAAGAACAAATGTTTTAATTATTGATACATCAAGTTAAACGAAGAAATTACCAGCTGGTAGTGACTCATCTGGCGAGGGAGTTGATACGTCGGTAGCAGGGGTAGAAGTTGTAGAAGTAGGACCTTCAAAATTTAGAAATGCTATGTATATTAGTACATGCGGCCACTTAAATAATACGTATGTCGTATATATATAGGTATTTATAAATCATTGTACGGAGTACTAGACCAACATTGTACAACTAATAAACTCATCTTATTAATAACAAAATGTTCATATGAAAATAAGTAATTAATTCACATATGAATAAATTACACGTACTTGGTGGTGAGGGATCTTCTACTGGAGCTGAGGTTGGTATAGAGCCGCCTTCAAAATCAATTCAAAATAGTAAACTTAATTTATTAGTGGATCGGAGTAAGTATATAATTTGATTATATGACAAAACTTAATTACAACTTACAAGTATAATAATGTAACATGATCATCATGGATGTATTAAGGAATGACACGACCAACACACATGTATTAAGGAATGACAATTGGATTTAAATCACATTTACTAAATTTCATATCGGATTTAATTTAACATTGAATTTCCATATTTTTGTATCAGATTTGGACTATTGTCTAATAAAATGAAGTACTACCTCCGTTTCATATTATTTACAACGATAGACATTTTTCCTCGATCTCTACTTTATGTCAAATCATTGCGAATAATATGAAAATAAGGTAGTATATAAAATTGTAGATAGAGATGTAAATACTTGATGATGAAGAGTCTGGTGACACCAGTGGAGCCGAGCTTGAATCAGAATCTTCATAATAAACAAAAATAGCAAAATCAGTTATTATTTCTTATCTCGCAAGTAAATAATGCATTAGCTATGAGATGGAATAAGGAGATCGAGCGAGGTTGTACATACCATCAGGACATAAGGTCTGAAAAGAACCAGAAATGTCACAAAAAGTAAAGATGGTAGAGAAGGAAGCATCAATAGTTGCATTTTGTAGCGCAGTTTCTTTCATCAAACAAAAGCAGTCTCTTTCATCGTCTATTTCTTGCTGTATAATTGGACAACACAATGCTACATCATTATCACCAAGGCAGCTCGATATTTTGAGCCAACACCCCGCGTTTTCGACTTCATCGTCTTGTGCTAGTGAAGGTCTAATTGATATTGTTGTCAACATTATTATTGCAAACAATACCATCTTCATCATTTTCATGCTTATTCGATCTCTTAATTACTCTCTCTTTTTTCTTAAAGCTCTAGCTTTATGAAGTGTATATAATGTGAGTATGTAAATATAAGTATTTGATGATATTGAAGCATATGTTATATTTATAGCCAATTTCATAGGAGTAGATTAATTATGTATAAAGAACTTAAAAAATAATAATTGCCAATATTTTTGTAAATAATGTAAAGGTTGATACAATAATTAAGTATTTCAGTATCTCACAAATGGACGCTACCTCGCCTGTGACTTATTATTAAAAAGTATTTAGAGGTATATAGTACATTATACTTTGTATTACATTACATTCTTATCACCACAAATCCACAATCGTTAATTATATGCATTTTTAAGGTACTATTATTACGAGATATGTAATGTAACACACTAACACAAAGTATAATGTAGCACGCACTATGACCCCATGAAACAAATTTTATTATACATCCGAGTATATAAAGAGTAATTTTTTGTTTTTCCTTATTTGGGCGGAGTAAAAAGTGAGTGTTTAAGGTGTTTGTGGTACACTGAATGATTGAAAACACATAAACTTTATCATCATGTTCATCCTTCTACATGAGATATGAGTCATATGACATATCATTTACATCACCAGTGCAGTATTATTGCTTTCTAGAAATAATAAGCAACTTCTAGAAGTTGCCAGACATGCATTTCATAATACTATAAATAGCGTATGTACTTTGTAGTAATGCATAATCGTTGAACGTAACATTTGACTTCTGTTTTTATACTCCTACTTGTAAGCTTAAACGTATAACTAATTATTGACTTCTTGTTTAGTTGTTTATGGAACAGCCATGTGCCCATGTGCATGCAAGAAATTGTTTTGTACGTAATTTTTCTTTGACAAAATTAAATAAAATCAAGTTGGGTTATTTCTTTAAAAAAGATTGAAAAAAAAATTCACTTTTATATAAATTTTATAATCGTTAAATTATACTAAGTACATGCCGCCCAATTTGTACAAATTAACGGTGGATTGAAATATTGGATCAAGCCAAGTAAGTTAACTAATTGATGGATGAGATCTTGTTAGGTACATTATAGTGTCAATTAAAGGATCAACTTTGCATAATTTCACTAATACGTCAAAGATCATACAAAAGCCATAGAAAACAAGGATCTGAAGGGGGGGGGGGGTAAAAATGTATGATACACATGTTATGTATTATAATTAAATTTGTAGTATGTCAGGGAGAATGTGAAGTCTAATTTTACACACAAGCGTATAATGATTATTTTTTGTAGTTCGATACATAAGATACTTTCTTTATCGAAATTTTTGTTCTATAATACGAAGTAATTATAATATTGGATACAAGTTAATTGTTGTTCACTAATTATTAATGAAATATATATTTATGTATGATTCAATTTTCTAATTCTAAGTATATTCCTTACATCATATTTTTCTTACTATACAATGTTAAAAAATGTTATATCTATACGGTCAATACAGAATACATAGGAGTACGGAGCAAAACACTATTATATTGAAGAGCAATGACCACTAATTTTGAAATAATAATATTCTCTCTATGTTTTAATAAGAGTAACACTATTAATGCGACCATGTTTTAATAAGTGTTATATATATATTTTGATAAAAAAAAAAAAAAAATACATTTTAATATTACATCGTTCTGTTCTCATGTTCTTTACTCAAATCCACTACTACCTTTATATATATATATATATATATATATATACGCCGAATTTTATTTCCTCTCATATTCATTACTTTTCAATAAATTATTAACCTTACTCTCTTTTTCTTTTACAATTTTTTAATATTTCAACTTTTCCATTTACCTCTTATTTTATTTAAGTTAATTACTAAAATTATGTGTTAGTCAAGTGTAACATTTAAAAAAAAAAATCAAGCATAACACAGATTAAAACACAATAGGATTAGACTTTATGATTTAAAAAAAAATTGACATACAGTTCCAAATTTGCAATTAGTCAATGTCAACTTTGAAGTTTTAGGGCCTCTTAAATAAGTCATCAGCCAGTAAGGTACGACTTCGGAATTTGAGGGCATTAATACAAGTACTTCTAGAATGTGTGCATGAACGTGCGCAACTAGCATGGGGGTTGACTTAGTTTTCATTGGATATTAGTAAAAACCTTTTCAATGAAAAATTAAATTAGTTTTTTAAATAACCTATTTTTAAAGAAAAAAACAATTGTAAATGAATTTTTCTTAGTTTGATTGCATACAAAAAAAAGTAAAAGAAAAATGAAATAGGAGTGAGAATGGATGAGGTAAGGAGGGAAGTAAAAATGAGGTCTATTGTTTAGGATGTAATTTTCCACCATTAAAAATTTATTTTTCATCCCTTCACAAACCAAACAAATAAAAATAAGAAAAAAAAATTATTTTCTATGAAAATATTTTACATCAAATTAAATCAATTTTATAGGCATTGAAAAAAAACCCTATAATTATCGACAATAGTGTTCGATGAATTTATTTTTCTCCAAACAAACTCTATTTGTTATTTAAGGAAAACCTTACAGTAAAATTCAATTCAGGTGTGCACAATAACATCAAGACAATTAATTAAAAAAAAGTACATAGTGTTTTTAATAGAGCTAGTAATACACTTTATTAGTTATGATATGATATTCATACTACAAAAATTTTGTTAATATGAGTATTGTAGCTTCCACTTAGAGCTGGTCATGGGCCGGGCTGACCCGTGGGCGGTGGCACGAGCACACCAAGCGGCCCAACACAACACACGCCCGCTAGCGGCATAGCACGGCACGAGGAACAAGGGGTAAACCGTGGGTCGTGCCGTGAACATAAAAATAAAAATTTGACATGAACTCGCCACGAGCTTAGGCCTGCCAACACGACCCATAATATAAAAATAATTTTTAAAAACTATAAAGAATATAAAGAATAAAGAATTATAAATAATTAAAATTTAAAATTAATTAATTAATAATAATTTTTTTAATTAATAATAAAAATAATGGGCTGGCTTGTGGCGCGGAAAGACCCGACAATGTAGACACATGGCGGTGCCATGATTTGGACTGGAGTGTGCCATTTGGTGGCCCGGCACGGTATAACCTGCCATCATGTACCTAGGCCGGCACGAGCCACCTCCTAGCATGGTGAGGCACGGCCCGTGAAGGCCCGGTAAGACACAATGCCTAGATCTTCTTCCACTACTACCATTGTCACTGTTATCTTCATGTCAAAAAATATGACAATTTTGTGAGTTTACCTTTAAACAATAAGATTATGGAAATTCTACAAGTTTTTTTTTTTATTTTTCCTTATGCAATATTTATTTATTTTTTTTTTTTTTTTTTTTTTTGACAATAGCAAAGGCCTTATGCGATATATACATACGGAGTATTTTTTCTTTCAAGCAACAAACCACCTTGTGAAAAAAGATGATTCAACAGTAGTTAGTTTTAAGATGACTACCATTACATACTAAATTTTTTATGGGCTGATTTTAATTTAATTTATTTTTTACGTCAAAAATTATAACTCATTTACCTAATTTTTAGAATTCATTTACTGTTTTAATTATAAAATATAAAACTTAAAAATAAATTTTGAAAAAATATATATATAAAAACATTTATTTTTAGTTTTGACACAAAAAAAAAAAAAAAAAAGTCAATAAAATATTATTATAATGATAGTCATTTTACAGAAGACCACCATAGAATTTTTATGTGAAAAAAGATAGGAGTTAAGAAAGAGAAAAGGCTCAATGCTAGAAGTGAAATGAGGTTATATCGTATATAAATTAATGAAATATTTTATGAAGGAACCATTTTGTATAAAACAATTTTAAAATATTTAAATATAATATGAATGAACCACACTAATTGGGGAAATTAGTAACATATTATTACAAGTTCACAAATCACAATATAAAGAAATGGAGCAAGTATCTAAATAATGTCACAAAAATCAAAGTGCAAAGAAGTAAGTGTATATATATATAAGTATAATAATACAATTAGGAGTGAGCATGGGACGGGTACCCGTACCGTTAGTACTAACGGTTCGGGTACCCGATAACCAATATCACTAAAAGTGATATCCATAACCCGAACCGATAAGTTTGGGTACCCGGACTTCGGGTACCCGTATTTTCGGAACGGTTATCGGGTACCCAATAAAGTATCCAATAGTGATAATTAAACTTAAAAAATTAGTTATTATGATATTTTTTAACAATAATTAGTAACAATACCACATGATCTTGACCAAATTATTAATAACATTACTAATTATTGATATTTATAGTGATTATGAAGTAATGTAAGAGTTTAAATATTGAAAAGATAGATTTAAGTAGGAAAAAAAACAAAATAATTGCTTATCGGAACGGAACGGGTACCCGTTAATTTTAAAATGATACCCAAAAACCATACCCGATAACAAATTATCGGAACGGATACCCGAACCGTTATGGTTATTGGATCAGGTACCCTAATTTTCGAAACGGTAACGGAACGGATTTTTGGGTTTTCGATTATTCGGGTAGTTTTGCTCAGCCCTAAATACAATTATACAAATTCAATATGGCTGGCCATAATAATTAGTTGAATTAATTGTTATTTTCTAGTTATAGCCAGCTAGAGTGTCTTAGAGAATTTTTAGATGTTGGTCGGTTATGAGTATATATTAATCGATTTTGAACTTCAAGCATCAACATAAACTTTTAATTGAGTTTGTCCTTTAACATGGTATTAAGAGTCAGTACGCGTGACATAAAGGTCACCGATTTAAATTTCATTCTTCTCCTACTTTTTGTTAAATATTGGTCTGGGCCGCATCCGTCACCAAGAGAAAAAGTCCACTTCACGAATCCAAAGGATATTCTATCCCAAAACCATATGGTGATAGAAGGAGTAGCCCCTTAGCCTTATAAGGTAATTAACTCTCTCTTCTTCAACCAATGTGCAAGGACACTTGCATGTGGTGATTCTTGATAGGTCTATTTTTCAACACTTTCAAGTGGAATATTTCTCGTTAGGTATGAGAGGCCAATGCCACTTGATGCCCAAAGGGTGGCTCTCATGTACCGGGCGTAATAGAGTATATAAACTGATCCCGAGTTTCAACCATCAATATAAAAATGAGAGTAGTATAGATAGAAATAAATAAATCATCACTGTAATTATATATGGAAGTGTTTATATATTATTGAACAAATGCTTGCACAAATCAAAATTCTTAAAATGAGGATGTCATAGTCATTTTAAAACCAAGGAACTTAAGGCCAAAATAATTAAGAGTGAAGTGGGAAGTAAACCAACAGAAAGTGCAACATTATTGTTGGTACTTCCTTTTATGTTTAGGGGCTTTGCGCTCTTTGGTATCTTGGCTGTTGTCCCATGGCTAGCACTACTAGGGCAGATTGTGTCGAAAGAGTCGCGAATTTCACAAAGCGCCAGATACTGAAAGAAGATGTCGGCATCGGAATTACTACAGAAGCACTCCCTTTCATCTGCTATTGCTTGTTTAACGATCGGACAACAATCTAAAGAATCAGACTTTGAATCTGTACAATCTGATATTCTATGCCAACATTCGCCAACATCTGTTTGTTGTACATGAAAACATAATTATAATTAATTACTGCCAATGATCATAAAAAAATATATATATAATCATGTGGGATTACACAGTCGATGATTATTTTGCCTTCTAGCTCTTTCTTCCCCTCCCTCTATTAGTTTTAATTATATGGTGATTATACTGATATGAGTACTGGTAAAATTAATTTGCGTGTTCTTCTAGAAAAAAATATTTAATTAAAAGACTTACAACTGACAAGGTGTATGTAAAACCCTAGTCCATAGACCAGTATATATTTGACTTGTGAATGTACAAGAAATAAGAAATAATTACTCTTTTACACTTGTAAGTTACAACGCATACTTTTTTTCGGTATTTAAAAAAACAGGGCCTTACATGATTTAATATATTTTTAATAGTAGACCATGAGTAATAAATAAGGGTATTAATCAACTTTTAATATATTTTTTTTTTCAATTATAGTGTGTTACAAGTATTCTAATATTTTTTAGAAAAGTGTTGCCAAATATATTTAAAAAAAAAAAGGATTATATATATATATATATATATATATATATATATATATATATATATATATATATATATATATATATATATATATATGCATACTGATTTGCATCACACGATGAAGTTACCTGTTGGTAGTGACTCATCTGATGCTGGAATTGTTACTTCGGTAGTAGGGGTAGAACTCGTAGGAGGACCTTCAAAATAGAGATGCTATATATATCAGCTTTTCAGTAGCCATGCAAAATTTTGACTAGCTTTGATAATTTATAATTTTAAAAAATATAGTGATGTGTGATCTTGTTAAATTCGTTTTGTTTTATACTTTAAGTAAATAATATCAAATTTATAAATTTCACATATTAGTAATAAAGTATATTAATAATACATGTGAAATCTTGTTAGATTCATCTTGATTTATACTTTAATTAAATAATATCATGCATATTTTATAATTTTTACATATTAGTAATACAAAAATATAATAATAGAAATAATAATGCATTAACAAGCACGTAATGAGAATTGTTACATTTAATCTAAAATGAAATAGAGTACCTAAACTAGCCAAACTACTACTCCTTCCATTCCTAAATAATTAACATCATGCAACATGCCAATGTAATTATGATTATATATACATATATATATATATATATATATATATATATATATATATATTGAAAAAGTCAAACGTGTCAATTCTTAATACAGTACACCTTATTTAAGATGTTATATAAAACTTTAAATTAATACCTATCTAACAAAATACTCCGTATTTCATTATGTTTTTTTTAAAACACAACTATAATATGATGGTCAAAGCTATTACGTTAGTAGTGAAAAAAAAAAGTTAAATGTGTCGATTCTCTAGGAACGAAGAGAATATATTCGTTTCTTATTAAGTATAACAAAAAGTATTATTTATAAGATATATGAGTAAAAAAAATAAATAATAAATAAATAATAAACGGAGGTAGTAATTTGAATTCCTTATCAAGCTTCAATTCTAATGTTCATTTACTTTCAGATCAAAGGTATGGTTTAATTCGAGTTTTTATTTGACAATAATGTACGTTCCATTATATCGAGATTGCACTTACCGTCAGGGCATAAGGTCTGAAAAGAACCAGAAATATCACAAAAAGTAAGAATAGTAGAGAAGGAAGCATCAATAGTTGCATTTTGTAGCGCAGTTTCTTTCATCAAACAAAAGCAGTCTCTTTCATCGTCTATTTCTTGCTGTATAATTGGACAACACAATGCTACATCATTATCACCAAGGCAGCTCGATATTTTGAGCCAACACCCCGCGTTTTCGACTTCATCGTCTTGTGCTAGTGAAGGTCTAATTGATATTGTTGTCAACATTACTGCCAACAACACCACCTTCATTTTCATGCTTAATTAACTTGTAATTGTATACTCTCACTAGTCACTACCCTTTTTTATAAAGTTCTAGCTTATGATGATATTATGCAATACTTAATGTGTTTGTAAATATGATCATAAGATATTATTATTGAAGAGTATGCTATATTTATAGCCACCTTCTACAAGTAAAATATTAATAAAAGAGCTAAAAGAATATTAATAATTGATATTCTTTTAATAATGTAAAAGTTATTGATTGAGGGATCGAGTAACTCGATTAATCCTAACCACGCCCACACAGAAAAATCCCCTTTTTTTTTTCTTTCTTTTTGAAAGAGGAACCAAGTGTTTTTAATTAGGCAACTTCTAGAAGTTTTGCCAGACATACTATAGCGTACGTAGCAATGCATAATGGTTGAACGTAATATTTGACTTCTGTTTTATACTCCTACTTGTTAGCTTTAATTTAATTAATTCTTGTTGTTAGAATATAGTCATGTGCAATGTGCATGCACCAAATGGTTCTGTACTGTATACTTCTCCAAGTAAAACAAAATCAAAGGGTCAAAATCTAAGTAGTAATTCTATCAAGTACCTTTTTATTTTATTATTTTTTTGTTTTATATATTCGGATATTAATGGATTATGATACGGAGTAAGTTTTTCCTTAATTAGCTACATTTTGTAAATTTCTTCTCATTCATTGTTCATGTGAGCGCTGATAGTATTATGAAAACTTTAGCCTTATTTTAAGTTCTTAATTTGCAGTTGGTCAATGTCAACTTCTAGAATGACATGCATGGCGCTAAACACGTGAACGTGCGCAAGTTGCATGGCAGTTGACCTCAGAAAATTTTGAGTTTGACTTTTTTTATAAACGAAAGTACAGTACATTGAGAATAAGAGAATAGTAGCCGTAGGTGGAATTAAAATTATGATACTTGGTAGTTGGTACGTATCACGTATGATATAATTTGGCCAAAACTGGCTATTAGGCAGACTGGGTTAGGGTCCATTCTTAATCGAATCACCGAAGATTGCACTTTTATACTCCCTCCGTTACATATTACTAATTACTGGCAACAAAGGAATATTTTATGTCTCACAAATAATACCCCTGTGTTGTGAGTAATATGTAACGGAGGGAGTATATGTAATAACATGTCGGGCTAACATTTAGGTTGTGAGGGGTTCATAATGGGTGGGCCACTAAACTATTTCCTCTGTTTTATATTAATATATTTCTTTAACCACATTTGTCAATGCATACATTTAGATAGATGTAAACTTATTTGATTACTTATTAGCAAAAATTTATAAAAGTTTGATTGGAAATTAGACGACATTGAGACGAATCTAACAAGACCATGTATGATTTTTTTTTTAACACTAAAAAAACGAAGTAAAAGTAGGTTATGTGAATAGTTCGCAAAGCCAAAACATGTCAATTAAAAATTGGGAAATTGTTCTATGTGCCTTTAAGCTTTAAAAAAATGTATTGTGTACCCCTGAAAACTTTCAAATGCAGTGTGTATCCCCGAGGTTTGTAAGAACTTGCACCAAATACCCCTAGACTCATATAACAAATGATAATTTTGTTAATTTGAGACCCCATATAGGCTATAAGCATCAAATTCTATTATAGTGTTACAGTGTAATACTAGTATAATGCTAAAGCATTTAATTATCAAGCAAACTTAATTCATAAGTCAAATTCTAACACCTTAAAGTTTAGGATTTAGAATGATCGATGGAGTTCAAATTTTGATGTAATTTATGCTTTTAGGCGGTTTTACTCTATATAAATATAAAGTACTAAAATTGATTCTGTGTTTGGGCATAATTTTAGTTTGATAAGTCAATGATATGTGCATTTGTAAGACGATCAGAGTATGTGGTGATTTTTTTTTTTTTTACAAACCTTAAGGGTACATGGTACATTTGAAAGTTTTCAAGGGTACACGGTGCATTTTTCAAAACGTCAGGGGTACACAAAACAATTTCCCAAAAAAAAAAGTATTAATTGAATTGAATATAAGCAATGATTAATTAAGTATAATGAATTTATGATCAAAGATATATCAATGTTTTTTTTTTCATTATCTAATAAATTAGGCAAATATTTTGGTCATATGCAAACTCTACCCAATTAAAGTCCCAAAGTTTATGACAATTAAGGGCCCTTTGATATTGATTTCGATACTATTGTCATTGGGCTACCCTATCCAACAAGCATGTCTAATTATGGTTGTGGGCTTGCGAAAGTTTACTAATAAAGTGTGTGTAAATGCGTGGGATAAATATTATATGAAAGGATACTTTGTCTATCCCTATACTCTATGAGAGAAACTATATGTTAACCTACAAAAAATGTATGTGCAAAATGTAATAAGTGAAGTTTTGGATAATTGTGATGAAATATGAATCTATCGTTAAAAGAGATTGCGTGCTTAATTATGTTAATCCATCCCATTTAAATACTTTATTTTATTGTAATAGCCAATGAATGTAAAGTATACATGTTGCTTATGTTAATCCATTAAATTAAAGAGATTTTTAAAATGAACATTTTGTTACAAAAAATTGGGGGAATACAATGAATATAATAATGTAAGTAATGAGGAGGATTTTTTTTTGCATAGCTTTCAAGGGTTAATTTGTATCGATCGAAAATTAAAATAGTTGAAGCATAACCGTTAAATGAAAATGCTTAAAAAGGCAAACATAACATTCTTTGAGGAATAGAGGGAGTAATAAAGAGTAAAAGCCAAGCCAATTTATACAACATTTTTATAACGATTCCAAAAATGCGGTTAGATGATAAAGGTATTTTTGAAGAAAAAAAATTATAGTCGCCGCAGAATTTTAAGACAATAGTATCGCCCAAATAAAGAGTGCATTACTAGAAAATAAGACCATTTGATAATATCTGATCTTGTTTGCATTACTGTCATTTTTATCACCACCTCTTATGCTGGTACCACCACCTGTGTTCTTAGTATCATTAAAATCACTTTCGTCGCCACTTCCATTATTGCTAGTATCATTACCATCACCACTTTCATTGCTAGTATCATTACCATCCTTTTCATCACTTTCATTGCCCGTATCATAATCAGTAGCTGCAAGAGATATAAACTATATAAACTGCTCTTTCTATGTAAAACTTTGACCAGCATATAATTTTAGGCAAAAAGTAATAATAGTAGATTTGAGAGGGAAGTATTTATTAAAAGAGTATTAGGGTTTGAGTATACTAGTACAATGAAGATCATGATAGAAGAAAAAATATATTTAAATGGATCGGAGTATGTTTGAGTATAAAGAAATGACATAAGTGTAAAACTATTAACATGGTTGTTCTGGTGTTGCTAGGGAAAAATGAATTAACGATTGACGGTGGACCTTCATTTACTTTTTTTTTTTTTTTTTCCAATAATACACAAAAGGGTTTGAAGGACCTTCATTTTAAAAACATTAATAAGTGTAAATTCCATTAGAAAAAAATTGGTTGGACGATAAAAAAGATTACCTGGCGTTGGTGGAAATAAAGTTTCAGCGGGGCTTGATGGAGTTTGGTCACCTTCGCATTAAATTGACAACATTAAAACTCATATCATTATATACATAGTCAAACTAGGTTAAGTAGTAGTTTTAGTTGGTTATAGTACTATTTAAGACTTGTGATTAAATTATTTACATAATTCATCCTATATTACATAGGATTCTTGCTTTTACCAAGTTAAATAACAAATAAAACATAATGACACAATGACTTGATTAAGAAGTGATCTTGAGCCAATTGGTAATGTTTAAAAATAGACAGACTAAATTTGTTGATTTTGAATTATTTTCAAATGTAAAAAATAGTTAAAAAAAAAATTATTTTATAAATTTCCGAAAAATTAACATTAATTCATTTTTTATTTTCTTAATTAATTTATGATTTTTTAAAACAGATTTTTATTTAATTTTAGCATATAAAATCAATAAAAAAAAATCTAACAATCACAACCGTCCAATTTAAAAAATTATAGTTCAAATAATAACTGTAAATTTTCATTTTAAATTTATACTTAAAAAAAATAATTAAAAAACCCTAATTAGCTTGAACTACTTAGATTCCCTCCCGATTTAACGTGATCCTAGAATCGATTCAGGCCATTTTTGAACGACATAATTAGTGCGAATAAACAAGCATGGTCGCAGCCAAAAAAAAAAAAGCATGGTCATGCAATGTACTCATGCTAGTATTAACCAATTGAATCATGATTTATACATATATTGGTGCCTATTAAAATAGTACCTGTTGGCGGCAAAACAGGATTAGATTCTGTAGGGCTAGGCTCAATACCTTTAAAATTCAAATTGCATTATCATTAGTACGAAAGATATGTATCATTTGTCAAAGTTTGACCTTGACAATGTACCGATCAAACTAAGACATGTGAATGATACAAAAGGGGTGCAAGTTAATTAATTGAATAAATTTCCACGAATAATTATTTATATATATACTTTCTGGTTCCTATGAAAAATACCTGTTGATGGGGTAATGGGATCAGATTCCGTAGGGCTAGGCTCAATACCTTCACAATTCAGATTGCATTGTCATTAGTACGAAAGATATGTATCATTTGTCAAAGTTTGACCTCGACAAATGTGCCTATCAAATTGAGACATGTGAATATAAGTGTGGTTCCTATAAAAAATACCTGTTGATGGGGTAATGGGATCAGATTCTGAAGGGCTAGGCTCAATACCTTTAAAATTCAAATTGCATGATCATTAGTACGAGTACATGATATAGTACCATTGGATCGATGCATGTCATAAAATTAAAGTATTTGATTATGTAATTTAGTAAACTAATAAAAAAAAAATAACTACCAGAATTAATATATGCTCTATATATTTGAAACAAAAAAAAAGTTAGTCGTATATTAAAGGAAGCTGAGACATTACTTGGTGGTGACTCTGGCGAGGAAGATGTAGGCACAATAGGGCTTGAATCAGAATCTTCAAAATCAGAATAGCCAAAGTCAGTACATGAATATGTAACGATGTGTCTTAATACACACATTGACTTATCCATGTATCAAAGACACAAGATTATTGTGATTGTACGTAAATTCAATAAATAATGCAAAAGTCAAAGTGACGAACTCACCAGGGCATAAGGAGTCTAACGAAGCAGTAACGCTACAAAAAATGAGAATGTTAGACCAAGTTCTGGCATGGGAGGCATTGCGTCCGAAAATCTCCTTTGTCAAACAAAAGCATTCTCTTTCATCTGCAATGGCGTCTTTGATGGTTGGACAACAATCAAGAATACTGCTTGAATCTTCCATACAATCGCTAATTGTCAACAAGCATGATCGGTCTACGCTTTCTTGTGCGAATGATCCCCTTATTCCGACTAATAATATTGTCGAAATTACGATAGTAATTATTGATCCTATACATCTCTCGCTTCTCATCATTTTTCTTGATCCTATACTCGTATTTCTCTAGATTTACTCAATATATATATACGAGTCTGCTTCCGAAATTAACATCCAAATTTATCTCTTCTTGTTTTTTTAATAAGATCTGATGGCTCTTTGCAACCCTTAACTTTGCGCATTACTTAACTTAGCGCATTAGTTAAGTTCCTACTTGCATTAGATTAATAGATGAACTTAAGTTAGTGTGCCTCAACCACGAAGACGTCTTCTGCCTCTACAACTTGTTCTGTAATGTATTGCTTATACTTCGTAGTTATTCAACGATGTAATAGATAGTTGATCTCATGTATGTATACAAGTTGCACACAAGGTCTTGGAACTTATTTAATTTTAAAGATTTTTATTTAAATGCAATACACTTTTTTGGCACGTTTTTTAAAGAGTTTATTAGAATAGGTCATTAAATGAGCAATTTTATGAAAATAATTTGAAAACCAAGATTAGAGAAGAGTTTGTTAGGTACTACGACGTGTATAAATTGTTCTGATTAATTTGTTCTTCTATTACATGCATTTATACATACCAAGAGAACATATTATTCAAGTTAAATAGAACATAATTCATGTTATTGAAACCCATCAAATATTTTAAAATATATTCTTTTATTTATGTGCCTTAAAAAACTTAATTTGCAATAATAATATGGAGTAACGTTATTCAAACCTAAAGAACATATTGATCAAACTTAAATAGCATATACTTCGTATCATACTTCCAATTAAAATTGATGAATATGTATTGAAGAAATGAGAAAGAACATTCATCCTAATCCCCCCCAAAAAAATCATCCTAAACCTCAAAAAATAACACTAAAAACAAAAAATATAGAAATAACTTGGGTAATACTTTTTCTTTCAATAACGATTTCGTTAATTACATCTCTCTATTATTAATGTCATTCATACGTTAAAATCAACTCCAAACGTAATATTATTCCACATTGAAACACTTTGAAATTCAAAATTCGACGTTAGTTTTTTTTATATATGTAAAAAAAAATTTAAAAAATGTTTCTTTCTCTATACAAAAAATGAAATTCTATGTCTTTAGAAAAATGATACTCGTATTAATAAAATGGAATATAAATTACAACTCAATCCCTTCTATCAGTGAGAAAAATATTTTGACTTTTTTGCATGTGTACTTTATATTTATTTGCCATCATATTTTTTTGGTTTTTTTATACGCTTTTAAAAATCAGATATATCATGCGCATGGTATACCTGAGTGTATAATGATTTTTTTTTTTTAAAAAAAAAAGACCAATCATTTTAACAATTATTGTGGTTTTTTCTAACTAGATCGAATATTATTTTATCCAATAATTTATGTTGTGTTTTCTAGTCTTAATTATAGATATCATATGCATCTTTGATCAATATTTTTTTTTTGAAAAGAAGAAAAGGGATTTCATTAATTAAATATATTCAAACAGCACTTACATATAATTTTTACAAAAATAAAAAATTTCATCACAAAAACATAACACCTTAAAACTAAATATATCATAGATTTGATCAACAATCACCCTAATAAAACACTTAGCTTCATCGATACGAAGAAATACAATATGTGAGTTAGCTTTAGCTAAATCGGTTTGAAATCTACTGATGTGTAGTCCTTTGACTTGAAATACTCATGAGGTCCTTTGGACTGTTATGGAGATTATGAAACCCTAAATTTTCAAATCTCACCATACAAAGAGAAAATGAAAATAAACACAAGTGAAAAAAAATCATCATCTCAAGGATGAGATCTATTTATAAATTGAAAGCAATTAAAAAGTTTTTCAGGCTTACCACCGTTAAAAACACCAGTACAATCCCCTACAAAGATTCATAACTGAGACCAAGAGGGAAGGATGGAGATGGTAGTGATTAAGAGAAAAGGAAGAAGAAAAATCATCATAGAAAAAAACCTAGCAATGGAGGCTAGGAATACTCTTCCAAGAGAGAAATTCTAGAGGGAACCAAAAAACCCTTCTAAGGAGAGAACCTTGCTAGAGGGGAAAAACACAAATGATTGATATAAAGTCAAAATTGCTAAATAAAATAAATAGTAAAAAAGAGGCTGATAAAGATCTCTTTGACCAATAAATTAAAATACTACGTATTATGTTAGGTACAAGTATGAGCGGTGTTTATCCCGTATTGAAAAAGAAAGCAAAGGGCTTTCAGTTTGTAACCCAAGCAGGCTACTCCTCCTATTACTAATTGGTTTTACGATGGAACCTCGATTTAATTGGGCTCTGGTTTGTAGGCTTCTTTTTCTTGGCGTTAAGGACCATTTGTGAGTGTCGCCTTACCTAGTGTTAACTCTGTATATATAGTCCTGGGTGTGATTTTGTTCAGGGGGAAGTGTATAGCTAGGCTCACACTTGAGATGGAGATTTTTAGGTGATTGTCAATTAGTTTTAGGATGAAATCTCAATTTAGGCTACTTGTGTTATAACATTTTATTTTTTTAAAAAGAACATTATTGGAGTGAGAATTAATCGTTCCAAATTAATATAATACGAAGTACTTCATACTCCCAACGTTTTTTAAAGTTTGGCTCACTTTATATTTGTGCGGTCTTCAATGAACATTTTTTACCATGAATATATTCGGCTATGTATAAATGAAAATTATAAAAAGTTGATATTTTAAAAATTTATGATAAAGGGAATCTAATAAGACCTCACATGTTGTGTTCAAGACTCACTACTACCACTAGTAGGATAGCTTGTAGAATAAGACAAGCTATTAGTAATGTGTGAAATAAGCCATGCAAGGTAGTGTGTAGAGTAAGCCAAATGTTGACTTAATTGGTTCCTTTTGTGATAGTGTGCTTTGTACACTTTGTAGTTGGCTTGTAGAATAAGCCAAACTTGGTAGAGTGCTATATAAGCTATAACATGGGTCTTGTTGTAGCATCACTAAGCACAAGTAGGAGTGGGAGAATAACATACTTACTCTAAGGTTTGAGTGAAAACATAAGAGAGTGAGTAGTTGTTAGTAGCTTGTGAGTGCAAATACTAGAGAAGTTGTGAGCTCATTAAAAGTGTTTGTAATTGTGGTTTTGTAGCTCAAATTCAATAGTGAGATTGTCTTTGAGAAGGGTAACAAAGTTATCCATAAATTGCTTGTGTTATTTTTATTGTTCTTTGGCATTGTTGTTTATTATTGCTTGTTTTCGGTCCCGAATTCCTAACACATACTAATTTATTTCTATTGTATAAATCTTAAATTGAGGTCAAAATTATTTTATTTTGCCCACATCAATAGTAATTAAGTGAGTCGAACTTTCAAAAATGGAAGTAGTACAAAGTATATATTAAGAAAGAGTCAAGACAATAGAATCGCCCAAATCAGGAGTAGTGCACTACTAGAAACTAAGACCATTGGATATCCGATCTTCTTTGCATTACTGTCGTCATTTTCATCACCGCTTCCATTGCCAGTATCATTATCAGTAGCTGAAAGAGATATAAACAATGTAATTAACTCATTAAGGATCTTTATATTATCAAGTAAACCATATAAAATATTACCTCCGTTTCATATTTTTTGCAAATTTAGGGTATTATTTGTGAGATATAAAATATTCTTTAAGTTGCAAAAAATATGAAACGGAGGTAATATTTTATTATCCTGTTGAATTAATCTTTGACTAACGTGTACAGTTAAAATAAATACAACTATTAAGAAATGGAGGTGTAAAAATATTTACCTGGTTGTTCTGGTGTTGGGGGAAATAATAATTCAGTTGGGATTGGTGGACCTTCATATTTAATTTATAAATATGGTAACTAATTAGTGCAAATTCCATTATATATAAAATTTGATTGTATGATAAAAAAAGATTACCTGGCGTTGGTGGAAATAAATTTTCAACGGGACTTGATGGAGTTGGAACGCCTTCGTATCAAATTGACAACATTAAATTTCATTATAATAACAATAATACCGTATAATTTTACACATAATAACAAAATATAAATTGAATATGAAATTAAACGAACTTGATTGATTATATATTGTTACTAATTATTATTGAATTGATTGACGCAATAAAATGTCTTTTATATTTATACTCGAAAAAAAAAAGGGGTCATGTTACCTGTAGGTGGAGAAACGGGAGATTCCGTAGGACTAATACCTTCAAATTGCATAATCATCAGTAAATACTTTGTTAAAGAATCAACTCAATCAAAAGTTTAAATTGATGGTTGAAACTTAGAATCGGTTTATATACTCTATCATATTTATTAATATGATGCATGTCATATAAAGTATATACTCCGTATATGTAAAACCAAAAAAAAAAAAAAAAAAAACCCTAATAGCAAATTCTAGGATTGGAAGATAAGAGATTACTTGGTGGCGAATCTGGCGAGGAAGATGGAGGCAAAACAAAGCTTGAATTCGAATCTTCATCATCAAAAATAGTAAAATCAGTACAAGCTTATGATGAAGATAATGTATTCAATTCATGTATCTTAATAAATGTAATGCATACTTCATATTTTATTCTGTTATACATATTGTATCAATTAAAATTATAATAACATCTCTTTATACATATAATTTTCATGTTGAATAAAATTAAATCAATTACTCGATCATTAAGGTAAAAAAAAAAAAAAAAAAAACTCGATCATTAAGGTCAAATTAAAACTCAAAAATCCACTTGATTGATGCATGGATCAATATATAACAAGAAAATGAGAAGAAAAAAAAAAAGTTCAAGGGCACAAGATTATAGCAAGCTCTTTTACCATTCAACTGGTTGTACCTAGAGCTAGGTACAAATATATCCTAAAAAGAAAAAAATAAAAAAAGAATTTGGTTGTACCTAGTTGGATCAAAATACAAACGGTTGAGTAAAAATTGCACAGGACAGCAGATATACGTCTGACAATAAATGAAAAAAAAAAAAGGTAGCGAACTCACCAGGGCATAAGGAGTCGAACGAAGCAGTGACACTACAAAAAATGAGAATATTGGACCAAGTTCTGGCAAGGGTAGCATTTCTTCCGAAAATCTGTTTTGTCAAACAAAAACATTCTCTTTCCTCTAAAATGGCGTCTTTGATGATTGGACAACATTCAAGTAAACTGCTTGACTCCCGCAAACAAGTTCCCATTGTCACCAAGCATGTATCATTTACGCTTTTTTGTGCGGATGAACCCTTAATTCCAACCATTATAATTATTGTTATCATCAATATTATTGATCCTATGCTTCTTCTCTCATTTCCCATCATTTTATATTTCTTAGCTTGATAATTAAGACTCCGTATTATTATTGTGATTATAACTACAGTTTTATCAATATATATGATTATACATGTATATGCTTTTAATCTATCAGACATAATAACATGTTCGTTAGTTATGATTAGGTCATATATACAATTATATACTAGGTCGTATAATTTGTTTACGTACTAATGAGGAATATTCTTGTCATTTTTGTTGTTTTTGTAATAATTTATAAAGTGGACTTAATATACAATTGCGTTAACACCTTAATCTTTCAAGATTGATTATGACCTTAATGTGGTTGACATTTTTATGTGAAAATTAATCCATTCAAAACTTTTTTCTATAATTTACATGTCTTATTACAGCTGGAATTAATGGATAACACTCCTATATACCTTTTCTTTATGGAAATACTTTTCATTCCAAACTTTTTTTTTTTGAAACATTCATTCCAAACTTTTAATTATGTGTTCTCATCTTGTTAGGAAATTAGGGTGTAATCGTGTTTGATTAATGCGGAACAAATCAATGAAATTAAGAACGAGAAAAGCAATAAAGAAGATAGACAAAAAACACAAGGATTTACGTGGTTTGGTCAAAATAGACCTACATCCACGGGTGGGGGATTCGAGAGCTTCTTCACTATAATGGAGAAAGAAACAAGAGGATAATACAAGGAGTCCTAAATCTAATGGCTCAAAAGGTATGATCTAATTGATTGACTAACACAAGGAAACCCTAATAAAACCCTAAGATTGTTCCCCAAATATACTCAAATAGCCGTCATAGAAAAAATATAATTTTAGGAAATATTCCATAAATTATCCTAGAATAACCTAACTGCCGAGCTATCGGCAGCTAGCTCATGCCTGCCGCAAGTCCTCATAGGGCCGAGCTATAGCTCACTCGCATAGAGCTATAGCTCGCAGCCTCGTTGCAAATTTCCAACTTCGTCAGGTTTTTGTAAAACGGTCATAACTTTCTCGTTTCTTATCGGAATTGGGAATATGACCTATCGTTGGAAAGATCTTGAACCAAGCTATCACCTCCAACTTGAATCACCTCAAAATCAGTTGTAGTTTGAGAGATATAAGCGTTCAAAGTCAGCCCTACTAGATTTCGAGTTACAATTTAACACATCTAATAGCATTTTTTTCATATAAAAATATGCTTAACCTTATTTTGTGTCACGAAATAATTTCTTCGTAGTTTGTTAAGTAAATTTATACAACCTAACCAGAGATTAGGGCTCATAAGATCGACCCATTAACTATACACAATATAAAGGCCTAACATTTTGTTTCTTATTGAGTGCATCTTGTGGAGTTTTTACATTACTTGTAAACATGAGAGGGAAGGATAGCTCAAGTGGTTAGAGTTCCCTCCCAATTTCAAGAGATCTTGGGATCGATTCTCACCCCCGCCCTTGCGGCTCTCTAAACACCAAATATTATTTGTAAACATAATTACTTTGACCATTGATACATCATAAATTGTAAGAGTATATTAGTAAAAACCTATGAAAGTTTGCTACTAATTTGATAATTATTTACATTGAGACTGATCCAAAACAATTACTACGTACAATATATAATGACTAAATTTATCGTTGTATATTTAGCAGATCGATTAACCATTTTAGTCTTTTTCCTCTAAAGACTAAGATTATACTTTATTATACAATTACTGAAGACAATTTTATGTAGTTTGAAATTAAAAGGAAACAATTTAATTAAAACATTCACGTAGATAGAGTTACAAATAGCTAGTAATATTAGTTTTACAAAGAAAACTAGCAGCTAGCAATACAAGAAGAGATTTACATATATAATGAGCAATTGAGCATCTCTCAGACATAAGAATCCTTATCTAATGAAACAAGACGTATGTGAAGATAACAAATAATCCGGAAAGTGACCCAATCATCGAAATCTTATTTGCAGCACTTTTTTCAGCTTCCGTATTACCTGCAAAGTTAAATTCACGTGGAAAGACAAACTTCTAGCACTATTAGTTAGTTGCACTTTTGGTAATTAAATATAGTCATATTATATCATATTACTAGTAGAAAGTTTGGAAGTACAATTATACTCTTGTATATCATACATTTGTATTGGAATGAGTAGTTTACAATGCTAAATAATGTTACACAGAGTATATATCTATGAATAAGATTTTCAAATAAAATAATAAATAAATATATTAGTAAAGTAAATTAAAAAAAACCATTGTATTAGTAAAATGAATTGGAAGAGGAATAATTACCACTAGATGGCGGCTTTGTTGGAGCTGAGGCATCTAATTAAAGGAAAAGATAAAATGTAATTCATATAGAAAAAAATAAAAATAAAAACTTAGATTTTGATAATTATATGATAGTAATACTTTCTCTATGTAGAACGTTGTTCACATGCATGAGTATGTACATCCACATATGTAAACATAATTACCTTTATTTTTATTATTTGCAACAAGGGGTATTTTTAAAGTGTGATATAAAATTTATTTGTTACAAATAATTATATAAAAAAGGAAATAGTTTAATTTAATGGATCAGTTAAAAGAAAAAAAAAAAAACAAAAAAACCTGTTGCGGGCTAAAAAGATACTTTTTTCTTTGTTAGTTGTAAAATGATGATCAAGTGATAAACGGAGCACGAAATTACCTGAAGAGTTCATTGTGATTACGATACTTGCTTTGCTGAGGCTCTCCATTGAATCTTTCATTTGAAATAAACCAGTGTTATTGATAAGCATTACTTAATTAGTTAGGAAGGACTTTTTAAGTGGTTAACTTTATGAGGATGAACCTTTCATACAAAGAAAAAAAAATGCAATATAGGTCCTTTATCTTACAGAGATTGTTATATACACCCGGGGTGCACGATGCACCCAAGGGTTTTTTATTTGTTGTTCATTTGATGATAAAATGAGCAATAATCATTGAAATGAACGAACAATACTTTTTAGTGCACCGTACACTTGGGTGTATATAATAAATTTTATTTATATATTAGGTTGTTCTTAAAGACCCAATATATGGTCAAAATTGGCAAAAAAATTAATAAAAGGGTCTTCTTTTACGTGCCAAAAAATATATCGATTTGTGTGTCATCAATTTCAAATGCAGAAAATTGTTTGAGTAAGATTTTGAGTTCATTTCAATATAAAATTGGGTCCTTAAAGGCCAAAATGAAATAGGCCAAGTAAGTTGGAATTAGAGGAAAAATGAGAAAAAACACTAGAGATATGGGCAATTTTTCAAAGTCAAGTCAATACCCGGAAAAAAAAGTCAATGGCTAGGTGAAAGTTCCTTTTTACGACCTAAATGACATATAATGACATTTTTCCGGCTTTTTTTTTTTATTTAAGTTTATTTATATATTTATTCTAGCAAATGTTCCAACATAAAAAACTTCAACTATCTTGCCAAATTAAATAGATACAAAAACAAATAAAAACAACTAACATTAATTAGTTCAAGTAAGAAATTTACCATGAGATGGCCGGATTATAGGAGCGGAATTAGGGCTTGAAGCTTCACCTTCAATAATTATTTTAAACCAATTCAAATTATTAGTAATGGGCTAAAAATAAATGCAGGGTCATTATTAAATTTGGCAAGTATAATAGTGTCAGTCGTCCTAGAGCTCAAAGTCATCAACTTTATTTTTTGTAAAATACAAAATGATGATAGTCTATTTCCTTCATTCCAAAATACTCTTAACAGTACAGAGTACACCAGTAATACTACAATAAGTCAACAAGTATATAGTCAATCAATATAGCATACAAATAAAAATTAAACAACCACAAAATTAAACATACCATTGGAAAGTGACAATGCTTTAGTTGTAGGATTGCTTGAACCTTCAACCATAAAACCAAAAACCATATTATACATTCTACTAATAAAATCATTCAAGTAAAAAAAGTAAAAAAATTAAAAATAAATTATAATAAAGTCGTTAAGAAAAAAAATGTAACAAAAAACATCATATACTACCTCCGGTCCAAATTACTCGCAACTTTGGGGTATTATTTGTGAGATATAAAATATTTCAAAATTGCGAGTAATTTGGACCGGAGGTAGTATATCTTGTACACTTATATATATACATGTATAAGGGGGCGAATTGAATAAACAATGTCTATTTATACTACGTAATAATATATACCTTGGCAGAAATTGTTAAGAGAAGTGATAGAAGTAACAATGTTGCATGCGGACATGACGAGCGTAGTATTGGTAATTTGGTCGGGATTTTCTTCAAGAAAAGGTTTGATGGTACAAAAACATTCTTTATCAATTCTAGCTGTTTGTTGCATCAAAGGGCAGCATAGAAATTCAGTCAAATTAAACGCAGGGCTCGATGGATTCAAAGTTGGCTCTAATTCACTTCGATTATGACTCCTATCTATGCAATGGTCAATCTCTCGCCAGCATACGGCTTCGAATTCTGGAAGAACAAATTTTCGTCACTTTAATACATGGTTAAATTCAAGGGTAATAAGAGCTACATATATGCATTAATTACACGTACTAAAATACACTACGAGTACTCATATAATTTAAAAATTAATGATAAGTACATGTCTAAATAAATGTAATTTGCATTCTCTTTAGGAAACCGATATGTATATTGAAAATGTGCAAAATAGACAAGAACTTTTGAGACAAACGAGGCAACACAATTTAATACAGTATACGTTCGTGTTGTTTGGTTGACAAAATAAAACATAGAATTGTATAAACTTAGGGCCTAACCTTTTGGAAAAACATATATACAATACTAATCCCTAGAATTACCTTAACTTAGGTTACAATATAAAAGATAACTACCAAAAATATTCCACAAAATATATCCTCAATACCCCCTCAAGTTAGAGATTATACAAAATATATCCTAAACCTAGGATGAGAATATTTTATGGATATTCTCTATCAATGGTGTTTGGTTGACAAATTCATGTAAAGTAAAATGGAGGAACTAAATTTCTTAGGGGACCTAGGTAAGTGGAAATTCCCGTAAGTGGAACTTTTCATGGAAATTTCCACTTACCTTGTTTAACAAAACACATTTTAGAATTTTCTAGGAAGTCCAGTTTCATAGAAAATCAAATTTCCAAGTAATTTGCAATTTCTACGTACAACCAAACAAGCCGGTAGTATATAACTCATGCGTCTTGCAGGCAATGAGGAAAACTTAATTATTTGGTAAATTTTGCCCGTGATTAATTAAATGGATGATGAAGTGGAAGATGAATTACGTACCTAATGGTGGCGAAGGCTGAGGTGCAGGGGTTATGGAATCTTCAAAGCAGAAATTGCAAGATTAGTTTATTTATATAAATATAGAAATCGTGCAAATAAAAATGAACAATTATTTTGAGACAGAGAAGGTAAAATTATTTATTGTATACGTAGTATAAGTCATCTTGCAGGCAAACTTATTCGATAGATAGAATTTGCCCGTGATTTAATGGAATATGAATTACCTGGTGTTGACGGAGGGTCTGGTGTAATGGGGCTTGAATCAGAATCTTGAAAGCAGAAATTTCAAGATTAGTGTAAACTATATAATTATAAATAATAAGCTAGTGTAAATATGTAAAACGCAAGATATATATATGTACCAGAGCAAATAGTGTCGAAAGAAGCAATATCACACACAGTGAGAATTTTAGATACGGCGCCGGCAATACTAACATTCCGATCAAGATTCGGCTTAACACTGCAGAAACACTCTTTCTCCGAGTTTATTTCTTCAAACACGATTTTACAACACTCCTCCTGGAACTCGTCCCACGTTTCGACATCATTGAGGCATGTTCGTATATTCTGCCAGCATTCCTTTTGTGCTAATGAAGGCACATATAATTGCATTGACATCAACAACACAATTCCTACCATCATACCCATTTCTCTTCCTTTCTTCATCTTCTTCCTGATTCTTTTATTTTTGTAATTTCCTTCAGAAGATGGTTTTGTTTGATGTAGGTCATGTATGTTACTTAAATAATTTATATAGGGTTTTACCAAGAAAAAGTCACTAATGATTTAATTTAGCCACTTGATTGTATTATTTGATCAAGGATTACTTTTATTAAGACTGGCAAATAATAAAACAATTATTTAGTTGCTACTTGATTGATTTCGACCGTTAATGCTTGTCACAACGATATTATGCTTACAAAGTTACAATGGGCATATATTTCAGTACTGGTATCCCATTCACTACTTCTTTGTGCAATAGAATACTCTGTTTGTCGTTCCATAATAATTGACATATACGGAGTACATTCTTTCCTCATAATCAATATATTAGTTTAATTTGACCTTAAATACATGTATTACATATATAGTAAAATTTTAGTAAAAAAATATTTAAAAGTTGATTATTTGAAATCTTATATTTTACAATAAATTTATGACAAAATACGTTTTTTTACATTACTAAAAACATACTACACCAATAGCCAAAGTATATAAAGTGAAAACAAAGTTAAACGTGTCAATTAATCTGGGGAAGAAGAAAGTAACACAATGATTATAAGTAACACAATGATTTTTTAAAATTGAATATTAAGTGGTGCTAGATATGAGGGGACCCATGCTCCAAACATATTTCAACTATTTCAATCTCAATAGGCTTTCATGTAAGGGGCGTGTTAATATATAAACTAATCATAGTCTTCAACCATTAGCTTACCAATTAATTGATATGGTTAGTTCTCAATCATAGCTGATCATTCTCTTAAAATTTATGTTTAATAAATAATAAGAAAATAAAATACTATTTGTCTATTACTATTATTTAGTTATTAATTAAAGGGTAAAAAAATGAATACAGCTGATATATTGTTCAAATTCACGATATGAAAGATTCTTAAGTAAACTTCATACAATCATGTTGGGTATGGCCCAAATATTCTAAGCCCATTATTTTGATGAAGTATTAGGTTCATGTTGTAGAACTTCCGGATACATCTAGCATAATTGATATTGCTCCGCACTTATCTAGATTTTTTTTACTAGCTAAATTATCATGCAAAGCCCTAAAATGATTCTAGTTTTTTATATTGGAAGAAGATAGAATAATATGGTTAGTGAATTTTCTAGAATATCATGGATACAAAAATGATGATAAATTTCTCGAATATTCCGGACATTTTTTCCAAGCTCCATCTACACCTATAAATATATGTCATGGGCATTCAATCATTGAATATAGAACAACACAAGAAGTCATACCATACACAAGCCTTCCTACATACTACACCTCCTTGTACTATTTACCTTCTTTACGAATCCACTATTCTTATTGTGTTATACTCCTTTGTGAGTTCCTTATATAGCGAGAGTTCTCTTGTAATACTCACCCTCTCAATCGTTCCTATACTCCCCTATTTTCAAATAATGGAATAAAAGTGCTCGTCATAACATAAAATTGTGTGTTCATTTATATTAATTATCTTACCAATTATCAATTCAATTTATACTTCTCATTCAAACACATTTTTACTTCTGTTGCGCATTCTTCAACTCTAATATGTCAAATAATAAATCAACAAATATGAAGTAAAATTTATATTGATCCAATGTAACAAGACAAATTCATCATATTATTAACAAACTAATTATACTTTGTATTATTATAAATAATTGACAATTTTGGAAGAGTTTCAATTGTTGAACCCGTCGTTTAATAATTTTATCATAATCCTTAAGTTAGTTGATAAACTAATAAGCATATAATACTACTTCCATCTATGAACTTAATTAATATAGTGAACGGCAAGTCATGAAGATAATTCTTTAATACTCCTAATTAAATTGTTTGCCATCACCTTCCTTAATTTCTACTTGTTTTTTTTTTCAATAAAATTAATAAATTTATTTTATTATCTATTTATATTTCCTTCATTATATTTATTTGAAGTTTTTTTGATTTATCGTCATAATTAAATTTTATAATATCAAATATATATTTTTACTTATCTACAATCAATGATGCAACTATTTGTAATTCTGCCATGATGACAAATGTAAAAGTTAAATCGGTACAAATTAAAGATAATGGAGAAAATATTTTGTACATAAGTTTTAGGTTAGAATCAAGCAAAACCAATTGATACTTTCAAAACAAGAAAGTGTCTAACTTCAAAAAAGGAATGAAGTTAGTAGTGTTCCTGCCTATAACAATACAGGTTATATAGTTTTATTATTATTATCGAGTATAATATGAAATATAGTTTAGTTTACACTGATACTTGTGTTATTGTTTTTAATGATATACTCATATTAATTGGCTGTGAATATGTTAGATTCAACTCCTCTTATTATCATAATTTTGGAATGGATCAATTAATTTAATTACATTATTTGGATTGGATAATAGATTATGTATTGATTTACTTTCCATAGTGTTTGCTCCAATCGATGTTGTTTGGATCGGAAAATAGATTATGTGTCACTCTTAAAAACAATTGAAGCAAACACCAAGGGTAAAAGATGACGGTTAAATTGCACTGTATATATTATCTTGTAAAAGTTAAAGGTGCACATCCTTCCAACCCTTAGTTGGTAGAAAATAGTAAAGGTCACTAGTATGTTTTATATATATATATATATATATATATATATATATATATATATATATATATATATATATATATATATATATATTAAAGGTCACTAGTATATTAAAATTACGGTCACTATGTTCAACATAACACTGATTAACACATGTAGACCTCGGTTCATTCACAATTATATATTGGTGATCAAGTCCATAAAAGTTTTAATAAAATTCACTATGCTAAAGTTAAGATCACTATATTAGAAATAACATCGGTTAGTACGCGTGAAACTCAGGTTCACAATAATATTAATGTGATGAACTAGGCCCACCCAAGTTTTAAATAGAGTAGATGTATATATACTACATCATGAGAAATTGTGGCAATAGAATTAGTGTATTTTTAACCTATGAAATAGATGTTTATGTCATTGATGGTGGCTAGTCTTAGATTGACGATAATGTCCGACCCGTTGATTACCAGATGAAGAATAATGTAAGGATTTGTAAAAATACACTTGTACGGGATATACCGGTAGAATCATAATATGCCGGTAAAAGAGTGTCGTGCAGTTTAAAGCCCTCGTTAATCATTGAATAATTCATGTCCTTATCGGCATTAGTCTCTACCACGTGGAGAGCTGCTTCTCGGAACGTGGCATGTCCCTCCAACACGTGGAGAGTTGCTTGGTGCCGCGTAGGCACCTACTACTTACAAGGTCGATGTGCCACCTATCTGTATAGGTGGCACCTGCTTGGTTGTGTTCCTATAAATACCCAAGCAAATCCTCATTTCAAGGACGATTTTTTCTCTCTCTAAAACACTTTCTCTCTCTTCTTTCACTTTCTTCACTTTCTTCTCACAAAGGTACTGACTTTAGCATCAGAGTGGTTATTCCCGGATAACCCCCGGGCTAGCTAATTTGTATTGGCTGTGCAGGTGAGAAATTGGACGGTAAACCATTACCAGCCCTCAGACGTTAACGAAAGCAGAATCCAGCAGGAACAATTGGCGCTAGAAGGAGGGGGGAGTAATAACTTCTATCGTCCAACAGGACCTCTCACAGTCATGGAAGGAAGTAAGGAAACTTTAGTACCGGTGCCTGAAGTTGATAACCGGCAATATGACAACACGAATAAAACCGTACTACCAGAAATCATGGTCGAAGATGAAACTCATCTCCTTCATGGTAACACAATGAACAGGCCCGTAACACCTGACCGTAGTAGAGCATTAACCCCAGATCCCTTGGAAGGGTTTACCCCGGAGGAGCTAGAGATAACGACCAAGGTCATGCGGGCTATGTCTAAGAAAAGAAAAGAAGCCGAGTTAGCGGCAGGGGGAATGCGGGATGAGGTACCGACAAAGCCGCTGATAGTGAACTTGGAGAGTCAGTTCAATCAGGCGGGACAGCAACAACCGTCAAGAAACCGGGGCCGAGAGACCACACTGGTCGAGCGCCAACTCACACAAGGCGCCCAGGTGGGGGATTCAGGTTCTTACCGGCACGAGGTCTCTAGTGGCTTGGAAAGGCGGGCAGTCAGGGTGATCATCAGGCCCAGAATATCTCCATTCACACAAGAGGTACTTTACCAGCAAATGGAGAAAATAAAGATGTCGTCCTGTACGTATGATGGTAAGGGGGACCAAAGCGGTATGTGGCTGCGTTTGAGAGTCACATGTTGCTATATACCGACACCGATGCTGTGTGGTGTAAAGTTTTCCCCACGACTCTTATCGGCTCAGCTTCGGATTGGTTCTCCAATTTTGAGCCGGGATCAATTGACTACTTTGAGACCCTGGTGGAGTTGCTCACAGGTCAGTACATAAGTAATAGTGCGAGACAAAGGACATCTGGCGAGCTCATGGCTATACGGCAACGAAAGGATGAGTCGCTCAGGGATTTCATTAGACGCTTCAACAACGAGGCTAACACTATACCAAAATTGCAGCAAGAAATTGCCGTGATGGCATTGATGAATGGGCTAGATGACAACCAACTTGTGAACAGACACCAGCCAAGCGAGAACGAATTCCCTCTACACATGACTTGGCTATGGAAAATTTTGATACCCGGCCGGTAACTGCGCCACGTCCTTCCCCAGGAGGCGAAACTGTAAAGATCGAATTGCAGCCTGGAGTTCCCGGTAGGGTAGTGCGTGTCGGATCCGATATGGATGTCAACACACGCTACCATTTGGTAGAATTGTTGCGAGAAAGTGCTGACGTGTTCGCTTTCTCGGCAGACGACATGCCAGGGATACATCCCGACGTCATAGTACATAAGCTAAATGTCGACAGGAGGGCAAGACCTGTTCGGCAGAAGAAGAGGAACTTCTCAACAGAGAAAATGGAGGCTATTCGGTCAGAGGTGAATAAGTTGCTAGCGGCAGGGTTTATCGAACCTTGCACATACCCCGAATGGTTAGCAAATGTGGTTATGGTGAGGAAGCCGTCAGGGAAATGGAGAATGTGCGTGGATTTTACAGACTTGAACAGAGCCTGCCCGAAAGATTGCTATCCCTTGCCGAGGATAGATAGATTGGTAGATTCAACCTCCGGTCACGCGCTATTGAGCTTCATGGACGCTTTCTCCGGATATCATCAGGTCAGCTTATATGAGTCGGATCGAACCAAGGCGGCATTCATTACCGACTCCCGAGTTTTCTGCTACAGGGCTATGCCATTTGGATTGAGAAATGCAGGGGCTACGTACCAGAAGCTGGTCGACAAGGTATTTGCGAACCAGAAAGGAAGAAATGTAGAGGTGTATGTGGATGATTCAATTGTGAAAAGCCGTTTGGCTACAGACCACGTCGTCGATTTGAGAGAAACTTTTGAGACACTTGCGTTACCGGATGAAGTTAAACCCAGAGAAGTGCGTGTTCGGCGTGCGGTCAGGAAAGTTTCTCGGTTTCATGGTGAGCGAAAGGGGGATAGACGCCAACCCCGATAAGATTGAGGCGATTCTGAGTTTACCAGAACCAAAGTGTATAAAAGACATACAGAGGCTCACTGGTCGAATGGCCGCGTTAACGAGATTCATCAGCAAGTCAGCTGATAAGGCCTTACCGTTCTTTGTGATCTTGCGTCAGAACAAGCTGTTTGAATGGGGGAAGGACCAGTCCAAGGCGTTTCAGGCTGTTAAAAATCACTTGAGGTCCTTACCCACCGTTGCAAGGCCAGAACAAGGAGAAATATTACAGCTTTATATCTCCGCGTCGGAAAATACGGTAGCGGCGGTGCTCCTGGTAGAGCGGCAAAAAACACAACTGCCAATTTACTTCGTGAGCCACGTCTTAAATGCTGCCGAGAAAAGGTACCCGTTAGTAGAAAAGGTCGCGTACGCGGTAGTTGTGGCCGCACGAAAGTTACGCCCTTATTTTGATGCACATGCAATTGATATCTTAACGAATCAGCCGTTAGAGAAATCTTTGTAGAAGATGGAAACGTCTGGCCGACTGCTTAAATGGGCTATTGAATTGTCTGAGTATGTTATTGCGTATAAACCAAGAGTATCAATTAAAGCCCAGGCTTTGTCTGACTTCATTGTGGAAACGTCCTATTATGAAGAAGAGGATGCTATCGGCACATGGAAGGTATCAGTTGACGGCTCTTCTGCTTCAACCGGCTCAGGAGCTGGAGTAATTATTATCTCTCCCCAGGGAGATGTGTTCGAGTATGCCGTTAAGTTCAAGTTCAAAGCCTCGAATAATGAGGCAGAATATGAAGCAGCGTTGGCAGGAATACAGTTATGCATATCTGCGGAAGCAAGGCGTATTGAGATGACAACTGACTCGCAGTTAGTAGCAAATCAGTTTAATGGCACTTACGAGACTCGAGAGTCGAGCATGACGACATATTTGGCAAAACTCAAGAGTGTTACATCTGGTCTGGAGTATTTCGAAATCAAGTTGGTCCCTCGAGCAATGAACACACAGGCAGACGCCTTGGCTAAACTCGCAAGTTCAAGCTTCAATGACTTAGAGAGGACGGTTATGGTAGAGGTTATGAAAGAAAGAAGTATTGATGAACAACCTCCTAAGGACGTATATTGTACAACTGCGGGACAAGAATGGTATGATGATATCTTGGCTTACAAAATACATAATGCCCTTCCTGCCGGCAAGACGGAGGCAAGAAAGGTCCAGAAAGACAGTGTTTGGTTTATCATGTTCCGAGGTTTGTTGTATAAGCGGGGGTTTTCGTTACCGCTGCGAAGGTGTATAACGGCTTATGAGTCGGCAAGACTGATAGAAGAAATACACGAGGGTGATTGTGGTAATCATGCGGGGGGTCGGTCAATGTCCTTGGAAGCAATGAAACGAGGCTACTATTGGCCAACAATGAATGCAGATACCATGGAATACGCTAAAAAATGTGATAAATTCCAGAAGTACGGGCCGGTAATTAATCAACCTCCCAATGATTTGTCACCTATTCTTAACCCAATCCCGTTTTCTCAGTGGGGAATGGACATTATAGGGCCGTTTACATCGGCAACAGGTGGCCGTAAGTTTTTGATTGTAGGGATAGACTACTTCACAAAATGGATAGAAGCAGAACCGGTAGCAAAGATTACAGCGAATGAGGTAAAAAATTTTATCTGGAAAAGCATTTTTACGCGGTTCGGGTTGCCGACAGCAATGGTGTTTGATCACGGATCACAATTTGACTGTAGCCCGGTAAAGAAATTTCTAAGCATATACAAAGTAAAGTTTGCGTATGCGACAGTATGTCACCCGCAGTCAAATGGCCAAGCTGAGGCCGCTAACAAGCAGATACTAGGGGTAGTTAAGAAAAAAGTAGAAGACACTAAAGGCTTGTGAGCTGATCTGATACCCGAGATTTTGTGGGCGAATCGTACGACAACAAGAGAAACTACGGGGGAATCTCCTTTTAACCTCGCTTTCGGCTCAGAGGCAGTGGTTCCGGCGGAAGTGGGATTACCTTCTTTTCGGGTACAACACTTCTGCGAAAGTCAAAATGATTTGTTGCTCCGACGACAATTGGATTTTCTACCGGAAGCAAGGTTGACGGCTGCCATAAAATCTGTGGCATACAAAAACCGAATGAGCCACGCTTATAACCGACGTGTCAACTATCGGCCCATGGAAGATGGTGATCTAGTTCTACGTAGAACGGCGGCAACCGGCAAAAGGAACGCAGAAGGTAAATTTACTGCAACCTGGGAGGAGCCTTACCAAATATATGAAACACTTTGGCAAGGGTCTTATCGGTTAATGACCCTTGAAGGTGTACCCCTGAAGAATGTTTGGAACGCTAGTGTATTAAAGAAATATTTCATGTGAAATTTAAATGTGACCTATTTTACGTAGTATAAATTTTGATGACATGTTGTCATACGTATGTATGTTTTCGGCATTTATTAGTATTGTAACCTATTTCAACACTTATAAAATACAATCGCATTACCTACTTTCGATACGATCTGATCACAGCCTAGCTAGCTGACTCGGTCGTTCAAGTGAGGGAAGAATAATAAAATAAGATAATAATGGACCTCAAGGGGAGTTGAAAGTGCGGTCTGATCCACTGCCTTTGCTCAGCCTGACAAAAGTTGGATACTTTATCTCGGTATGTTTCATATCCGATGTTCAGCACAAGCATTACAGAGTTTTCCTAGAATTGGTTTACGAATAAATTCTGCCGAAAAACTCGGGGAGTATTATTGGTAAGGTGTATCTTGAAAACACCGATAACAAAGTTGAATGCATTATTTGGTTTTCCAAAACACCGGTAAGGTGTATCTTGAAAACACCGATAACAAAGTTGAATGCATTCTTTGGTCTTCCAAGATTTTATTCGCAAATAAAATACCGAGAAGTATAGTTTTGAAATGCCGAAAAACGTACATTTGTGTTAAAAATCAAGGAATAACTAAAACACGATTCAAGGAAGGCAATCATTAAATATTAATTAAAAGGTAAGTAACGGCCATAGCATAAACAAAATTCGCATGACAGTAAGGATAATGGTAAGGAAGTAAATAAACTAACTGATTAAGAATAATTGTGTTAAGTACAGACATACGCAAATAGAGTATTTAAACGTTAAAAGAAAAAAGGTTGCATAATACAGACGGAAGTAATTGTGTGATACATAGAAACGGGTACAGATAAACATAAACATTATAGCCCAGAGATGACTGCCCTCCTGATTAATTTTTGCCGGCCTCCTTTGTTGATTCAGCCACTTTAACAGGCTCTTTCTCAGCTTCTTTGTTGGAGGAACCGGCAGACCCATCTTTACCAGCATGAGTGGCAATAGGGCTACGGATAAGGGCGTCATCAAACTCCACTTCCGGCAATTCGCGCGGGTCTAAATTGGTTATCACAGCATGTGGGGGGAGCTCGTCAAAGTACTCACTCTCATAGCTGGTAGGAGAGTGGTTCATTTCTTTGTTAAAAGCCCTCTCGACGGCCTGCCATTTCGTCGAATCCCACCCCTCCGCTTTTCACACACAACGATGCGCAGAGACCCAGCCGGCAGTGTACCGGTCAACCATCAAATTGGCGTAAAGGTCGGTCTGCAGGAACCGATTAACGGCTCGGCGCCTGATTCCCGGTTTGTCACGCTCCATTTCCTCAACCTGGATGGCCAGCTTTGCCTTAGCCTCCCTCTCGTCCTTCAGACTCTGCTCAAGGCTGGCTACCTTCTTTTTTAACAGCTCCTGATCCGTCAGCTTCTTGTTTAGCTCCGACACTTGCTTTTGCAAGGTCATCATATCAGATTTAACTTTATCGTGCTCTTTGATGACGACCTTACAAGCGTCGTCAGCCTTTTTCAGCTTGGTCTCAGCGTTATCGGCGGCGCGCTGATAATGTTGGTACATGTGTACCACTTCGATAGCGGAGTTGACGGTCTAGTTAACGATAACAGAAATTTCCGTTAAATATATATATATATATATAAATGCTATCTTACCCGGAGCATGTTGTTCATCAGCTGACCGCAGGGAGCGGCAACGCGATTGACAGGCCTGTCGGTTGGCGTTGCCAAATCCTTGAGTACCCTCCACCCCATGCTTCCGCCAATCGCAGGGTCGTCACAGAGAACAAACTCTCCGCGGTTGACGTTGATCCGGGGGTTCCATGGGTCGCCGGCAACACCAGAGGGCACAGACTACTCGTCAACGACGTCTACCGGGATTTTGACATGAGGAATCTCGATAAAGTCACTGACGCCGGCCGGGACGAAAGCATTCTGGCCCAGACCGCCAGTGTGCCCCGACATGATTGTTGTCTCCTTGCTTGGAGGCTTTTCAATGCTGGCCATCTGGCCGGTTCTGACCTCGCTGCTGACCCCGAGACCTTTTGGATCTCTCAAGGTGACCGTCAGCTTCTTTGCAGGATGGGATTCGGTCTCGTCCTCCAGGTTGACAACTCCTTCCGGCCAAGACTCCTGTGCCTCCGGACGAAGAGGGACTGTATCGCCGTCATGTTTTTTCTGCTTTTTCTGTGGCTCTCGGTCGGAGGACTCGGAAGTCCTTTTAGACGCATTCCCACCACCCCTTTTCACAGCAAGGGTGCGGGGCTTGGTAGTGCGTTCGGTAGGAGCCATATCTTGTTGTTTGGTTCTTTTTCTTTTCGACGCTCTGGTAGCAAAAGAGGGCAGGGTGTCGTATGACTTCTTTGGCCGATCCGTCAGAATGCAACCCTAGTCGGCTAAAGTCAAGCTTGTCGATACCTGGCGGAGGACAAGCTGATAATAAACGTCAATAAACCGATATGATAAAGGTAAGCTTAGGCGTAACAACAAGTGTAAGTAAATACACACAGGCAAGTACGAAAATAAGCAAGCAAAACACATAAATTAATTCCAAATCACGAGTATAAGCAAATGTATATAATTTATAAATGCATCCATACCAAAAACATCGGTATGGCAGAGACCGACATGAGATAGAGGGGCGTTGCCTAGTATATAATTACAGTGGAGCAACCACACCCCCGGAACGACTTTATTCTTCTTACCGGCTCTAACATATGTACAATTAAACCATTTAAAAGCTTTTTTCTCCATCGGTCCTAACGCTCTTGACCGTATGGTCTCGAACATGCTGTGTGGATGATGAAATGTCCTACGGATGGTAAAATCGTCAGGCACACTCATAAAATAAAATTCATTCTTCCAGTTCTTGCAACTGGTCAATTTTGGCCACACTGTACATTTACCGGGAGTGGTAAAAAGGGACCACCATCCGGGTGACTGACTATCTCTTTTTATCCAATGTAATCTCCGAAATAAGTTCAGGGTAAGGCGAAAGTCCATAAATATCATAACCCAGACAAGAGACACAATATTTCGGATAGTCGGAGGCGTTAACTGTGCAATTGAAACATTCCAAGCCCTGAATATTTTTTCGATGTAATGATGGAGTGGAAACCGTAAACCAAACTCTAAATGTTTTGCATACACAACAATGTGACCGGCAGGACAGTCCAAAGCCGTCTGACCATTACTTGGTAGTCTCAGTTCGTAACCGTCAGGGAGATAGTAGAAGCGTTTGCCATGTTGGCAATAATCTTTTTCGGTGGCTGTCTGCAACCACACCGGATCCACAGTTGACTCAGTTATTTCATAGCTGCGGGGAATTTCTTAAGGTTCTAGATACTTTGGATCATCTTGATCTGAGTCGTATTCCTCGTCGAGACGTTCCTCTTCTGCAATCTGAGCAGCAAGGTTGAAATCTGCAGCAATTTCCTCGTCGGTCTCGCTGTTTTCACCCTCATCATCTTCTCCTTCCCCAACCTCTTCAGACCCATCTGCATCGTCTTCGTTACCGATGCTTTCACCCCCGCTTTCTTGCCGTTCTAGGCTATCTTCGACTGACCGGATATCTTCTTCTCGGATATCCGAAGCTTCAGGCCCAAGGTCAACCATTTCTTCATCAACGGAAGGTTTACTGCTTTCACCAACCTCACGTTGGTAACTGGTGTGTTTCGTTCTCGGCATCCTGTTAATATTAGTGCCGTATTGATTAAATAAATCCAAATTTGACCTCAAATGATATTGAACGCTAATAGGCTCAACATCGGCAATCTCTATGTCCTCTGGAATATCAGGGTTGGTAGGACGCAAAGCCTTCTCGGCGTCAGCTAGAAACTTATGACGGTAATAAGCTTCTCTTTCTTCCACAGAAGTTAAGGGTGTACAGAGTTCAGCCTCATTGGCTTTACCCATGTTTGCATGCATTCCAGAACCAGACATTCACAAATAATGAAATAAACGCAAAATCTACTAAACCACAAACCAGTGAGAAATCGAAAAGAAAGTTAGGGTTTTTTTATCTCTTTTTCAACTCAACTCTTGAAAGCGTAACTCGGGAATTAAGTGTCCTCCGTTTACAAACACCGGTCACAACACAACTGAACAAACCCTTAACAAATTGAGCCTTGAATCGCAGAAATACAAGCGCGCTACGAGCGAAGTGAAGTAGAAATTTTTCGAAATTTTTTCGCAACAGACATGAAGGGTCAAAAGTACGAAATTTGCTATTTATACTGTACAAATGAAGCGGTTGATGTGACATTTACTGCATGCAATCCAACGGCTGTAATAAAACGCCTTTTCGAAAGTAACCTACTTCGATGACTGACACGTGCCCCATTATTTTACTACATTTTCCCGCCAAATCCTGGGGGATAAATTTTCAAATGTGTGAAATCGTTTTAACTCCTATTTTCGGTTTCAGTATTTTATTGAGCCAAAACATGTCGGCATTTTACTCGGTAATTGAGTAAAGTCCTATCGTCAATTTGCTCACTTGGGGGGCAAATTGTAGATTTTTTCATGTATTGAGCAAGGTCCTATCGTCAATTTGCTCACTTGGGGGGAAAATTGTAGATTTTTTCATGTTTTTATTGAGCAAATTACTATCGTCAATTTGCTCACTCGGGGGGCAAATCGTAGATTTTGTTTTCGTTTTTTAAAACATTCTTTTATGACATATCGTACATACCACCACCGTGTTCCAACGCAAGTGAGCACGTCAGTTTTACTAACGCCCTCACTTGGGGGGCTAGTTGTACGGGATATACCGGTAGAATCATAATATGCCGGTAAAAGAGTGTCGTGCAGTTTAAAGCCCTCGTTAATCATTGAATAATTCATGTCCTTACCGGCATTAGTCTCTACCACGTGGAGAGCTGCTTCTCGGAACGTGGCATGTCCCTCCAACACGTGGAGAGTTGCTTGGTGCCGCGTAGGCACCTACTACTTACAAGGTCGGTGTGCCACCTATCTGTATAGGTGGCACCTGCTTGGTTGTGTTCCTATAAATACCCAAGCAAATCCTCATTTCAAGGACGATTTTTTCTCTCTCTAAAACACTTTCTCTCTCTTCTTTCACTTTCTTCACTTTCTTCTCACAAAGGTACTGAATTTAGCATCGAAGTGGTTATTCCCGGATAACCCCCGGGCTAGCTAATCTGTATTGGCTGTGCAGGTGAGCAATTGGACGGTAAACCATTACCAGCCCTCAGACGTTAACGAAAGCAGAATCCAGCAGGAACAACACTTGTAATATTAATTATATATATGAAGTATATATGTGCTTTGAAAACACGCACTCACATACAGATAATGTTACATAGCAATATAATTTACAATGAAAACAACCAGCAATACAAGCACAATTTTACGTATAATCAGGAATTGAGCATCTCTTAGATCAGCGTTGTTTATACTCGAGAAAATCGTTAAAACATGGAAACTCCAAATATCTAATGAAGAAGGACATATGTGAAGATAATGAACAAGCCAGAAAGTGACCCAATCATCGTAATCTTATTTGCAGCACCTTTATCAACTTCAGATTTACCTGCAATGTTACATTCACGTGGAAATTCAATGTACGTACTCTAGGTAAATACTTTACAAAATCTATTAAATATACATTACGAGTCATGTTTGAAAATCTAAAGTTAAACTAATACGGTGACAACTAAATTTTCAGACGCCAGGCTTGGGCTAGTCGTGGAATTATATTCTTGTTTATTGTAAGTTTATGGTCATACAATTTATTTATTTTCATTATGCTAGCTGTCTATATATGTACTAATTAATGTATAAATGTATAATACCATCAATTTAAATTAAATCTACCTTCAGTAAATTGGAAAAGTAATTACCTATTTGTGGTGTCTTCGTTGGAGTTGAGGTAGGGCTTGAAGCTATACCATCAATTTTATATTCAAAAGAGAAGATAAAATGTTAGTTATATACACAAAACTTAATTAAATTTTGACGATAAAATGATAAGTTAACATCACTCCATTTTTATATCTCCCTCTTGAGCTACACGGACTAGATAATTAGTTCAATATATTAGTAGAAATTGCTCGAGTTAAGTATGGACTTTTAGGGTGAAATGAGAAAGTTGTTCACAAACATAAATATGTATATCCGAGCATGTAAAGTTGTAAACATGTAGCGGGGTGAAAGAGAAAATTTTAATTCCTTTATTTAATGTAAAATGATGAGCAGAGTAATTACCTGAAGTCTTTTTTGTGGTCATTAAACTTGCATCGTTGAGGCTCTCCATGGAACCTTTATTAATTTGAAACCTCAATGTTAATATGTAACACTTGTAGATAAGATTTACATAATTAGGCTAAAAAAAAAAAAACACTATTATGTGCAACACTTTTTAATATGTATCAATGTAATGTTATATTTGCATGATTGTGTGGATGTGAGAATCAAATATGATTTGCACAATCAATGTAAATTCCTTAATGTATTTGTTTCTTAATTTCTAATACATGATTTTTGTTACTTAAAGTTGTGATGCTACTACGTACAATATTTCAAGTAAGAAATTTACCTTGAGATGGCCGGATTGTAGGAGCGGGATTAGGGCTTGAAGCTTCACCTTCAATAATTATTTTTATAGAAAAACCCATCAAACAATTAATAACGGGATAAATTAAATTCAACTTTAATCTTTCCTCAAAAAAAAAAAAAAAAAAAAAAAAAAAAAAAAATTAAATCAACTTTAATCTGTAACATGAAATAGGATAATAATTTATTCATCCGACACGTTTCAAAATATAAACTCTATAGCTAAGTGAAGAGGTAAAATAATAATAGATTAATAGGTATGAACAATCACAACGCCTTGAAATTATATAATGGTAAACAAGATAAATTATAATACATACCAGCCGAAATTGCCAAAGATTGAGTTGGGGAGTCACTTGGAGCTTCAACCACAAAAACAAACAATAACAAACCATATTACTACTTGATATGATCGACTATATATGAAATTCGTTTGGAAAAAATTATAAATGTAAGGAAAAATTACATTAGGTGTACGTTTACAAGGGGTACTACGGTGAATAAACACATGTTTGTAAATATAATATACCTTGGCAGAAATTGTTAAGAGAAGCAGTAGAACTTGCAATGTTGCAAGCGGACAAGACGAGTGTAATATTGGTTGCCGAATCTGGATTATCCTGAATAACAGTGTTGATGGCACAAAAACATTGTTTTTCAGTTCTTGCTGCTTGTTGCATCAGAGGACAGCAGAAAAATTCAGTCACATTAAACGCCGGGCTATCTGGATTCAAAGTTGGCTCCAATTCACTTCGATTTAAATTCTTTTGAATACAAGTTCCGATTTCTTCCCAGCAACTTGCATCTTCTGATGGCTCTAAGGTGGCTGGAAGAATTAAATTGGTGAGTATAATGGCCCAAATGAAAAGGCATATGCGCAAATTAAAGGATGATTAATTAAATTCCTAGCTATATTTGTTAATTAAATATATAACAATTGATTTTAATAAACAATTCAGTAACAAGACCCAATATGATTATGTTACGAGTATACTACATTTGTTTTCTATTATTTGCAACAAACGAGCATTATTCCTAAGAAAGAAGGTAGTATTAAGAGTCATTTAAATTATTATTTTTTTCCATCTTATAAATAGTGTTATGATTTCAAGTGAGAATATTTTTTTTTTTTTGAAACGAAGGAAGTAATATATTCCGATACTATGAAGTATATACTATTACATAACTCGCCCTCCATGTATGCAATTTAAATTGATAAATTTGCGGATCAAATTCGCCACTGTTTTAATTAAATAAAAGAAATTACCCGGTGTTGATGAGGGTGGAGTTGCAATGGGGCTTGGAGCAGAACCTTCAAAGCAGACATTGCAAAATTAGTTAATCCAACATGTATTGTACACGGTGAGTAAATTAAAAGTGCCCGATTATAAACAAAGTGGACGAAAAGTCCAATTGATGAAAGTGAACCAAATCTAAACCATAATCAACCTTATTTCAAATTGACTAGTGTTGATTGAATGATCTTAATTAGCTAATTTCCAAATAAATCAAATGCGCATCAAGTTGAAAAAAATTCATGACACAAGTTGTTCTCATCACTTATAAAAAAATAATGTGTTTCTAGTCTAAATCTTCTTGGTGTAATCTAGTTTGATCGGATGTCCTAATCAAATTAAACCTTGATCATAGTTTATTCTAGTGTAGTAAGACTTCATAGATTCCGCTTGTGGGTGTGGGTATGTGTCTTCCCATTATCTAATTTTATTAGTATAAAAACAACTACAGCAACAAAGGTTTAGTTCCAAAATGATTTAGGATCAACTAACATGAAACATAAAATATAAACACAGAATAACAAAAGGACATAACAAAATAAAATTAAATTTTTTTGGTATTATCTAGTCAAGTTTGAATAATCTAGCTTTTTGATATAATTTTAACATAAATAAGGTGAAGAGAACAATAACTACTGAAGTTTAATTATGCCAAATTTGAACGACTAACTCCTTTGCCATGTCTTTTTAACGTTAAGCATTCATATGAGAAAATACTATTGGGGGTGGGGGGAATAAAAGATAAATCATAATAAGTGTAAAGTGTAACACGTAATGTGTAGGATATATGCATATATACCAGAGCAAATTGTGTTGAAAGAAGCAATGCCGTCACAAAGAGAGAGAACATTAGATAGGGAGTCGGCAAGGGTGGCATTTTGATCAAGAATAGGCTTGACGCTGCAGAAACACTCTCTCTCGGTGCTTATTTCCTCCGAAATGATGGTGCAGCACTCCTCTTGGAACTTAGCCGCTGAATCAGCGCCGGCGATGCATGTTTGTATCCTATCCCAGCAATCCTGTTGTGCTGATGATGGCACAAATTGTATTGACATGAACAACACAATTCCCACAAACATAACTACCATCTCTATTTCTCTTCCTCTCCTCATTTTCCCTCTTCCTTTTGTTTATTGTTTCGGGGTTTTCTGGTGTCCTGCGGGAGAGTTACAACACCGAGACTGGAACCGGACGCCTGTACCTGCAAAACAACGAAGACTCCTTGTGGTAGGAGCTCCGCCTCCAACGGTCAAGTTAGTACCTGATTAAGGAGTAATAAATGCGGAAATTAAAGTGATTTAGTCTCTCTAGGTGAGAGTGTTTAATGTGTAATCCGTGTGTTGTTTTCGAGTCCTCCTTCTCTTAATGAGGATTAAGAGGGGTATTTATAACCTCGGGAAGCGTGCCACTCTCTAGGTTTAGGGTAAACCTAGGGCTGACTGGGCCTCTAAACAGGATTGGGCCTTGTTGGCCGGTTTTCCCATTTGGCATGGGTGGACACGTGGCGTGTCTCAATTGGTCCGTAGAGGACGTATCTGTGATTGACACGTGGCAGGCTCCTATTGGCCTACGTGAAGGACACGTGGCGGAACCTGGTTGGTCCACTTGTCAGACGGTGATTGGTGGATAAAAATCCCCTAATCATTTGCCCCTCACAGGTGGCACGTGACTGGTCACGTGTCACCTGTGACAGGTGTCGCATGGTGACAGGCGACGGCCTGCTACAGGTGTCACCTTGCAAATGGCCGAGAGATTTTCCCGCCCAAATTTTGAATTTGGAAGCGACCCTTCGCCTTCTCACTTTGCTTATATAAGGAAGTGCTGACTTCGGTCATTTTCACATTTGAGAACTTTGCGAGAGAACATTCGGACCCCTGAACTTGCTCTGACACTTTGGACTTTTGTTGCCTACCGCCTGCTCTGACAAGCCGTTTGCAAAGGATTTCAGAATTTCATCAGTCGTCACTCGTTCAGGTAACCGTCGGTTCTCTTATTCTTAATTTTTTTCTTATTATTATTTTTTGAAATGGCACCATGGAAGCACACGACACGACCTAAGTTAGTGATCAGCCGGTCACCGGGGACGGCTGAATCTAGGACTAGGAGTGCCGCCTGCCCTTTTCTGGACCCATCTTTGCCCTTTATACAAAGTCCGACTGTATCTGTGTCTATGCAGAACGTGATGGCCAGAACAAAAATGACTGCTAGGATCTCAAACTCGGACGGCTCCTCCCAAAGGGTGCCCATTAGTGAAACATCTGACCAGGCGCCAGATGTAGAAGTGAAACAAGGCGGCTGCCAAGCCGACAGTTCTGAGGGGGGGGGTCAAGGTGGTCCATTCCCATTTCACCGTTGATATGTCTAACTTTTCTCCTGCTCCTTCTAAGGGAGAGGAGGCGGGCCCCTCTGGGAGAGGGGATGAGTCATCCTCTTCGGGCTCGTCAGAGGACGAGTCCGAGTCCAGCTCTTCTGGCCACGCTTCTCCAGGCTCAGAAGAAAGAAACAGCCGCCTACAAGAGGCGAGGCTTTCTCATGCAGTTGAGAAGGGGGGCAATTGGGCGGAGCCGTCCGCCTCTTACAGAGAGGAAAACACCCCCTACTACTGCACGGTACCCCGGGGCCGGATCGCAGCCATGCAAGACAAAGTGGAGAGCTTTATAGCTAACCACAGAAAGGGCCCCGGATTTTTACTGTTCGTGCCGGATCCAGAAGACACTGTCGTCTGGCCGGCTGGTACCAGCTATGATGACGGCTGCTTTGGCTGCTATGTGGCGGCCATCAAAGCTGGACTGCGCTTCCCATTACATCCGGCTGTTCAGCGGATTTTAGATGGGTATGATTTGGGGTTATGGCAGTTAGCCCCCAACTCTTGGGTAAACGTACTCGGCTATGTGGCCGGGTGCAAAATGTACGGGGTGGAGCCAAGCTTTGAGGCTTTCGCCCACATGAACTATCTCAGCCGGACCCCTAAGTCGGGCGGTACCGGCTGGTATCAATTAACAAGCCATAGGGGCTACCTCATGACGAGAGGTAAGGCGAACAAATGGAAGGATTGGCGGAACACCTTCCTTATCATCGAGGGTTCAGACACGGAGCTGAACAAACGCTTTAACAAGTGGAATAGGGATCCGCCTCTTCTCGCAGGCGGCCGCAGCATGCCGCCTGTTCCCCCAAAGGCTAAAAAAGAGATCCTAGACAAAGGACTCTTCAAAGTAGAGACTAGGGTGAACTCTACTTCAGGGGTACGAGAGCAAGTACCCCTAAACTGCGTCCCGAGCTTCAAGAGACTAGGGTGAACTCTACTTCAGGGGTACGCTGCTAATGTTGAAGACTTGCCCCCTTCTTAAGCTTTTATGTCTTCTTTCACGGCCTGCGTGCCGTTTGCTTGTATTTACCCGGCCAGGGGGCCGGGGTTCTGAATATTTTAATCTTCTTTAATGCAATTTTATTTTTCTTGAAATTTGTCTAAGTGTTGAATATTTGATATTGAATTGTACACTATATCGACTGTTTTGCATGGCCGATTGTAGACAGGTACGGATGGTCCGCCTATGCCCCTGGACGACTGGTGGTCTGTTTCCAAGCTGGGCGATCAGTCGGCCATTTATTCAATCGGTATTGGTCCCGTTTAAAAGACTGGATTACCTTTAGGCAGGCGGTCTTGTTATTAGTAAAATTAACCAAGTAAGAAAGGGTTTTCTTACTTAGACTTGTAGGCAGTATATGACTGGATTACCTTTAGGCAGGCGGTCCTGTCATTTGTAAAATTAACCAAGTAAGAAAGGGTTTTCTTACTTGTGTTTTTTTTGCTATAGGCAGTCTAGGACGACTGTTTCCTATCAGTGTGAATAGGTGTTGTATGAACTTTTTAATTTCATACTAAAATTTTTAAGGGGTGACTAAGTAAATATGGCTCTTACCTAGTCGCCGAGTGATTGAGTAGTAGAGGTATCAAGCGGTGGGTACCGGTTGTTCCCCTTTATTCGCCAATGTTTGTTGGCTATTAACTCGAAGGGAAACCTAGTAGGAATAGTAGTTTGAATGCCCTTGTTTGCCAAAAAACAGGTGGTCTATTCAAACTTTTTAGGTTCCATACCAAGTTTGGGAGAGTGACTATGAGTTAACGTTGGTGTTACTCAGTCGTCCTCATTCTAGATTGAGTAGTAGAGGTACCAGGCGGCAGAGGCCGGCTGGACCCCTTGATTCGCCGATGTTTGTTGGCTATTAACTCAAGAGGTACCCCCTGCATTTATCCCAAGTAATACAGGCGGTAATCCAACTCAAATGTCAACTGTTACCACTAGTTTGGTTAGTGATAAAAGTTATCCTTGTCTCAAAAACGGCTACGTGGTTGCCCTTGGGGACAGTCGTATAGGTGCCGTGTGATTAGTTTATAGAACAATGTTCCACCCAAAAGGGAGCTGCTCTCTGCGACGAATTTCATCCGGATGGATGCCGTCGGACGCCTGCTATAATGTTGGGACAGGTCGAATTGAATTTTTATATTTTGATCAGTTGGATTGACGCCTGGTCTGATCATGTTTTTTTATAGTTCTTGGTGAACTATATTATGTGAGGGTAGCCGGTCAAGCGGCGTGCCCCTCTTAAATTAAACATAGAGAGTGGCCGACTGTTTGTCAGTTGGCATGCCCCTCTTAAAATAAAAATGAATATAAACATGGAGAGTAGCCGACTGTTGGTCAGTTGGCATGCCCCTCTTAATACAAAATTGAATAGTAATTTGCAACTTTATTCAAGTAGTCCTTGACTTTACATTTTTTTTTTTTTAAAAAAGAAATATTTCTTAAGATTATCTATGTTCCAAGTTCGAGGTAACGGCTGGCCGTCTGGTGTTTCCAGACGGTAGGTACCATCTCTAACCTCTTCATATATTCGGTAGGGGCCTTCCCAGTTGGGAGTTACCTTGCCAGACTCGTTAGCCCTACCAACAGCTTCCATTTTTCTAAGTACAAAGTCCCCCACCTTGAGAGGACGCATGTGCACTTTTCTGTTGTATGATCGAGTCATTCTTAGGCGGTAAATCTCATGGCGTAAGACAGCATTGCCTCTCTATTCAGGGAGTGAGTCTAACGCCAGGCGCATGGCTTCCCAGTTTGCCTCTTCGTCATATAGCATTACTCGAAGAGTCGGCTCGTAGTGTTCTATTGGAAGAACAGCTTCCGCACCATAAGTTAGGAGGAATGGAGTTTCTCCAGTCGCCCCTTTTTCAGTCGTCCTAATGGCCTAGAGAACATGTGGTAGTTCATCCGCCCATAGGCCGCCTGCTCGTTCAATCTTTTTCTTCAGACCGTCTGAGATGATTTTATTAAAGGCTTCTACCTGGCCGTTTGCTTGTGGACGGCCGACAGATGCAAAGAAGTGTGCAATTCCTTGGTCACCCAACCAGCTTTTGAGAACAGGCGTCTCAAATTGGGGACCATTATCAAAAACCATAGACATGGGAACCCCGAACCGAGTGATGACATTTCTCCAAATGAATGAAATTACATCCTTCGTCTTGATTCCCTTAACAGCCTCCGCCTCTACCCATTTAGTGAAGTAGTCGACGGCAACAAGTATGTATCTTCTTCCGCCTGTAGCAGGCGTATATGGACCCAGAATATCCATGCCCCACTTAGCAAACGGTAGGGGGCTATGAATGGTGGTGAGGTCAGTAGCCGGACGGTGAATTAGTTTGCCAAACCTTTGACACTTGTCACACTTTTTCACCATCTCCATAGCATCAGCTTCTAAGGTAGGCCAGAAGTAGCCCTGGCGCCTTGCCCGTTGAGCAAGCGTCCTTCCACCTATATGTGAAGCACAGTAACCAGAGTGGAGATCGTCTAGTATCTCTCGCCCCTTTTCTGGAATAACGCACTTTAAGAAGGGTTGTAGGTACCCCCTTTTGTGAAGTTCTCCCTTTATAATTTCAAAATTGGTGGCTCGTCTTTTCAGCACATGGCTGACAAAGTAGACCGGGAGCTGACAGCCGTCTCTTTCAGCAAGAAGAACAGCGCTTAACGCATGATCAGAGACGGCCAGATACATGTAAAGTACTTCTTTGGGCAAAGGGCTGACTAGCCTCGGCAAGGAATGCAAATGAACTTTCAATTTTTGGAAGGCCGCCTCAGCATCCGGCCCCCATTCAAACCTTGCCTTTTTCTTAATTGCCTGGAAAAAGTATAGGCATTTGTCGCCTGATCGACTTAGAAATCTTCCCAAGGCCGCCAGACAACCTGTTAACTTCTGAACCTCTCGGACGGTACGGGGCGACTGCATGTCAATGACCGCCTGCACCTTCTCAGGGTTCGCCTCTATTCCTCTCTGATTAATGAGAAATCCGAGAAATTTCCCAGACTCAACTCCAAAGACACATTTCTTGGGATTGAGCATGACATGGTGCCGCCTGAGTGTGGCGAAAGTTTCTCGGAGGTCCGACAGATGATCTGTCTGAAGTTTAGACTTGACAATCATATCATCAATATATGCCTCGACATTTCTCCCAATCTGATCAAAGAATACAGTGTTTATCATTCGTTGGAAGGTGGCCGGGGCATTCTTAAGACCAAACGGCATGACCGTGTAACAGTATAACCCTTGATCAGTGACGAAGGCCGTCTTCTCCTGATCCTTCTTCCATAAAGGTATTTGATGGAAACCAGAGTAGGCGTCCATAAAACTCATCAAAGCATGGCCGGCTGTTGAGTCGACCAGGTTGTCAATTTTAGGCAGAGGGTAACTTTCTTTTGGGCACGCGTTATTCAAGTCTGTGTAGTCTACACACATTCGCCAGGTACCATTCGGCTTTTTAACAAGCACAACATTTGCAACCCAGTCTGGGAAGTAACATTGCCGAATGAATCCTGCATCAAGTAATTTTTTAACTTCGACGGCTGCCGCCTGACTTCTTTCTTTGCCATGGTTCCGCTTCTTCTGCCTTACCGGCTTCTTTTTTGGATCCACAGCCAGTTTATGTACCGCCAGCTCAGGACTAATGCCTGGCATTTCATGGACTTCGAATGCAAAGATGTCCTTGTATTCTTTCAACAGATTGTGAAAGTCATCACCTAGGACCCCTAGAGCAGTCGTCCCAACTTTGACTGTTCTGTCAGGACGCGAGACATCTAAGATTAGGTCCGTATGCTCACCAGCCGGCTGAGGGCGGAATTCATCCGACCGCTCCTCTGCCAATGATTGCTATTTTTTATCTTTTCTTGCGGCCCCCATCTGGGATGCCTTTCTTTTTTTGCCGCCTGCTTCTTGAACAGGCGCATTATCCTTGACATTGTCAATCTTTCCTCCACTGGACCCAGCGGCCATAACAGTGGGCTTGACATCCGAGAGATAGCATTCTCGTGCCATCCTCTGATCTCCCCTTAGGGAGCCGACTGTTCCATTGTCCCTCTCAAACTTGAGCAACATAAGAGATGGGATTATTACAGCCTTGGAATTATTTAGGGTTGGTCGTCCCAGAATCATGTTGTAGGCCGAGAGTTCTTCTACCACCAGGAACCGGACTACCATGTGTCGTCCTTCCCCTTTTTCACCCAGGCGGATGGGTAGATCTACTCGTCCTACAGGGTGGACGACTCCTCCTCCAAACCCTACTAAAGGGTGGGAGGCCGGATGTATACAATCAATTTTGTACTTCAATTTTGACAGACATTTGCTACTGATAAGATCTGAGGAGCTTCCGGTATCTATGAGGATTCGGCCAACTCTCTGATTGGCCACTTTACATTCAATGACGATAGGATCGTCATGCGGCCCCCTGACCCCTCCTAGATCTTCTTCAGTAATGACAATCTCAGGAAATGAATTTTTGGAGGGCCGTTCTGGGTGAACAGAATTTACATCTAGCCGCCTGATATTGTCTTTGTTGCCCCTAATAGTGGGACCTCCTCCTGCGAAGCCGCCTGCAATAGTGTAGACGACTGCATCATCTGTATCAGAGCTGTCGGCCTGTTGATTCTTTTTGGCCGACTGTTTTTTCGAGGAAGTGCTCCCCGTGGATTTCTTGACAAAAGAGTCAAGATCACCTTGCTCAGCTAGGCGGTCTAGATACCGCATGAGACTGATGCATTCGTTGGTGTGATGACCAACATCTTCATGATAATCACAGAATTTATCTTGGTTCCGGTTGCTTGCAGAACCCTTCATGGGGACCGGCTTCTCAATAGAGATCCGTCCCTTGATTTCGTTTAGGATAGTTTGGCTATCCTTGCTAAACGCATACTTTGGGGAGTATGGTTTGAATTCTTTTTTCTTCTTCTGGGCCGGCTGTTTAGAGGAATCAGCCGCCCAGACCTCTTTTCTCTTCTTTTCCTTGTTTGACGACTGTATCTGTCGTCCTTCTTTTTTGTCGAACTTTTTCCCGTCCGACTGTTTCACTGCACTACAAAGATCAGTTGCCTGTATATAGGCTTCTGCTTCAATCAAGGCCTCCTGAAGAGTCGCCACCCTCTTTCGAACCAGATCAAATTTGAAGGTCGACCCGTCTTTGAGACCCCTGAAAAAGTCAGTATAAGCTACCTCATCCGGTAACCCTTGAATCTGTATTCTCATCAGGTTAAACCGCCTGATGTAGGATCGAAGCCCCTCCTTCTCACCCTGCTGAATTGTTCCCAAATCAAGGGTCGTCTTCTTCGCAGGAATGTTCATGGAGAAGTTGGAGGTGAACAAGTAAGCAAGCGTCCTGAAGTTGTTTACACAACCAGTCGGCAGGTTGCCGAACCATTGCTGTGCAATTCCTTTGAGAGTCGCTGGAAAACACTTGCACCAAGTGGGATCATCCAACCCTTGAAGGTACATTAGGTTGGAGAATGCCGTCAGATGATCTTCTGGGTTAGTAGTGCCATCATAGGCGCCTACTAACACATTTTTCACTTTGGCCGGCTGAGCGGCTTCAGTGATTTCCTTGGAGAAGGCCGACGGCTGTTCACCAAGTCTAAGCAACCGTAGCTGCCAGTCCAAAGGTTGGACATTTTTAGCTGCGTGTCCACCAAACGGAGGTGGCTGCATAAAATACTGTTGTTGTGGTACAAACGGTAAGTTTGGTACCGCCTGGTCGCTATGAAAGCCTGACTGACGGGAGGTGCCGCCTGACTGACTCTCATGATACGACTGGGTATGCCTCATCGAGGTATTTCGCAGACTTTCTTGAAAATTTGAAGTAGAGGCCGACTCTGACAGTCGGTCACTCTTCTTCTGTTCTAACAGCAGACGAACGTCTGTGTATGTTTTCTTCGACCCGTCCGCCTGAATGTGACGAACAGGTTTCCTATTTCCTGGAGTAGGAAAACGGTATTTTGTGAGGTCAAGGGCAGGCGGCTCCCACCTCCTGGATTTAGGATGAGGAGTTCCCTCTCGCCCTTGAACCGGCTTCCTCTTGCCTGAGGTGGAAGGTTTCTTAGCCGACTGTTCCTTGGCCGGAACAGGCTTCTTATTAAGCAACTCTTGAATTTCTCCCTTGAAGTCCCTCATGAAGGTCATGAGTTCGTTCCTTGTGATGGGAGCAGACCCATCAGTCGCCTGCTGCCGAACAGACGGTGCGCCTGTTGGCTCGCTTACAGTTTGAAAATGTTCCCGTTCCCTCCTTTCGGTCTGACGGGTACGTCGGGCCCTTAGGGTCCCGTCTGGAGCTGTGTGAGCTTCAACTTCAAGTTCATTGTCAGTATCATGGTCCGACTGGATTTGAGGGTCGTCTAGGGGACGCCTCTCTTCAAAAGTCGGTACAAACGTGGATGCCATCTCAGAAGTACTCTCCCCACAGACGGCGCCAAAATGTTTCGGGGTTTTCTGGTGTCTTGCGGGAGAGTTACAACACCGAGACTGGAACCGGACGCCTGTACCTGCAAAACAACGAAGACTCCTTGTGGTAGGAGCTCCGCCTCCAACGGTCAAGTTAGTACCTGATTAAGGAGTAATAAATGCGGAAATTAAAGTGATTTAGTCTCTCTAGGTGAGAGTGTTTAATGTGTAATCCGTGTGTTGTTTTCGAGTCCTCCTTCTCTTAATGAGGATTAAGAGGGGTATTTATAACCTCGGGAAGCGTGCCACTCTCTAGGTTTAGGGTAAACCTAGGGCTGACTGGGCCTCTAAACAGGATTGGGCCTTGTTGGCCGGTTTTCCCATTTGGCATGGGTGGACACGTGGCGTGTCTCAATTGGTCCGTAGAGGACGTATCTGTGATTGACACGTGGCAGGCTCCTATTGGCCTACGTGAAGGACACGTGGCGGAACCTGGTTGGTCCACTTGTCAGACGGTGATTGGTGGATAAAAATCCCCTAATCATTTATGATAAAATTCTTTGAGATGTTTGATTTTAGGGGATGTATATTACTCTTCTCATGCCACATATTTATATAGGGTTACCAAGAAAAGTTCAATTTAGCAACTTGTATAAAGTATAATTGATGAAATACTTTGTATCCATATGGCATAATTTATTAATTATGATGGAATACTAATTAGGGTAGGCAAAATCTTTCACTAATTTAATAATTATAATAGCTAGTTGATTGATTTCATTTTTTTTTTGAATGATGAGAATCGATCCCAAAATCTCTTAGAACCGAGAAAGGAGTTCTAACCACTTGAGCTATCCATCAGCTCACTCTAATAATTGATTTCAATTCTAGTTGTAAGTTTGTTGATGCTCGTCACAAAGATGTTTTTTAGGATCAATTATTTGTTATTATAGTTGTGTAAGGATCAACTCAATAAAAAGCTATACGGAACTGTTGAGCCCATGCGGCCACATGTGAGTAGTATGTTGTCCCACATTGAAAAGTGTTCGGAAATGTATCCCATATTGAAGAAATAAGAAAGTTGTGTCCACTTAATAAGGCTAAGGGGAAATTGTCATATGATTTTGAAATGGAACCTCCTTAGTCGTGTAAAGTGGACAGTTGTGATGGGTGTGCCCCAAACCCGTTTATCAGGGATTGACCACTGATACACGTTTCTTAATACTTATTATTTACAAGTATTGCTGGAAAGACTTTGTTTCAACTATAAATTTTCACTAAAATGTATTGTCTTTGCAATTTACGGGTGCAAAGTAGCCACATGTTATAACAACAAACATTAACTCTGGTAAATGCAAGTTAGCAACGACTTTCTACAAGCCTACAAACCAATCTCTAGCTTTATGTGATCGATTCCATAAAACCTAAAAATAATTAAACTTATCTAATAATTACCCAAATCATTTGCAAGTTGACGATGACAGATTCTTTAGTAAATTTCATACTATTAGAAAATCAGAAAATATAATCTGACTAGATCAAATATATATACTACTAGTCTAACAAGACATATTCATCATATATAATCTATATGATCATATCATGAACAAACCTAATTAATTATACTAGGTATTATTATAATTCGTTGACAATATTGGAAGGATTTCTTTTGTTGAACCCGTAATTATAATCTATTATACTGTAATCCAAGTTGATATAAGGAATGAGTACTGCTTCCATAATTGTGAGCTTAAGTTAGTAAACGACAGTCGACAGGTGATAAAAAAATAAATTTTTAAAAAAAATTAACACCAAGTTGTCTGCCATTTTTCTTAGCTTCTTTTCCTTAATTTTTTTTTTGGGTGATTGGAATGAGCCAAACTTCGTAAGGCAGGATACTTTCAAATACAAGAAAGTTTCTGACTTCAAAAGAGGAAGTTAGTAGTGTTCCTATTAACAGGAAATATATTTTAGTTTTTTCAACTAGTGTATAACATAATGGTAAAAATCATCGAACTATCACGATAAATATTTAAAATTGTATGGTAGTCATCCTTAAATGACTATTATTATACGAAGTACTAATTTTTCATTATTTGATTTTTTAATTTTTTTTTATCAAAATTATATATAAATGTTTTTTCTTATTTTTAAAATTCATTTACTATTTTTATATTTTCATAATTAATTTATAAATTTTTTAAAATTCAATAATAGTAAAAAATGAATTTTGTAAATTAATTAGGAATAATATAAAAAATAAAATAAAAAATTATTTCAAAATTAATAAATGAATTTTTGAAATTAGATAAATGATTTATAATTAATCTTGACATTAAAAATAAATCAAAATTATTCAATAAATAATTAGTACTCCGTATAATGATTATGTTATATTCTAAGGAAGCTTTTAGCAATACTTTAATTCAAAAACATAAAATAAAATTGGTCTATCCAATCCTTTAAGTAAAAATGTGTCATGTGCGTGTGGAGAACAATTGTCTTAATATAGGAAATGTTAAATTTTTAGTTACATACGAAAAAGGCCTAGGGAGGATATAGGATTTGGTCCACAAATATGGTCTAGGGAGACTCCATTGTAATCCCCCATATTTTGAACTTAATTATAATTTATTTATATATTATTCTTACAAATATTTTTATGTCAGTTTCATTAAATAAGTTAATTTTTATGAAAAGATTTAAGTAAACTAATATGTTTTTAACTAATTTACAATAATTTTAACATTATAGCCCAAAATCCAAATATTACTCCTAGTCTAATTAAGAAACCCAAAGCCCAAATAAAACCCTCAAAAACCCTTACCTTCTCCCCCTTCTCACGTGAAAAAAAAAAAAAAAAAAATCAGCTTCACTTCTTCCTCCTTCTCCTTCATTCACGCAGCAAATAGAGAAAAAAAAAACCCCCCGAAGCTTCCCCTGCTGCCACCCCTGCCGCCGCGCCGCGCCACTGCAGTTCGCTCTCCCCTCTTCTCCTTCCTCTTATTTCTTTTTCTTTATTTCTTATTATTTTGATTAAAGATTCAATTTTTATTTGATTTCAATTATAAAATTATTGTTATTAGGCTTTAATAGTATGTATAAATTACAAAAGATTATAAATTTATGGATTTTGTATGTCTAATTATTAAATAAAATTTCAGATTATGTATTTTGCATATTTTAGGGTTTAAAACATTGATTTTTCATGTTTTAGGGCTTGATTACGTGTTAATCAAACTATCTAATCATACTATGTTTAAATTACATTAAAATATAATTACCTTGATCATAAATAAATTTTCAGATTTATTAAAGTTTCAATTTTTATGAACAAGTAGTGTTAATTTCGTGTTTTTATGCTTCTAAACCTACAAAATAATCATTGTGAGTATTTTGTGATTGAAAAAGCTTTGAACTTTATATTCTAACTTTAAAAATAATTTTCAGATTTCATAACTTTTATTTTGAAGCCTCTAATTGCATTGAATTGATATATTCTTGGGTTTTTAACACACTAACTTGCTATATAATGACTAATTCAAGTAATTATGCTTATGGGGTTATTTTATATATTTAAAACAAATTTCAGATTTATTTACCCACTTTAAAGTTGTTGTAATTTGATATAAAACACTATATTTTCATAATTCTAACATGTAAACTTAAAGTTGGGATGTTATATTACGGACTTTGATTTTTGGGGACAATCTAAAGGCTTTATTTTGGTGATTTAAGAGGTTTTAAAGTAGTTTAGTATTGCTGTAATTTTAATTGCTTTGGTATTGATTTATTTCTAATTGTTTGGTTTAGGAGAGGACTTTGTAGAAGGCGACTTCTAGTTTAAAGTGGCCAACCGGATTGTTTACACAAGGTACGTACAAGATACGAAACCTTGCTTGTAGGTGCATGTTTAAGGACGAATCTAGAACTTAGTATCATGTATAGGATTGACTGGGTTAAATTGTCTGGTTATACATTGTGAATTTCAAATGATGTGCACTAGTTTATAATGCAAGTATTATTTGTGCTTTAATTATGCAAGGTGCGCTTAAAGGCAAAGGTATGTGATTGGTGTAAAGATCAAATTATTACTCGTTCATGATTATGTAAACAGGATGAGTAAAGGAGAAATTCAAGTCTTGTAAGACGAGGTTAAGGTTTTGGGGTGCCTTATGCACTCAAGGTGTTTATACACCGAGGTAGTAATGGAATAATTAATAAATGTTGTTTGTCACTATTAAATCAAGAATCTAAATTGAGAATTTGCCATGTTTGATTGAATTGCTTTTGGGATGTTTGTATTGATATGTATATGAGTCATCACCAAGTCTAAACCTGTAAATCACGTAAAGTGCAAGATGGATGAGCAATAAAACTCTGGAATGGTGCACATCTGGAGTAATGACAATCAGGGGTTGGGGTACATGGGGTATTAGCCGTGTACTTTTATCGAGGCCGTCTGATCTACGAGTCTCTTATTTCAAATATTATTTTTCTAAAACTAGGAGTTAGGTGAGATCTCATACTAACTACGGTCACGGAGTCGCTCCCGTGGTCGTTGGATGTTTATTGATGTTTCCGAAAGGAGGCATGGGGTTTTTCTTTATTGATGTTCCAAATGGGACATGGGTTGGACAACCTTGTCTATTGCTAAATCCAATGAAATAAATAAATGAGTCAGTTAATATTAATTAGTGAGGTCTTAATAAATTTGATAATCGAGTCGTGAATTGAGTTTGTATTTAATGATGCTTGTGCTTGAATATTAGTAGCATGTTAGGTATTTTCTTAATTTGTTTTCGCAGCTTGTATGTACTCAGCTTTGCTGACTGCGTGCTTTTGTGTGTGTCTTTCTTTGGTCATGGCCTTCGTCTTTCAATGACCCTGTGACGATCCAATTTTTACACTTGTAATATTGGGGAGCAGAATAACCACAGGTTCTTACACATGCAGCATTCATCAGGGTTGTGGGATCTTGAGTAGAGAGTTGGTTGTTTCCATATTATTTATTTTGCAAAGTTTGAATTTATTTTAATTCGATTTTAGTTGACACTAATTCTTTTGGGTTTGAATTTATTTGAATACTGAATCTAATCACTGACTACTTTTTATTGGGTTTTGAATAAGGGCCTTAATGGTTCCAACTTGTAATACTTATTTTGATTTAATTCCTTTGTTTTGAGGTTTATTTAAAACTGTTTTGGTTTTCCGCTGCAAATTTCTGAGATAGCCTTAACGTTTGAACACGTGGCGGTAGCACACCAGTAATTCTCTTGAAATTGTTCAGGTTATATACAGGTTTCTCACAGGTTTTTAAGAGAGAATTATTGGAGTGTTACATCCATACTAATTAACCAATTGATGATACAAAGTTTTAAGATTAACTCTACCTAATAAAGTCAAACCATATCTTTTTTCAATGTTTCTGAGACTACAATGGGTTTCAATATGAAGTACTCCGTATATCAAAAGAGTGGTAGCTAGGATGCTAACTAAGATGCATGATTGGTTTATTATATGGTTTGTGGACTACACCTCTTAGTACCATAATTTTTCCCATCAATCCATTCAAAAAAGTAAAAATTATGATGATGGATATTTTTAGATTCACAATAATACTGTAGTTTAGTATAATCAAACATTTTACTTCGATCTGTAGCATATGAATTTATTAACACATAGTTTAATGTGAGATAATTTTCAATCAATCAAGTTTCTCAAAAGTTGTGAAAATGTAATTAGGGTAAATATTAATGGCCGATCATGGTAGCAATGTTAACGTATTATTCCATGAAATTTTATTGTCTGTATTGGTATGTTGTACGTATAGCAAAGAAATTTTCTTTTATAATAAAAGTCCAATATGTCACACACGTACTTCAATAGAATTATACGCATAGATTATCATTTCTTGGCATTGTTCTTAAGATAAGTAAAATAAATAAATAAATTAAAAAAAAAAAGGACATTAAGAAGCTTTCATTTCTTGGCATTACAAAGCATAGTCTACAAGAAAAAATGGTACCAAAGTATCATATTTTTGTGGAATTCATGAAATGTCTAACGTACAATGTGGGTGCTACTTAGTTCAAATGATAAACGAACATGGAGATACAATTATTGATATAAGAAATATGTCAAGAGAAAGAAACAACATAATGATCCACTTATCCCAATCTTGTTGGCAGTGCCTGCTCAAAATAAACACAAAGATATTCTTTCATTAAAAAAAATAAATAAACACAAAGATACAATAAATATAATCTATAAACTTCCTCCCAATATCCGTTTTAGGTCACTCCTTATTTTTTGCAAATTTTCTCACTATACTTTTACCCTTCTTATTAGAGCCGCATAATCATTCATTCATTTTATATTAAAAATAAGGAAAATTTGTGAATAAGGTCCTTTTAAGTAGACCTTTTTGTGACAAAGCCCCTTCTATAAAAAAAAAGGTGGCACAAAAGGACCTTATATCATGTTTGGGTTGTGAGGTGGGTCCTTTGACCATTTTCTGACGTTGACTTTTTTATTTTCCGGCCAAAAAAAGCCATGTGTAAAGCACGTGACTTATTAAGTTCCTTTTTTACCCTGTTTTCTCTCATTGTGGGGAGGATTAGCCTTGAATTACTTTGAATAGCTTTCAATTTTAATTTATGGGATTATAATTGAAGTTTTAGTGTTGATTGTTTTCAGAAATTAGGGTTTAATAGGGGAAAAAAGGGAAAACGAGGGAAAAGAAGAGGGAGAAAAAAGGAACTTAGATGTGACTTTTTTTGGCCGGAAAATAAAAAAGACAACGCCGAAAAATGGTCAAAGGACCCTCCTCACAATCTAAACATGATATAAGGACCTTTTGTGCCATCTATTTTATAAAAGGGCCTGTTGAGCAATTAGGTTTTGATGATTATAAACTAATGATGATTATCTATCTAACGTGTATGTTAAGTTGTGCATAGAAAAAGCAAATTATGCTTGGAACAGGATACAAGGAACCTGAGTAATGACAGGTATATATGTAAGGAACTTGAGCAATATAGGATAAGCAATAGAGGAACAAGAACAACGATAAGTGTTATGGTTGATAAGCATGATGATGGCTAAGGGACCATGAAGGTAACTATGTAAACATGTGTTTACATATGTTAGCTTCATAAGGTAAGTTAGCTTCATAAGGTAAGTATCCTATACATATATAGGTTATGTATGTGTAGGAGTCTTTTAATTTAGTTTAGTTTTCTTTATTGTTTTTATAAATAAAAAACTAACCTTCTGTTTTACTTTGTTATTCTCAGAAGTTTGCTCAGTTCGTCATCATCAAAAAGGGACAACTTGTTGATCCTTATGAGGTTTTGATGATGATGTTAAGAATTGAGCAAACTTCCATTTAATAAGGATTTTCTAGTGTTGTGATGTTTGCAGGTTCAGTAAGCGTTGAGGGCTGAAGTAGGAATTGAAACAGAGGAACTTTAGAGGATCCATGAGGATACAAGTAAATTTAGAAGAAGAGTTCCAGAAATGGAACTTCCAGAAGTTTCTTAACAGGAACTTCAAAACGGGTTGTAACGACCTGGTTTCGGTGTAATGCTGGGGAAAACCCTAAGATCCAGAATATATCAAGACTACAGGATTCCAGAACAAGAGTTTCAGAGAAGCAACATGAAGACAGAGAAATAGAAGTATATTGCTCTAGGATTCATGTAAGTATGTTGGACATAAAAGTCGGTCTGGAACAAGTCTATATAGAACCAAGGTGAATTCCAAACAGTCAATGAAATTAGAGTAACTGACTTGTCAGGAACTCAGAGACTGTCAGAGTTCAGGAACCTAATAGGAACTTAAGTATGAACGTCGTTAAAAGTCGGTTTTAATGATATATATATTTACCTTATACGTGCATATCTTTTAGGGATTTGGTTTTACTGAATAAAGATATTTATCTTCTAATAAATCCCTTTTGGAAAAAGATAAGATTGTTTAAAAAGTATTTTAAACAAAAAGATAAGTTTTGAATAAAATCTGATTTTATGCTAAGTTTATCTTATTATTATTGACAGTTTTTATTCTTAACAAAAAGATATATTTTCGGAAAACTGATTTTTAGAAAATATCTTTTAAACTTATCTTTTCAGAAAATCTATCTTTTTCAAGATGAAATGAATAATTCGAGTGTACTATAAATATGCTCATATGCATTCATTCAAAGTTGAGGCTGACGAAGTGTAGTGGTCGTGCTTAATGGTTTTATCCTTCACCACGAAGCTAAGTCAGTCCTCCTGGTCAAAGTTCCTATCAGGTTTTTGGTTACAGTACGTCTAGTGAGTTCCAGACAGATCTTGAGTGTTCAACATATTAGTTTTATCTCTCTATTCATAGATATGTATTTAGGGATATTCGATGAGATCTTGTAATGGGAAAAAGGGTTTTGAGTGTTTTGTATTTTGGGGTGAGATTGTGAATTATCTTAAATTCACGCTTGTGTATGAGTTTGAAATCTCGTAAAATTCGAGTGGTAGTTAGTCACCTGAGTGGGTGTGTCTTGGATTGCACAGTGAGTGAAAGGAACCTGAGAGGTGTCTTGGGTCACCTAGGAAGTGTCCTGGGTAAAGGGAGAAAAAGGGTCCTGAGAGGTGTCTTAGGTCTGGTAGGAGGTGTCCTATCATATAGTCAAGTGTCCGTGGTGGAACTTTCAAAGCAAAGGTCAGTGTAATAGGTTGTACTAGGAGAGTTGCCTATTATAGTGGAATTTGTTTATAAGTCCCAATAGGGCCGAGGTTTTACTTCCAGTTAGGCACTGGATGGTTTCCTCGTAAAACTTGTTGTGTGCTTTAAGTTCCTTTACGTTTTGTTTTTAATTTCCGCATAAGTTCCGCGATTGGAACCTACTACCATTCACCCCCCCTCTTGTAGTAGTTCATCTAAAATAACAATTGGTATCAGAGCAGGTGCTCTTGATAAACCGGGCAACCCCGAGGAGCAAGTTCCAGGCTAGGATGGATACCTACAAGGAATGCAGCGAATGGAACTCAACCCTAGAACGTTCCCAATACCACGTGAAGACCAAAGTCTGCTTGTGAAGCAGATTTGATTCAAAGATGAACATCTTTGAGGTAAGTGTCTCGTCTTTGAAGTCTTGATTATATATGTGTACAAGTTCTTTGTAGTATTTCTAGTTAAATTTTGGATTTTGTTTTGAAAGTTTGCAAATCAATTTTGTGTAACCTCAAATCTGATTTATAGAGTGAAAAGTATTTGTCAAATTTACAAATTGATTTATTTTTAAAGAATCGGTTTACTGGAAATAGTTCAAGGAACGTATTATGTAGAATTATGCATATTTGGTCTCTTGGAACCTAGATTACCCCTGTATGGAAACTTAATTCTTTGGGCAAGGTAATGAACGTATATTTTGAATATTTGCCAAAGAATGACCTTATCATGTGTATGTGTTTTTCTGAATATTTATTATGTAGACACATGGTGTTTATTGTTAGTAAAGATAGTTGGTTTAACCGTAGTTGTTTTAATTATGGATTATTGATGTCTATTACTAACATGAAGGTACCTAATATAAATTGGGTAACCAAAGCCAAAAGATGACCGATTTTGCAGGCTAAGTGAGTGGAGACAACTTATTAATAATGATGATCTTTGGTTGTTTGTATATAAGCAATTATGTGCAAATTCCTCTCACTAGAAAGCCTTTATAAGAGGTTTGTAGTAGGTGAAGCGACAGTGGATAAGTGTGTAAGTCGCCTATACATCTCTCTGTAAATATTGGTCATGTGCTTTTAGTATGTATTAATCCTTCACAAAGTCCTATTGAAATTCAATTCCCTAATATTATGAAGGTTATTTGTGAATGGATGAAAAGAGAAGTTGTTTGGATGTTTATAATGTATATCATGACAAACTAACTTCTCTTCTAGCTTTGTGCAAGTTATTAATGATTGTTTTGTAGGTTTGTCCATTGAGACAAATTGGTGCGCAAAAGTTTGTTCCATTAGGAGCTCAGTGCTTAAATGGGTTGGAACTTGGTGAACTTGGAATGATAAAACGAATTAGGGATACAGGAATAACAAAGCTTCTATATCAAGGTGCTATAGGAGTTAGCGTATACGTTCCTGTAAAGATTCTTGTTCAAGTTCCAGTTAAGTTCTTATTTGGAACAAAGCATTAATTCCTGTAGCAGACTCTTATGAAGGATAATGAGTTAAGATGATTATCTTTGACTGCGTGTTGGAGATTCATCATTTTGTTGATGGAACGACATCTAAAAGGGAGTATTCTTACAGGAACTTTATGTTTTAACACTTTTATGCTTTAGGTTTTATCTACCTCTTTTGACTAACCTACTGACATTTTAAAGGCACAAAGGAATCTCTTGGGTTGTGAACTTTCAGGTTATATCTTTTGAATGATAATATGAGGGACTTTGACAAGGTGTTGAAGAATTTGAGATTAAATCAACACGTTCCTCTACCCAAGATACAACGGTCTAAAGGACCAGAAGGACATGTTCCAACTTTATGTCAAAAGGAACATGGAAGAGTTGAAGGTTTATAATAGGAGGGAACTTGCATTATCTCGACAGCGAGGATCCAAAAGAGATGATGATAGCCAAATCAAGGTATCTCTTGCTATAAACCTGCAATGGAAGAACTTTGACTTATAATACTAACACGAAAGGTAAAATTTCTACATAACAGGAAGTTAGTAAGTCAAGTTCCTATCCCATTGTGAATATTTTTCTTGTCAAGTTTTTAATGCACATTCTGGTTTTCAATTGCTTGTAACTCTAGTTGTTTTATGGCTTCAAAATGACATCATCAATAAAGAGTGGAAATGTCACATATGAAGGGAGTCAAAAAGGGAACACATCATTTGTGGATCTCAAGGTGATTCCTAACAACAACCTGACATCTCTAGGTTTTATTGAAGATGAGATACCTCTATGCTTCAAACTGTGAACATGTTAATCTTTTCATGCTTGATAAACCTAGTAGGAACTCGATAATAGGTATATGTACATGTAAGTTCCAAACAGGTTAAGATCGAGAAGCATGAGAATGAAACACATGTTACATTCTCTTTCAACATCAGGTAGATGGTAAGTGTTTCGGGGTTTTCTGATGTCCTGCGGGAGAGTTACAATTCCGAGACTGGAACCGGACGCCTGTACCTGCAAAATAACGGAGACTCCTGAGAGCTCCGCCTCCAACGGTCAAGTTAGTACCTGATTAAGGAGTAATTAATACAGAAATTAAAGTAATAAGGTCTCTCTAGGTGAGAGTATTTAATGTAGGTAATCTGCTTTGCTAGCGAGATCAGCCGGTTATTAGTGTGTTCTGTAATGTATTCGGTCCCTTGATTAATGAGGATTAATCGAGTATTTATAGCCTTGGGAAGCGTGCAACTCTCTAGGTTTAAGGTAAACCTAGGGCCGATCGGGCTTCTAGACTGAAATGGGCCTTGATGGCCGGTTGTCCCATTTGGCATGGGTGGACACGTGGCGTGTCTTAAGTGGTCCGTGGAGGACGCGTGGCGGAACCTGGTTGGTCCACTTGTCAAACGGCGCTTGGTGGATAAAAATCCCCTAATCATTTGCCCCTCACAGGTGGCACGCGACTGGTCACGTGTCGCCTGTGACAGGTGTCGCACGGTGACAGGCGACGGCCCGTTACAGGTGTCACCTTGCAGACGGCCGGGAGACTCTCCCGCCCAAATTTGAATTCGGAGGCGACCCTTCGCCTTCTCATTTTGCCTATAAAAGGAAGTGCTGACTTCGGTCATTTTCACATTTGAGAATTTTTGCGAGAACATTCGGACCCCTGAACTTGCTCTGACATTTTCGTACTTTTTCTGCCTACCGCCTGTTCTGACAAGCCGACTGACCCGAACTTCCAGGACTTCATCAACTGTCATCCGTTCAGGTAACTCAGTTCTCTTACTCTTAATTTTCTTTTTATTTTTTGAAATGGCACCATGGAAGCACACGACACGCCCTAAGTTAGTGATCAGCCGGTCACCGGGGACGGCTGAATCTAGGACTAGGAGTGCCGCCTGCCCTTTTCTGGACCCATCTTTGCCCTTTATACAAAGTCCGACTGAATCTGTGTCTATGCAGAACGTGATGGCCAGAACAAAAAAGACTGCTAGAATATCAAACTCAGACGGCTCCTCCCAAAGGGTACTCCTTAGCGAAACATCTGACCAGGCGCCAGATGTGGAACGAGGCGACTGTCAAGCTGACAGTTCTGAGAGAGGGACCAAGGTGTTCCCTTCTCATCTAACCGTGGACATGTCTAATTTACCTTCTGCTCCTTCTAAGGGAGAGGAGGCGGGCCCCTCTAGGAGAGGGGAGGAGTCGTCCTCTTCGGACTCGTCAGGGGACGAGTCCGATTCCAGTTCTTCTGACCATAGTTCTTCTGACCATAGTTCTTCTGACTCAGAAGAAAAACATAACCGCCTACAAGAGGCGAGAAGTTCTCATGCAGTGGAGAAGGGGGATAATTGGGCAGAGCCGTCCGCCTCTTACAGAGAGGAAAACACCCCCTACTACTGCAGGGTGCCCCGGGGCCGGATCGCAACCATGCGAGACAACGTGGCGAGCTTTATTGCTAACCACAAAATGGGCCCGGAGTATTTACTGTTTGTGCCGGATCCAGAAGATACTGTCGTCTGGCCGGCTGGTACCAGCTATGGTGACGGCTGTTTTGGCTGCTATGTGGCGGCCATCAAAGCTGGTCTGCGCTTCCCATTACATCCGGCTGTTCAGCGGATTTTAGATGGGTATGATCTGGGGTTATGGCAGTTAGCCCCCAACTCTTGGGTAAACGTACTCGGCTATGTGGCCGGGTGCGAACTGAACGGGGTGGAGCCAAGTTTTGAGGCTTTCGCCCACATGAACTATCTCAGCCGGACCCCTAAGTCGGGAGGTACCGGCTGGTATCAACTAACAAGCCACAGGGGTTACCTCATGACGAGAGGTAAGGCAAACAAATGGAAGGATTGGCGGAACACCTTCCTTATTATCGAGAGTTCAGACACGGAGCTGAACAAACGTTTTAACAAGTGGAACAGGGATCCGCCTCTTCTTGCAGGCGGCCGCAGCATGCCGCCTGTTCCCCCAAAGGCTAAAAGAGAGATCCTAGACAAAGGACTCTTCAAAGTAGAGACTAGGGTGAACTCTACTTCAGGGGTACGAGAGCAAGTACCCCTACACTGCGTCCCGAGCTTCAAGTGGCTCTATGATGAGTACTTCTTGGCCGCCTGTGGCCTCGGCAGTCGGTGCTCTAGAGGTAGCCGGCCTGACGAATACTCTGTTTTTCTCACGCCTTGTTTACTTGGGATTTTTACTAACTTTGCTGTTTATTTCTTTCAGCCGACGCCATGAGTAAAATAACAGCATCTAAGACTGCGGCGGCCATGCTGCGGGTTTCGCTAATGAAGCAGTCGTACGCCGACTCCCCAGCAAGGAGGCACCCTTGGTAAGCTTTGAAAACTCTTCCCTTTAAGTTGTATTATGCATATACTAACCCTTTTTGTTTTCAGTCTGGCACTCCAAGGGCTTCTTTCCTCGCAACAGCCGGACCCCAAGGCCCGGAGAACGACTGTTGCAAGCTCTCCTGGGTCTTCCAGGAAAACAGTGGCGGCTGAGAAGCAGCCGGCCACTTCTTCAAAAACCCAGGCGGGGCCGCCTAGATGTATGGACACTTGCTTGTAAAAACTCACTCTTGCTTCCTTCTTGATTAGGTCTAACTTGTTTTTCCTTCACTTAATGCAGCCGGCCCCCAGGGACTTGACTTGGTTGAGGTAGCCAAGTCAATGGTAAAAGTAGTTCCTCCATCTGACAGGGAGGCGGTCAAGGGGTGCCGGCACCCTTGACCTCGATGGAATTTCGGGGTCCTAGCTGAGGTATACCACTTTTGAAGTTCCAGGACGCCTGTTAACCTTATGATTGGAAACTGACGCCTGTTTTTCTTTGTACTTAGGCCCTGCTCCGAGTCAACAGCCTTCGCAAGCCGATTGATCGGAAAAACAAAGAGGTAAAGCCGCAAAGGCTATGGCCGCCTCCAGCTGTGATAAAGCAATGTTTAAATTGCCCAAAATGAAGTACTGACCATTGATCTTCTTTATTATCAGGCGCAGGCTACCGCCGCTGTTCGGGCTCAGTTAGAGGCGGCCCAAAAGAAGGTTGACGAGCTGGAGGGACCGTCACCAAATTTAAAGCCGAGCTGAAACCCTTCGCCAAAAATGCACTCTTACGAAGCCATGGAGAAATCTTTGGCTAACGTAAAAGAACGCCTGGTGAACCAGGAGAAGAGTCTTACCCAAGAGCTCTCGAGGAAAGGCCGAGCAAGAAAAACAAGAGCTCGTCCGGGAGATGGTGGAAGACTCCGCCAAATCCAACGCATGACCTGGGAACGACTGTTCCCCAGTGCCGACTTTGCCTCATGGGAAAGAACGTACCGCCAGTGTTCGGAAACATATAATCAACAGATCCTGGCGGCTGCTGAAGAAGAGGCGATGGACGTTGCGTTGGAGGAGGAAAGAGCCTGTTGTGGCGCTTGTGCCACTTGGGGGAAGGCATCAAAAGATGATGCAGCGAAGGCCGAGTCCAGCAAGAAGAGTGCTGACCAGGCGGCAGCTGCTGATACTGAACTGCCCCCATCTTAAGCTTTAAGTATTTTTTTTTTCACGGCCTGCGTGCCGTTTGCTTTGTAATTACCCGGCCAGGGGGCCGGGGTTTTGAATATTCTGCTGGTCTTTAATGGCCGGCTCATTTTTAATGAAATTTTTGTTTTTGGTTCAAATTTGTCTAAGTATTTTTAATTTGTTCACTAGACCGACTGTTGTGTATGGCCGAACGTTAAGACAGGTACAAATAGTAAGTATGCCGCCTATGCCCCTGGACGACTGGTTGGTCTGTTTCCAAGGTAGATGATCAGTCGGCCATTTATTCAATCGGTATTTCGAACTATTTATTCAATTGTCTGACCAAGTAAATAGTATTTCCTAGTCGCCAAGGAATTAAGTAGGAAAACAAGCGGCGGGTACCGGTTGTTTCCCTTTATTGCCAATGTTGGCTTTTAACTCGTAATTTGTTAACCTAGCAAGAGTATTGGTTGAGAGCCCTTGTTTATTAAAAACTGGTGGACGACTCATACCTTTTAGGCTCCATACTAAGTTTGAGTGACTATTAAGTTAACATAGGAGTTACTTAGTCTTCGTCACAATCTAGATTGAGTAGTAGAAGGTACCAGGCGGCATAGGCCGGCTAGACCCCTTGATTCGCCAATGTTTGTTGGCTATTAACTCAATAGGTTAGTAGGAATAGGGGTTCGAGTGTCCTTGTTTGTTTAAAACAGGCGGACGACTCAAACTCTTTAGATTCCATACCAAATTTGAAGGAGTGACTATGAGTTAACTTTGGAGTTACTCAGTCGCCGTCACTTTTGTTTGAGAAGTAGAGGTACCAGGCGGCGTAGGCCGGCTAGACCCCTTGATTCGCCAATGTTTGTTGGCTATTAACTCAATAGGTACCCCCTGCATTTATCCCAAGTAATACAGGCGGTCATCCGACTCAGATGTCAACTGCTACCACTGGTTTGGTTAGTGATAGAGTTATCCTTGTCTCAAAAACGGCTACGTGGTTGTCCTTGGGGACAGTCGTATAGGTGCCGTGTAATTAGTTTATAGAACAATGTTCCACCCAAAAGGGAGCTGCTCTCTGCGACGAATTTCATCCGGAGGGATGCCGTCGGACGCCTGTTATGATGTTGGGACAGGTCGAATTAATTTTGTAGATTTGATCAGTTGGTTTGGCGCCTGGTCTGATCATTCGGCCGGTGGCCTTGGTAAGTTCTTGGTGAACGTAGGTGCTAAGTAAAAGAAGGGTAGCCGCCTGTTAGGCACAGGGTCGGCCAGGCCCTAATCTTTTTAGCTAAGTATTGTGAGTAAAATACTCAATGGAGAGTAGCCGACTGTAAAGGAACAGACGGCATGCCCCTCTGAAGATAGAGTGAAAAACTCAATGGAGAGTAGCCGACTGTAAAGGTACAGACGGCATGCCCCTCTGAAGATAGAGTGAAAAAACTCAATGGAGAGTAGCCGACTGTAAAGGTACAGACGGCATGCCCCTCGTAATACAAAAATTGAATAGTAAGTGCAAACTTTATTAAGTAGCTCTTTACTTTACATCATTCAGAAGAAATATTTTTTAAGGTTATCTACATTCCAAGTTCGAGGCAACGGTTGTCCGTCTGGTGTTTCCAGACGGTAGGTACCGTCCCTGACTTCCTCATAGATTCGGTAGGGTCCTTCCCAGTTGGGAGTTAGTTTTCCAGACTCATTATCCCTACCAACTACTTCCATTTTTCTGAGTACAAAGTCCCCTACTTTGAGTGGACGCCTGTGTACTTTTTTGTTGTATGATCTAGTCATTCTCAGGCGATAGATCTCATGGCGCAAAACAGCATTGCCCCTCTTTTCAGGAAGTGAGTCTAATGCCAGGCGCATGGCTTCCCAGTTTGCCTCTTCGTTATACAGCATTACTCGAAGAGTCGGCTCGTAGTGTTCTATTGGAAGAACAGCTTCCGCACCATAAGTTAGGAGGAATGGAGTTTCTCCAGTCGCCCCTTTTTCAGTCGTCCTAATGGCCCAGAGAACATGTGGTAGTTCATCCGCCCATAGGCCGCCTGCTCGTTCAATCTTTTTCTTGAGACCGTCTGAGATGATTTTATTAAAGGCTTCTACCTGGCCGTTTGCTTGTGGACGACCGACAGATGCAAAGTAGTGTGCAATTCCTTGGTCTCCCAACCAGCTTTTGAGAACAGGCGTCTCAAATTGGGGACCATTATCAAAAACCATAGACATGGGAACCCCGAATCGAGTGATGACGTTTTTCCAAATGAATGAAATTACATCTTTCGTCTTGATTCCCTTTACAGCCTCCGCCTCCACCCATTTAGTGAAGTAGTCAACGGCAACAAGTATATACCTTCTGCCGCCTGTAGCAGGCGTATATGGACCCAGAATGTCCATGCCCCACTTAGCAAACGGTAGTGGGCTGTGAATGGTAGTGAGGTCAGTAGCCGGACGGTGAATTAATTTGCCAAACCTTTGGCACTTGTCACATTTTTTCACCATCTCCATTGCATCTGCTTCCAGAGTAGGCCAAAAGTAGCCCTGCCGCCTTGCCCTTTAAGCAAGCATCCTACCACCTATATGGGAAGCACAGAAACCAGAGTGAAGATCATCTAGTATCTCTCGTCCCTTTTCAGGAGTAACACACTTTAAGAAGGGTTGAAGGTACCCCCTCTTGTGAAGTTCTCCCTGTATCATTTCAAAACAGGAGGCTCGTTTTTTCAGTGCTGCCGCCTGTTGAGGATCATCCGGCAGTGTACCGTTTGTCAGATATGCCCTGATTGAATCCATCCAGGTTGAGCTTCTGTCTAGGATTCCAATAGGGTTTTCCTCGATGCTTCTCTTCTCCATTACTTCCCAAAAAACAGTTCGAGGAGTATCGGAGGAGGCGGATGATGCTAATTTCGAAAGTGCATCTGCCTGGTTGTTTTCTGATCTCGGCACTTGGATTAGATGGAAATCCTCAAGGGAGCCGACTGCTTGTCGAACCGCCTGTAAATACTTGATCATGGCCGGATGGGTTGCTTCGTATTCGCCATTGTACTGACTCACTATCAATTGTGAATCAGAACAGGCGTCTATTTTTCTTGCCCCTGCCGCCTTGCACATGCGGATCCCGGCTAGTAAAGCTTCATATTCTGCCTCGTTGTTTGAAGCCTGAAAACTGAAGCGTAGAGCATACTCGAACCTGTCGCCCTCTGGAGATTGACATACGACGCCTGCTCCACAACCATTTGAAGTAGAGCTTCCGTCCACATATACCTTCCAGACTTGGTCTGGAACTTGAGAGTCGGGAGGACGAGTCATTTCTACAATAAAGTCAGCAAAGGCTTGCCCCTTCACTGCTTTTCTAGGCTCGAAAGTGACTTCGAGGCTCTGTATTTCTATGGCCCATTTGATCATTCGTCCTGACGACTCCATGATGGTAAGGGGTCGCTTGATTGGTTGGTCGGTATACACGACGACTGCATGTGCCAAAAAGTAGGGCTTCAATTTTTTAACAGCCATGAAGAGTGCAAGACCAAATTTCTCCACTAGGGGATACCTCAACTCGGCATTTTTCAGTACGTGACTGACAAAGTAGACCGGGAGCTGACAGCCGTCCCTTTCAGCAAGGAGAACAGCGCTTAACGCATGATCAGAGACGGCCAGGTACATGTAGAGATCTTCTTTGGGCAAAGGGCTGACCAGCCTCGGCAAGGAATGCAAGTGAACCTTTAATTTCTGGAAGGCGGCCTCAGCATCCGGCCCCCATTCGAACCTTGCCTTTTTCTTAATTGCTTGGAAAAAGTATAGGCATTTGTCGCCTGATCGGCTTAGGAATCTCCCCAAGGCCGCCAGACAACCTGTTAACTTCTGAACCTCTCGGACGGTACGAGGCGACTGCATGTCAATGACCGCCTGTACCTTCTCAGGGTTCGCCTCTATTCCTCTCTGGTTGATAAGGAATCCGAGAAATTTCCCAGACTCAACTCCAAATACACATTTCTTGGGATTGAGCATGACATGGTGCCGCCTGAGTGTGGCGAAAGTTTCTCGGAGGTCCGTCAGATGATCTTTCTGAAGTTTAGTCTTGACAATCATATCATCAATATATGCCTCGACGTTTCTCCCAATCTGATCAAAGAACACTGTGTTTATCATTCGTTGGAAGGTAGCCGGGGCATTCTTAAGACCAAACGGCATGACCGTGTAACAGTATAACCCCTGATCAGTGACGAAGGCCGTCTTCTCCTGATCTTTCTTCCATAAAGGAATTTGATGGAAACCAGAATAAGCGTCCATAAAACTCATCAAGGCATGGCCGGCTGTTGAGTCGACCAGGTTATCAATTTTAGGCAGAGGGTAACTGTCTTTGGGGCACGCCTTGTTCAAGTCTGTGTAGTCTACACACATTCGCCAGGTGCCATTCGGCTTTTTAACAAGCACCACATTTGCAACCCAATCTGGGAAGTAACATTGCCGAATGAACCCTGCATCAAGTAATTTTTTGACTTCGGCGGCTGCCGCCTGACCTCTTTCTTCACCATGGTTCCGCTTCTTTTGCCGTACCGGCTTCTTTTTCGGATCCACAGCGAGTTTGTGTACTGCCAGATCAGGACTAATGCCTGGCATTTCATGGACTTCAAATGCAAAGATGTCCTTGTATTCTTTCAACAGGTTGTGAAAGTCGTCACCAAGGTTTCTCAGAGCAGTCGTCCCCACTTTGACTGTTCGCTCAGGACGGGAGTCGTCTAATATCAGGTCCGCATGCTCACCATCCGGCTGAGGGCGGAACTCATCCGGCCGCTCCTCTGCCAATGATTGCTATTTTCTTGCTTTTCTTGCGGACTCTGTCTGGGACGCCTTTCTCTTTTTGTCGCCTGTTTCTTGAACAGGCGCACTCCCCTTGACATTGTCAAGGTCTGTTTTTTCTCCACTTGACCCAGTGGCCATAACAGTGGGCTTGACATCCGAGAGATAGCACTCTCGGGCCATCCTCTGATCTCCCCTTAGGGAGCCGACTGTTCCATTATCCCTTTCAAACTTAAGCAGCATAAGTGACGGGATTATAACAGCCTTGGAATTATTCAGGGTTGGTCGACCCAGAATCATGTTGTAGGCCGAGAGTTCCTCTACTACTAGGAACCGGACTACCATGTGTCGTCCTTCCCCTTTTTTGCCCAGGCGAATGGGTAGATCTACTCGTCCCAGTGGGTGGACGACTCCTCCTCCAAACCCTATTAAAGGGTGGGAGGCCGGATGTATGCAGTCCGTCTGATATTTCAGTTTTGACAGACATTTGCTGCTGATGAGATCTGAGGAGCTCCCGGTATCTATGAGGATTCGGCCAACTCTCTGGTTGGCCACTTTACATTCAATAACGAGAGGGTCGTCATGCGGCCCCCTTATTCCTCCTAGATCCTCTTCAGTGATGACAATCTCAGGAAATGTATATTTGGACGGCCGTTCTTGGTGAACGGAATTTACATCTAACCGCCTTATATTATCTTTGTTGCCCCTAATAGTGGGGCCGCCTCCTGAGAAGCCGCCTGCAATGGTGTAGACGACTGCATCATCTGTCTCGGAACTATCGGCCTGTTGATTCTTTTTGGCCGACTGCTTTTTTGAGGAAGTGTTCCCCGTAGATTTCTTGACATAAGTGTCAAGATCACCTTGATCAGCCAAGCGGTCTAGGTACCGCATGAGACTGATGCAGTCATTGGTGTGATGACCAACGTCATCATGATAAGCACAGATTTTGTCTTGGTTCCGGTTGCTCGCAGAACCCTTCATGGGGAGCGGCTTCTCAATTGAGAACCGTCCCTTAATTTCTTTTAGGATAAACTGGTTATCCTTGTTAAACACATACTTTGGGGAGTATGGTTTGAATTCTTTTTTCTTTTTCTGAGTCGGCTGTTTAGAGGAATCAGCCGCCCAGACCTCTTTTCTTTTCTCATCTTTGTTGGACGACTGTTTCTGTCGTCCCTCTCTTTTGTCGAACCTCTTCCCGTCCGACTGTTTTATCGTACACAGATCAGTCGCCTGTATATAGGCTTCTGCTTCAATCAAGGCCTCTTGAAGAGTCGCCACCCTTTTTCGAACTAAATCAAATTTGAAGGTAGACCCGTCTTTGAGACCTCTAAAAAAGTCAGTATAAGCTACCTCATCCGGTAACCCTTGAATCTGTATTCTCATCAGGTTGAACCGCCTGATGTAAGAACGAAGCCCCTCCTTCTCGCCCTGCTGAATCGTTCCCAAATCAAGGGTCGTTTTCTTCGCAGGGATATTCATGGCGAAGTTGGAGGCAAATAAATAAGCAAGCGTCCTGAAGTTGTTTACACAACCAGTCGGCAGGTTGCCGAACCATTGCTGTGCAATTCCCTTGAGAGTCGCTGGGAAACACTTGCACCAAGTGGGATCATCCAACCCTTGAAGGTACATCAGGTTGGTGAATGCCATCAGATGGTCTTCTGGGTTAGTAGTGCCGTCATAGGCGCCTACTAGAACATTTTTTACTTTGGCCGGCTGAGCGGCTTCAGTAATTTCCTTGGAGAAGGCCGACGGCTGTTCACCAAGTCTAAGCAGCCGTAGCTGTCAGTCCATAGGTTGGACGTTTTTTGCTGCAGGTCCACCAAATGGAGGTGGCTGCATAAAATACTGTTGCGGCACAAATGGTAAGTTTGGTACCGCCTGGGCACTATGAAAGCCGGACTGACGGGAGGTGCCGCCTGACTGACTCTCATGGTACGACTGAGTATGCCTCATCGAGGCATTTCGCAAACTGTCTTGAAAATTTGAAGTAGAAGCCGACTCTGATAATCGGTCACTCTTCTTCTGCTCTAGCAGGTGCCGAGCATCTGCGAACGTTTGCTTTGACCCGTCCGCCTGAATATGACGAACCGGTTTCCTATTTCCCATAGGATAACGGAGTTTTGTGAAATCAAGAGCAGGTGGCTCCCGCTTCTTGGATTTAGGATGGGGAGTCGCCTCTCGCCCTTGAACTGGCTTCCTCTTCAGTGAAGTGGAAGGTTTCTTGGCCGACTGCTCTTTGACTGAAGCAGGCGGTTTTTTGTTGATCAACTCTTGGATCTCTCCCTTGAAGTCCCTCATGAAGGTCATGAGTTCGTTCCTTGTGATGGGAGCAAACCCATCAGTCGGCTGTTGCCGAGCAAGCGGTGCGCCTGCTGGCTCGCTTCCTGTTTGAAGATGCTCCCGTTCCCTCCTTTCGGTATGACGGGTACGTCGGGCCCTTAGGGTCCCGTCTGGAGCTGTATGAGTTTCAACTTCAAATTCACTTTCGGTATCATGGTCCGACTGAACTTGAGGGTCGTCTAGGGGACGCCTCTCTTCTGGAGTCGGTACAGACTTGGATGCCATCTCTGAAGTACTCTCCCCACAGACGGCGCCAAATGTTTCGGGGTTTTCTGATGTCCTGCGGGAGAGTTACAATTCCGAGACTGGAACCGGACGCCTGTACCTGCAAAATAACGGAGACTCCTGAGAGCTCCGCCTCCAACGGTCAAGTTAGTACCTGATTAGGGAGTAATTAATACGGAAATTAAAGTAATAAAATCTCTCTAGGTGAGAGTGCTTAGTGTTGGTAATCTGCGTCGTTAGCGAGATTAGCCGGTTGTTGGTGTTCCGTAATATCCCTGTTCTTCTCTGCTTGATTCTTCAATTGTTCAATTACCTAACTAATGAGGATTAATTAAGTATTTATAGCCTCGAGAAGCGTGCCACTCTCTAGGTTTAAGGTAAACCTAGGGCTGATCGGGCCTCTAGACTGGATTGGGCCTTGATGGCCGGTTTTCCCATTTGGCATGGGTGGACACGTGGCGTGTCTTAATTAGTCCGTAGAGGACGTATCTGTGATTGACACGTGGCAGGCTCCTGTTGGCCTTCGTGAAGGACACGTGGCGGAACCTGGTTGGTCCACTTGTCAGACGGTGATTGGTGGATAAAAATCCCCTAATCAATATTGTTTGATGTTTTATAATAACTATAGTGTACTTTTAATAGTCAAAATTCTTAAAATTAAGGTTGACTATAAAGTCAAAATGTAGCAAATATAGGAATGAGCAAGGGAGTACTTTTGTAAAGCATTTTTTTTTTTACATGAGAAATAAAGATGTATCATATATTCATATGTAGCTTGGATGGAACCACATGCATGGGGCTAGTGGAGGCCTGGCTCGATCAAGATCGTAATATATACTCCATCTGTTTTTAAATACTTGCTTCATTCCTCCTGGGTATTTATGTAAATACAAATCTTTGATCAATTATATTTTTAAGTATAAATCACAAATATTATCAAGGTAGGATAGATAAATAATGCAAAAACAATAAAAATGGAGCAAGTATTTAAAAACAAAGGGATTGGAATACGTATTCTTAAACTAGTAAGCAACCAACATATTGTATTATATACTTTGTACGCCGTATATTTTATCAAAACTAACAAGTTACTTGAAACTATTCTATAATTGGAATAAGCATGCATGAAAATCATAAATAACCACCAAATCACCTATAGTAACAAATCAAACTAGACTTGATCCTAGACTTCCTAGCTATCCAAATATACTTAAATTTGTTACCCACTACATACATTTTACATGTGAAAATGCAGCAAACTAATTTAAATGGCCAATATACTTGGTAATTCCACCATTTTTTGAAGTTATTATTTCATTGTTGGCTTGGCATGTTTGCTAGTGTGATAGTGTGCATAAACTCTCAAAACAATAAATTTTAAAATTTTGTATCAAATAGAATCTAATAAGATTATGAGATCTAATATAATTTAATTTCGCTTTTCACATACATAAATGACAAACGATGATTGATCAAAATGAATTGAATGAATATGGTCGATAGTCAAAACGGGATAACTAAAAAATGGAACATAATGAGATTTATTTATTAATTTAATTCTCAAGTCAAATTCTGATGCTTCTCCCAAAAAATTCGGGGTATTGAAAGCTCAATTTTTTGTCATCTAAAAAAAATAGTACAAAATAAAAATAGGAAGTTGTGTAAAATTTGCTTATGTAAGTAAGTTTTAATAAGGTGGTCCAGCACCTAATAGAGTGTAGGGTGTAATAGTATGGAGTTATGGACCATCCTTAAATAAGAGCCGTACATGAGATCAAGTAAACATGGCAGAAATTTCTGATCAACATTATCAATAATATGATCATCACATTTTTCGGCCTCTAGCGAGGTTAGATTCATAGACAGTACTACACTACCAGTCTACTACTACTGACCTTGTACTCTATAATTTTTAAGATAAAGTATATTATTGTTAGAATATTAACTGAGCTCATTCAAACAAATTCAGGGTATGTTATCCCTTCGTTTTAAAATAAATATTCCATTTTTATTGAGACGATTTTACATATGTCAATATGATTATGAAGATGTTTAGTACAGTAACTATCTAATTTGAGCAAAATTATCTTATTTGACTAAAATTAGCTTATATATTGACGGTTAAATAAGCTAATTCAAGGTGTTTGGTGGAAAACTTATTTAAAAAGCTTATTTCACTAAATAAGCTCTTTTTTAAAAAGCTTATTTTCAGAGCTTTTTTAATTAACTTATTCAATTCTTATGGTGAAATGACATTATACCCCATTTAATTAAAAATCCTATATGAACTACCTACCTCTTAATTAGCTTATTGGTCATTTCACATAATCAACCAGCTTACAATCAACTATTTACCAAACACTTTTCTACAATAAGCTAATAAAATAAGTTAGTCAAATTAGTTAATGCAATCAACTAGTTAAAATTAGCTAACACACTCAATTTAAGCTATCAGCTTTTCCCCAAACACAGCCTATGTTTAATTGTATGTATAAAACACTAATGGAAGTCAAATCAGTATATGTAAATAGTGTAAAGTTAAAATAGCTAGGACACTTATTTTAGAATGGAGGGATCGCTACTAACCTCTTTTTTTATATTATTTTGGGTTTTTCTACATGGTACCCTTGAATTTTTGAGTTTTCTACCTTGTACCTTTCTAAATTCAGATTTCTACAAGGTGACCTTGAATTATTAGTTTATTTTACATTATACCCTTGAGTTTTTAAATTGTTCTATATGGTACCCTTGAGTAGTAATATAAATGGCTCTAAATTAATTTGACTCAAACCCACACCACCTAAACGACTTATTTAGCACCATCAAATACACAACTAACATGTTTATTGCAAAAAAAAAAAAAAAAAAAAAAAAAAAAGACTAACAACTTGAGTCCCTTTTTTTTTTTGACAGCAGATTGAGTCCCTCTAAAACAAGCTCTTTTAGTTAAAGTATGAGCAAAAAAAAGTTCTTACCTTCCATCTCAAATGATCATACAAAAGTTCCACTAAATAGCGAATAATGAAGATTGGTGATTCCTCCATCTAATATAAATATAGAAGTGGTAAATAGATCATTTAGATGGTTTCGGTTTGAGTAAAATTAAGTTAGAGTCATTTAATTTACAACTCAAGGGCACCATGTAGAAAAACCCAAAAACTCAAGAGCACCTTGTAGAACTTAGGATTTAGAAGGGTACAATGTAGAAAACCCAATAACTCAGGGGTACCATGTAGAAAAACCCTATTATTTTCTTACTTGCAAGATTTTTACAATGTATATTACTCATATAGTCATATTCTCCATTTTTTTATTCTTAATTCATTGCATTTCGTCATTTATACTTAAAAGGGAGATATAGTCATATCAAATATTATACTCTTTCTCTCTCTGATTATGATTTATGCATCGTCAAACTTGAAATACAAAAGTATTGCAATAAAAAAAAATAGAGGAAGTTAATAATGGTTTTCTTAATTCTTAGGTCAAGACAATAATGAATAATCAATTAATTAGTTAGATAAAACAAAAAACAAAAAAATAATTAAACAAATAATTAGTAAAAAGTTAATTGATGAAAATAGGTATGTACAAAACCTCTTAAAAGTTAAATAGTTGCAAAAAAAAAAAAAAAAAAAAAAAAAAAAAACTCAAAAACTAATAAAAATGGGTAAATATATATAAGATGTCTTATATAAAAGTAGTCTTACACTTAAGACCATCTTATACATATACAAGATTTACTCATCAGTATTTAATTTTTTGTATAAGGGTCTGTTCACATTTAATTAATTTCAGTTCAGTTCAGTTTAGTTCAATTCAACTCCAATCAGTTCAGTTTAGCTTCTAATTTTCCTCTCTCATAAAATATTCATTTCAGCTAAGCTTAGTTCAGTTCAGTTAAGCTAATTAGCTCCAATCAGTTCGGTTCAGTTCAGCTCAGTTCAGTACATGTGAATAGGCCCTAAGTATACTTTTCATGTGATGTAATATAGCACTGACTATTGAGTCACTTTTTCCCTGATTATTTCCTACATAAATGATAAAACCTTGATAATTCATGTAAGCATGCAGAAGTACAAAGAGTAAAGTGTTATAGTTGATTTTTTTTCCTAAGCACCTTTGTTTTGATGAGTATAAATGGATTGACTAGTTGAATGCTTGATTTAGGATTTATAATGTACGTAGTATTATTATGTACTAAGTATTAATTAGTTAAATTGAGTATTACATTTGAATTACTGATGACGAAAATAAATGAAGTTTTCAATAAATCTATCTGAAGTAATTGATTTTAATATCTATCATCGGCAAGAAATATATGAAAACTAATTAGACTTCATATGTACATATTACATAATATATACTTGATAGTACAACTCCGTACTTACATACTCTCGGAGTCTTGGTAAAATAGCAATAAGGCAACAATATAGGGCGATTAATTAGAAGTAAAAGAATGTCCATTAAATGCTTAGTTACTGCATCACTTAATAAAGATGTTTTTAGTTATTGGTCATGATGATTTATGCTCTTATTAATTATATGTACGTGAGTTTGAGCATGTATATTTTTATCTTCTTTAATTTTTATTTATTATTATTTTTTTAAAAGGTAAGAAAAAATGAACATTAGGAAGCCCTCCTCATGAGGAGAATTCCTAATGTAAAATGTTGAACCGTAAATTGGATTGGGTTTGTTTTTATTTTGTTTAACGGCGCCTTTTTGGTGCAGCAGGCCACACCGTGTGGCCTGCTTCAAAGTCAGCAAAATAACGGAGAACGACGCGCGTATAACGGGATTAGGAAACAAGCGCTGAACAAAATGGCTCTACAAAACACGCGCAAATTTCTAAACCTTAAAACCCATAACAACTCATTTACGAGGAACGAATGCGAAAAGTGAGTGAAACCTCACACAATTTTTCTTCCAGAAATTAAAGAATAACAATGGCAGAAGAATTCGAAAAATTACCTGATTCACAAGAATCATTAGAGATCGAACAAATTGAAGATTCTTTGATGAATCTTGGAATCCAAACTAGTAATCAGGTATTGGATCTGGAAGATGAAAACAGATACAATGAAATTGAAGAAATTAACAAGTAACCCCTGTAAAATTAACATGTAACCCCTGTAAAACTAATAACTAACCCCTGTAAAATTAACAAGTAACCCCTGTTAAACTAACAAGTAACCCTAACAAAAATTAACAAGTAACCCCTGTTAAACTAACAAGTAACCCCTAAAGTAAACAAGTAAGCATAACAAAAATTAACAAGTAATCCCTAAAATAAACAAGTAACCCTAACAAAAATTAACAAGTAACCCCTATAAAATAAACAGGTAACCCTTGTTAAACTAACAAGTAACCCCTAAAATAAACAAGTAACCCTAACAAAAATTAACAAGTAACCCCTAAAATAAACAAGTAACCCTAACAAAAATTAACAAGTAACCCCTATAAAATTAACAAGTAACCCCTGTTAAACTAACAAGTAACCCCTAAAATAAACAAGTAACCCTAACAATAATTAACAAAAAATAAACAAGTAACCCTAACAAAAATTAACAAGTAACCCCTATAAACACTAGGCGAAAAAACCATTTGGGCACCGGTTCAAAACCCCCTTATGCCACCGGTTTTGAACCGGTGGTCATTTGGGGGGTGGCAATATAACTTTCTCGCTTTTTAAGGGTTATTAGCACTGGTTCCTGTTCAAAACCGGTGCCAATAATGGCCAAAAAAATAATTTTTTTTTTCTTTTTTTTTGCATTTTTTTCACTTAAATTGATAAATAAACACTAACATATGTATAAACTTACATATTTTCACAAAAAATGATGTGATATTACAATTTTTGTCCAAAAAATTAAAGTAACACTATAGTCTGCGTGATATGAACAAATGCAAATTTATCAGACCAACATACTACCAGAAAACTATCCTTAATTAACTACTTTAATACTTACAATAACCCAGTTTATATTACAAAAAACCTTCAAATGTAGACAATTGTTTCCAATGGCAAATAGAGATTCATCGGTGATAAAGGTTCCGCCAATGTTGAGGTGCTGCAAAGAAGTAGCTCTTGAGACCTGTAACCAAATGCATTCATTAGGTTTGGCTTTATACAAACTAAGTACACTGTTAGAACATTGTTCAAGCAAACTAAGTACACTGTTGCAGATCAGAGCCTTCTTTCAGTATTCATTGAGTTTAGCTTTATATAAACTAAACTTTATATTAAGCTCAGTCAAGAAGGATCATGCAATTTTAACAATAAAACAATCAGATTTATTTTGTTACTCCATCCAATCATATGAGTTTAGAGTAAACCCAACAACACAAAAACATACAAGTATATTGAGAAAATAAAAGTTGGTTTGAAGCATTTATGATGGAAATCAAGAAAATGAATGAATGTTTGGATAGAATTGATGTTCGTTTTCAAATTCGTGACGTGAGATGTGGTGTACAAGATATGTCGTATGAGAAAGAGAAACTAGAGCAACCAATTGTTGAGGCTATATACGAGGAAAAGATTGTATCTTTACCGAGTGATAATCTTACAAATCCAATTTTAGAGCAATCTCATGAACAACTAGTAGAAGAAAAAGAAATTATGGAGCACAAAAGTGTATTTTTGTCTAGTTTTGTTGACGAGGAGGTTACATTTGAACTATCTAAATTGGTAGCAAAAAGTCAAATTTCTACAACTTCCTTTTATGGTGATAATTGGGATACAAATATTTTCACGTATTATTTCCATTATATTGATTGCATTGACAAAGGTGTGTCATCAATTAAAATTTTGGAGCATTCAATTGAAGTTTGTGGTGCATTCATTGGTGTAAAATATAAGCATGACGTGGTTGGATGGAGACATATTCTTTTAGCTCATGTTCGATTAATTTGGATGATATCTTGGTTCCATGATTTGCTAAAACTTGGGACAAGTTTTTTTCAAGAGGGGGAGTATGATGCGGTTCCAAGGCATCAATATTGTTATTATAATTATTTTTATTGTTATTTTTAGTTTATTATTAGATGACCGAATTTATTAGGATATTTTTGTTAGTTTAATTCGGTTAGTATAAGATAAGCTTAACTTTAAAGATCATATTTGCAAAATATTATCTTTACAAGTTAGAGTTAGTTTCCTAGTTAGATTAGAATTTGTTTTACCGATTTTTAGGCTAATTATTTAGCTTATAAATACGTGATGGTGTTTAACGAAAAGTATGATTGATTGATTTGAAATTTATAAAGTTTTACGTAAGCTTGTGCTTGTGTATTCTTGGCCTAGTTTAGGTTTTAAGCTCGTGTTGCTTAGCGTTTCTTGACCGAGACTCAAGATTCCAAACCTTTCAACTGCGATTGAAGGTTATATCCATCAAAATTCATATCATATATTTAAAGAAGAAAAAAAAAATCAAACTCTGTTTGAAAGATTCAATTATTGTCCAAAACAAAGGATTAGATAAATAAAATAATACGAATTTTAAGCATGAAATAATAAAGAAATTAAAAACTGGTCATACATGTCAAGTTCCTTGAGAGAGAAGGCAAGATGAACAAGGCAAGAAGTAGAGGCATCATCCATTTTACATCCAGAAAAGCTCAAACTTCGCCTCCTTCCCATTGATTGCTTCACCCCTTCCCTCCATTTCTTACACACACACCAACTTGCCCTTCATTTACATACATAAACATGTTAGAAAATAAAAAATATTCAAAAGTCGTAAGTGGAAATTAATTCCTCTGCCGACAACAACCAGGATTTAATTGTCACGTTACTAGTTACTAGTGCGTATCTTAAATTTAAATTACACAATTGACGTGACAATAAAAATAAAAAATACTTACTGAGCTAAATCAGTGAAAGAAGAGAAAAGGAGGAATATATGAGACAGAAGATCAGTTGGAAGCTTTTCAATTTCTGATTCTTCAATATTCATTATTTCACCTATTTCTGATATTCTCATCAATAATAATTAGCAGGAGAAGATTCTAGAGAGAATAAATGAAAAAAGAGAGATAGAATGAATTGTTGGATTATAATTTAAATTTATAAAAATGAAAATATAGGCACGGCTTGATAAATTGGCTCTCTCCAAAGACATACAAACCAAAATTTTGGAGTGCAAAAAGCAATACTCACACGGAGCATGCATGGGGACAGAATTGAAACAAATAGTACAGGCTCACTGCCATACTTAAAACGTTAAAACCCAAATCTTGGAGTGCAAAAAACAATTCACATGCAAGTGCGTTGTAGCCCCCGTAATCATATGAATTTATATCCAAAATTATTAACAAAATCACATTAGATACTACTATACTCACAAAACCATTACAAGAAGAAACACCAAATCACAGGCTACATATATATAATTAAGAAAACACGTGCTAGAGACGTTAGGAAAATGGGGAAACATATACGGAGTACATATAACTAAGATATGAAATAGCCTATAATTTGAGCAAAAATGATGCATCTATGAAGCTTGAGAAATAAACATATACGGAGTACATAAATTCAAATGCTGAAAGATAGAGCTAAACTTGGATAATTACCAGAAGCAACCATTGCTTTAGGACCCAGCTCTTCAAAAAACTCAGCTTCTGGACCCTTTTCAAGGACAATGTGACAATACCTCTGAAACAAAAAGTAAACAAATGCTCTCCCATTAATACAATTAATCTGATTATCTAAATCCCTAAAAAAACTAAATTATGTGATTCATACCACGATTTAGATATTCAAGGTCGCGGCAGAACAGGGCAAGGAATGGAGATTTTGATTAACAGGAAAAATAGATAAAAAAAAATCAACCAAATGAAGACATTAATTAATATACCCACAGTCAATTTGACACATTCATATAGCTTAATCAATCGATGTTTACGAAGCCAATTTCAACAAGTAAATAACCTAATCGTCCAAACAAATTACAGTCAATTTAAAGTTGACCGCTGGTAGCCCCACAGCCACCACGCCTAACCAACCACATAAACCCACCACATGCACCACCTAAACCCAAACACACAACCTCAACCCACCCCTACCCGAACCCACACACCAGTCCGACCACCATAACCCACCCTAAGTCCCTAACCCAAACCCACACACCAGACCGACCACCCTAACCCACCAGATCCACCACCTTAACCCACCCTAAACCCACCAGGTCCCGCCTTAATCCACCAGATCCACCACCTCAACTTACCCTAACCCTAACCTGAACCCACCTTAACCAACTAAATTCATACAGAACAATGGAACAACTCCTCATTTATCTTAATTATCATTCAGAAAACAGATAATTTCATACTTCATACACAATCATGAATATTTCTTTCCTGAATTCAATCAATTATTTTACCAAATAAATTAAACCCAAAACGCAAAAAAAATCAAGGCATTTAACCTGAATAATTGGACCAAAACGCAAAGCCAAAGAACCTGGAAACCCTAACATCAAATTTCTGATTTTTGAATCGATAATTGATTCAAGTTTGTTGTTGTTGTATTTGGTTCAAATTGAAGACGGCAGCGACGGTGGTGTTGGCCAATTGATGCTTGCATGGTTCGAATTGGCGGCGGCATTGGTGGTTGTGCGAGGGTAAATGAAAGAGAGAAATAGAGAGCTGAGAGGAGAGTGAATGCGAGGTGGGATGGATAGATAGACAGAGAGCTGAGAGGAGAGTGCGCCGGCGAGGTGGATTGGACGGCGGCACGGCCGAAGAGGAAAGAGAGAGAGAAGAGGGAGATCTAGTTGAGGAGAGAGGAGAAAGAAGATAGAGAAAGCTAGGTCGAGGGTCGAGGAAAGAGAAAGATAATGAGGAAAGAGAGAGAAAATAGAGGGGCGTTTTTTGTTTTTATTTTTTTACTATTGCCACCGGTTTTTAACCGGTGGGATTAACATTTTCCCTACCGGTTCGGTTTGAACCGGTGGAAATAGTCTTCCCTCAAAATCCCGTCGAATTTTCTCCTTCTTTTTCCCACCGGTTTTAAAAAACCGGTGGCCATTGATCGGTGCCAATGACTGTTTTTCTACTAGTGAAAGTTAACAAGTAACCCTAACAAAAATTAACAAGTAACCCCTAAAATAAACAAGTAACCCTAACAATAATTAACAAGTAACCCCTAAAATAAACAAGTAACCCTAACAATAATTAACAAGTAACCCCTATAAAATTAACAAGTACCCTAACAAAAATTAACAAGTAACCCTAACAAAAATTAACAAGTAACCCCTATAAAATTTAACAAGTAACCCCTGTATAATTAACAAGTAACCCCTAAAATAAATAAGTAACCCTAACAAAAATTAACAAGTAACCTCGAAAATAAACAAGTAACCCTAACAAAAATTAACAAGTAACCCCTGTTAAACTAACAAGTAACCACTAAAATAAACAAGTAACCCTAACAAAAATTAACAAGTAACTCCTAAAAATATCAAGTAACCCCTATAAAACTAACAAATAACACCTGAAATTTAACAAAAATTAACAAGTAACCCCTCTAACTTAACAACAAATTCTGTAAAACTAACAAGTAACTCCTAATAAACTACGAGTAACAAGTAATAACCCCCTAAAACTTTACAAATAACCCTTGTAAAATCAACAAGTAACCCCTCCCTATAAAACCAACGAGTAACCCCTAAAACAAGTACACTGTAATTTTTAAAAGTAATCCCTACATAATGAAAAAAGTAACTATTGTTGTATCTTCTACATTAGCAAGCTCTTCCAGCATCTTCTTAGCAACCTCCATTTCATCTGCCTTTTTTTTCTTTTCATTCTCTGGTAATTCTTCATAAATTGCTTGATTTCTACTCAAGAAATCTCTCAAATTGCAGAGCATAGATGACAGAAAAATCGAAAAAGTACTAAAATTAGGGTTTGATTTATATCAAAAGTAGGAGAGTTCAGCGTATATGTCGATCCTTTCTTTCCCTTGGGGAAGATTATCTTGATTTTAGTCATTATCAACGAAAAGAACAATTTAGAGGAGAGAGAATTTGAGGAGAGAGAAAATGGAAGAAGAATAGTTTGAGGAGAGAGAAAATGGAAACAGAGAAAATGAGAAAACTTTGGGAAAGAAGAACCTTTTGATGTAATAAAATGAAAAAAAAGAAAGACACTTTTTTTTTTAATTTAAAATAACGGACCCGTTTGGTAGAACGGAGTCCGTTATATGAAACGGACAGGCCACACCATGTGGCCAGCCACATATAAAAATTTGCCTTTGTCTAATTGCATATTAATGTTTATATATATAGTTAGACCCCATCTTGTTTGTTTTATTTTAAAATAATTTTGGATCTACTCTATTTATCTTATTTTCACTTATTTCAAGTGTAATAAGTTCATATTGGTTCAGTTTTGATTTAATAAGTTCTAATAAAGGTTATCCAATACAAATTACAACTAAAATAAATTTTAATAAAGTCTAATAAGTTTAGATAAATTCAGATAAATTTAGTTAAATTCTGATAAGTTCATGTTAATTCATATAAGTTCATATCAATAAAAATCAGATGAATAAAACACACCCTTAAATTACGTTCGTTCAAATACGATAGGTTTTGAGATACTTGCAACTCAATTATTTTTTATACCAGCTAGTAACAAAAATTGCCTTAGTAGGCCGGGCTGCTAGGGGCAATATAGTTTTAGATAATCCCTTTTGTTAGATAATATTTATATTATCTTCTAATCCGGTACAACACCAACGTACCAAACACATTGAGATGGACATTCATTTTATACGCGATAAGGTCGCTCTTGGTGAGATCAAGGTCTTACATGTTCCGTCTTCATATCAGTATGTGGATATTTTCACAAAGGGGCTACCTCGCCAACTATTCCTCGATTTCAGAGATAGTCTCAGCATTCGACCTCCTCCCGCTTCGACTGCGGGGGTGTGTTAGATAATATTTATATTATCTTGTGAATATTCTGTAAAATATATCTTGTGTTATTTAGGTTATTTCATGTTTAGGTTCTAAATCCTATATATTTTCAACTAATGAGAAAGCCTCCACTAAGAAGAATTAGATGCACTATTCTACACCTTTGATATGCAATGATAGAATTTTACTTTTTTTTTTTTTAAAGAGTATGTAATTTTATTTTATTTTTATTTATTTATGTTTTTACTGATGGTGTTGATCTTATATCTAAATAGAAAATTATATATTAAAGTTTACATATCAATATGCTACCTCTCACTGTGTGGATTTCCTACTTATCATTTAAATAAAAATAAAATTATTGCAAGCATCATAACACCCCTTTCCCTTCCCCTACTTTGCTATTATAATCAACTAATAGCTACTCCGTATTAATTGTGTAACGATAATTTATTTGATAACGATGATGACAATAATTTCTTCAAAATTAAAATGAAATTAAATTAAGAATTTGCACTTGTATTATCTCTATCTTGCACTTAGAGTGAATATTTTTTTTTTCTTTTGGTTCTCATCAGTGTTTTTACAATTTTATTTATGTATGATCTCCAAATTTTGTTTCTACTATAATTAAGAGTAACATGTGCATTGCATAAAATTAAACTAGTTGATTTTGGTATGACGGTGCATGATTAGAGCTAAGGTTGTTTAGCTTGCTTATAATAGTAACTCCCTCATCTCATTTCTTAGGGACATTGTTGTCATTTCTTATACTTTATGTAATTGGGCTAACTATACATGAGACTTAAGAGGCCCAAAAAGTTATCCATATACTATATTGATCCTTTTATCGATAGATATTTTATTTTATTTTTCTTTTAATAAGTTATGTTTTAATTTTTAATTTTTAATATTTTTTATGCAAAAGTTTATGTTTTTAATATTGAGATATCCTAATCTTTGGTGCACTTTTTATATTAAAAAGATATACAAAATACTTTATAGGTTTAAAAGAAAATTAATTAAGGTGGAAAATATGTGTGAAATGATAGGATTGGTCAAGTTTTTGGGAATATTATTTCAGATAATTAAAGTGGAAATTTTGTATGAATTGATAGGATTGGTGTGAAAGAGGATGAACATTATGAAGTAGGGTCAATCCTTATTAAAGATGAGCAATGCCTTTGTAAATGTTTGTAAGCATACGTTATAGTACTCTTTTTTTTTTTTTTTTTTTTTTTTTGAGGGAAACATTATTGTACTATTTAGTCTTTACTACGTGATAAGATTAGTCCCACTTTTTTTTTTCTCTCTCTCTTTTGTGTGAGTTTTTTTTTTTTTTTTGACACATTCGTGTGAGTTTACTCTCTAATAAAGAATCAACCACATTCAATCAAATAAATAAAAAATAACATACATGTACAATTGTACGCTCCATTCGATTTAACTTGTCCCTTCTCAAACTATATATGCACCCAACTAAATAAAGGATGATTTATGAAAGTATGGTTATTTTAAAACTTATTTACACTTTTGCGTCGGAATGAAACTTAATTACGAAATTACTGTCCACGTAGGCTCGGATAAGTTTTTATTTTATTTTTCAAAGTAAAACCGCTACCTCAAGTAGCTGTTTATGTACTAAAACCGCTACTTGAGGTAGCGGTTTTACCCTTCATAAATTGATTAAATGTATCTATACTTAAGGTAGCGGTTTGTCTCGAAAAAAATTACCCCCAAATGTATCTCCAAACCTACGTGGACTATATTTTCGTAAATAAGTTTCATTCCAATGCAAAACCGTAAATAAGTTTCTTAAAAGCTATATTTTTGTAAATCATCCCTAAATATATCTTTAAGTGTATTTTTTTTGCTAAAATGATAATTTTCGCTCATTATAAAATTTAAATAAGTAATATCAAATTTGTAAAATTATACATATATATATATATATATATATATATATATATATATATATATATATATATATATATATATATATATATATATATATATACTTTGTATTATCTTTTTTTTTTTTTTTGAGGAAACTTTGTATTATCTTTTAGGTACAACTATCCTTAATTTTTGCTCCTTTTTTGGCCAAAAAGAAGGTTTTTTTTTTTTTACAAACAAAAAGATAGTGTTAGAGAGACAAGATTGGACAATATTGAAACAAAGGTTAGTTGTTAATTATATCTCTCATTTAAATTTCGCATGATCTCACTATACAGAGAGCAAAACACGTCTCATTATTCAAGCATTAAATTAAATTATTATCTAGTTCAAAAAACATAAAAATGAATTACTATCTATTAGTGACAAGAACATAATATATTCTATATGGTCTTTTTCATCCTCGTATCTTATGAAGTTATGATCCTTCAATTAGCCATCATGCATCGTCTAAATCCCTAACTAACTTGACTTTTAAAAATTCCCATTTGTCTTTATCAAACCGTTAAGTGTCGTTGATAAGCATTTTCTAAGGGATGTCCCCAATAAACTATATTTAGAAGAATCTATAAATGCGACTTTAATTACATATGCATGATGATTTAATTAAGTAGATCAAACATGAGAATCAACGGGAGTATGTGATAGATAGAAAAAACAACTCCTTTCTCTCTCCAAAACCCTAGCCTCCATTGTTAAATTTTAAAGGGGCTTCCATCGATTTTAATCGGTGGAAAGCCCCAATCCTTTTTTCTTTATTGTTTTTTTAGGTTTATAATAATGCCTCCTTTTGGGAGGAACTTTTCTCCCTCGAAAAAAAGGGTTTCCGATCTCCTTCGAAAGACAAGGGTTTTTCGACCTCCTTAGAAAGACAAGGTTTATCTCCTCTTTTCGCGGGAGAAATTTCTTAGTTTTGAATCTATGGTAGCAGATCTAATGGATTGTCGTGAAATTATTTCGTTGGTGAAAAAGTTATCAAGTTTTCGAATACGAACAGATGAATTAAAAGGAAAACATCCTCACGGCTACAACGGATCGTTAGATTGTCTCTCCAACTTTCAGCGATATAAGCGGGAGATGCTCCGCAGTGCAAGATCTACTCAACGATCGTAGTTTTTATGAAGGAAAATTCTATCTGATTCAATATCTTATGTATTTGTTAACGTCGAATCTCTATTGTAGATGTCGTATGACTTTTGATTAATAAAATATTTTTGCTATTAAAAAAAAAAAAAATCAAACATCTCTAGATAGATAAGCTTAGGAATTGTTTTAATTTTGATTATTTGGAACCACAATTATCACATATTCTCATGTGGTATACAACAATCCAAATATACAAGTACGCTATATACCGCTAAAAAATGAATTAAATAAACATATCAGTGTCATTTAAGTTCAACTTACTCCATCTCTAAACGTTCTTTCTATGATTTGTTATTGTCTCTTAAAGACAAAAAAAAATTACAACATGAAAAGGTTTAAGAGACGAATCTAAAACTATACTCCGTATATCTCTTTTTTGTTTTTTCTAATTAGAAAGCCACTCAAGTTTAACAACAAATTAGATTAGGTCTCGTGTCATTTACGATAATTTTCACTATTGTATTTATTAATATTTTAACAACATATTTGCAAATAATATTTATATTACTAATAAGAATCTTTAATTTCTATTATAATATAGGTATTACGTAAATATATATAGTTTTATTGTCTTAAATAAGTTGTCAATCAAAAAGATGTAAAAAGAAAAATCACATTAAAAAGAAAAATCACATTCTAATTAGGGAAAAGGTATTTGGAGGGAAAAACGACACCAAGGACTAACATATGTCATTCTCGTTTCCAGTGTCTGTATAAGTAGTAAGTTATTGATTACTATTTATGTCTTGTTCTAATTTACTGAACTGAACTGATTGGGACTGAACAGAACTGAATAGAGCTGAAATGAATTGTTTACGAGAGAAGAAAATTGGGAACTGAACTGAAGAAAACAAACCCTTAGTAAAATATTTTTTTCCCATCTTTAGTCTTGATTTTTTTTCTATTCCATAAATAATCTAATTGATGTATTCCTTTTTATTCTATGTACTTATACTTTATTCCAAGCTTTTACAATTGATTCCTTTAACACCCCTTACCTTCCTAAATGACCTACATTTTGCCTACGTGTTTACTTTTACCATCTTTATCCCTAGCTGTACAAATAATACAATCAACAATATTAAAATAAGGGTTTCTTTTGTTCACCTTATTTTCACTTATTTCAGATGTAATAAGTTCATATGAGTTCAGTACGAATTAAGTTCAGATAAGTTCTAATTAATAAGAGTTATCCATGTACAAATTACAACTAAAATAAGTTTTGATAAGCTCTAATAAATTTAGATAAGTTATCCATGGAAGCATATAACAGGTAATATTAATAATCTTTCCTTCAAATAAAAAAAGGTAATATTAATAATCTAGATTCTTATTGGTACTCATTTCTATGTTGTAACTTCAATTTTCTTTTTTTTTTTTTTTAAAAAAAAAAAAAGAGTTGTAACTTTAATTTGGATTGAACACCTATTCCAAAAAAAAATGACCATGTACACGATACACCTACATGCAAAAAGACTAAATTAACACGCTATTTATATGGCTTTGTTGATTGATTAATAAAACTTCAACAACAAAAAAAAGTATCCAACATTGGTGGGCTCCTAGGATGCACCGTTGCTTTGTAAGATTAAGGCCAAGTACAATACCCTTACAGTCATTCATGGACTTGTGGTCCTCTTCTCTATTTCTTGAGTGACACTTTCGTTTTTATCCTACTTCTAATTTTATGAAAAGCAAAACATATATTACTAAGATAAAACCACAAATAGATTGTTCAAATCCCTCATAATATAAGGGTATTCCATGATTACAAGCTAGAAAAAAATATATAATATAAAACACTACACAACTTTTAAGAACGAAATTGTGACATTATTTTCAAATTTCCAAGAGTTATATGCATGACGTTATTATTCATCTAGGATGTAAAAAAAAGCCAAAAACATATCCACAATTTCTTATCATAGGCCATATTTTCAATGTGCATGCTTTAAATTAGATGGATCAAATTATATCCTAATCTTATCTTCATCAAAAGTTTAGGTTGATGAGGCTTTTGATTTTCAGCTAGTGTGGCTTTTGAATTGAATCCTTTTCTTTCTTTCTTTCTCAACTTTTGAATAAAACTTATTCTATTACTAGTGACATAAAAGTATGAATATGCTAACAATAACTTGTAGCAACTTTCTTCTCTTTTATCTGATCAAACTATAAAGGAAGAAAAGTACTTGTATTTAGCTTGTGAATGATATCTTAGGGGGCAAACACCATCAATTGAAGCACATTGTCAGTGATTTGGCACTTTGTACCTTGATTTCTAGTGCACCAATACTATGCCTTTTACTACGGAGTACATGATTTATTGGATTGAATGGACCACCAAATTAAAGCCCTGCAACAAATGATTAGATACCATCTAAATTTAAGTAATTGAAGCATCTAATTGAATGTTTAATTCCTTAAGCTGTAACATATTGTACTAATGCGAGTATTAAATAATCGACAAACATATAATGATGTTATAATAATGGATGCATTAAAGAGTCCCTGTGTTAATTATGTACACTATATGTTTAGAAATAACAGTCGAACTTGGTGCAAGTAATTTGCTAGAAAAAAAAACTAACTCCATTTATCATACATACATGTTGAGTATATTTCCAACCTACTTAGAGGAAGTGTCCCATGTCCGTGTATTATTGTGTTGAGTTTATATGCCATGGCACGACACGAGCCAACAATCCGCACATCCCTTTGCAACGGTTTTGAACAGGTTATGACGATTCAGGTATATGTACCTAATTCCAGCAGAGAATCCTGAAGGGAAGGAAGACCAGTAACCATTATGCAATGTTCGAAAGATGAGGCTGATATACGTACATTTCAGAACATATTTAAGCTTTGCATTCAATTCTACTCTACTCAGCGGAAGGCTTGACCAAACTCTTAACAACCCATTCGCTATAATGAATGGAGATTTAACTGATATGATAATACATTAATCATATGTTCTATAGAAGTCTGTCACATAGTAGCCATCTATTTGGAGATAGAGTTGTATTACCAATAACACATTAACGCAAGTCTTGCCGTATTAGAAACCTACATATCAAATTATCTTTGTGTATAATTGGATATCGTGGTTGTAGAATTCATAAATTTATTTATAGTTTCAATTGTGAATAAACAAGGGGTGAACATTTAAGGCTTTTGCTAGATGTTTGAGACTTTAGACTGCACGCGCTAACTTGAGACTAACTTCCCCAAAAGCCAGTAATTTTCGTTTGTTATCTTAGTTTTGTTGTCATAAAGCTTAAGCGCTCTCATTCCCAGTTGCAACAATTAAATTCTCCTTGTGAACTGACAATGTGCGGAGAATGCAAGGGTATAACATTAGAGATTGAACATTTTTGCTTTCCGGTTGCTGTATAAAGCTAAAGACCCATTCATATCTGTCAATTCTTTGTTCGTTTAGGAGACGAGTAGAAGAAACGCCCAAGCCAGTAGAAGCCAAAAGGCACAGTAAATGTGGTCGGAATCCAGAACTAATTGTAAACGGTATAGTAGCTGATCTACCTGAACCTTTCATCAAAATAGGCAAACCCACTACACCAGAAGAAAATGTACCAAATGTACAATGCTAAAGAGAAGTGTGTCGCCATCTACCGATGTCCTTGAGAGCTCCAGTGCATTCAATATTTAAGCTAATAACATACTAACTGTACCGTTACGAACGGCGTTATTCGTATGGAATGCCTGATATGGTCCACATACCAGCTGGTGCCATTGCAGCGAAAATATACCTTATGTTCCATCATTAAGCCATTGGTCCAAAACTTTTTGATACTTGAAATCTGAAGAATAACTCTGAAATTAAATCCAAGTCTTAATAGCCTTCAAACTTTTGCATCTAAACTGGTTGACATTTTTGAAAGAATTTATGAATTTCTTCATTGCAACTTTAATGCTTTTGGCTTCACTCATTAGAGAAGTTCCTCTTCAATCCTCGCAATTTGTGACCTGTCATAAAAGTCCACTGAATGTTGAGGAAATTACCTGTTACATAGAAAGAGCTTTATTCAAGATCCAAAATGCCACAAAAACTTACTGGAAAACTACCTAAAAAAAAAAATGGATATTATAAACAGACTTCCAAACCTAAATGTACTCAAGTCCTTTATGACGAGTCACATTCCAATGCTCTCTCTCAACTCCTTGATACAATGATACCACTGTTTGATCAAACCCACATCAGAAGAATATAAGCACCAGCGGTTTAAATTTTCAGATTCAGGATGTTTCTCTGCTCAACATCAGCAGTCTTAAAGTGACCTTGGTGCCTGTACTAATATACTACGGTTTCCTATACACATTCTGCCTGTAGACAATATCCACATTACCCTGGAAACAATTTCAGAGAAGGGTTGTCTCTATAGGAAGTACAAACCAAAGAAAATCAAAGGCCTGCCTTTAAAAAAACAAATAATTCCAATCTTCGTGTTTATATAACAGGCAAGTTGAGCTGATGAAGAGCCCAATGGTACAGAAGAAGCAACCGCAGATCTACATGACATATATCAAAGGTGATACATGAGGCAAAGTAAAATAACTCCCTTTCTATTATTGACATCCATTTTTCTGAAAACTGAAGAAACAGAGAAATCACTCAGGAATCACAGATTTACAGCAAATCAATCTGTCAACGAACAAACAAACGCACTGACGCCATTCTAAGACAAAATAAAATGAACAACCAACAAACAACCGCAGAATCCAAACAGATTTCTCAACAGAAGAGCACTTGTGCAATTTTGTATACACCTTCATCAACCTTTGTATATGCAGGAATTTAGGACAATCTTACAGAGGGTGAAACCAAAGTTTTCAATAGAAACATAATACCTAATCAGCCCACTATGACTGTTCACAAGAATTACCAAAGTACATAGCCTGTTACTAACTTAGAGCTTAGAGCTGTATTACAACTTAGAGCTGGCAAAGTTTCTGAAACCTGTTACTAACTTCAACTAAAAAGTGCTATTCAGCTCTTTGAGCAGGTAAGCAGCTTATAAATGATAGGTTGGTTGAGAATCCAGTATTGCTAACCTTTTTTACTTCACACTTGTTCAATGCTCAATACTAACAATGCAGCTGACAGTATCAGAAGCAATCAGAATTTAGCTTTTTGCCATCAAGGTGTTGCAAGGTTCCAGATATTAGACTAACCACAGGGTATTAAGTGATTAAAGTAATACAACAAAGAACAGAGCTCTCACCTTTATCTCAGGCAAGAAAGTGTATATGAACAGGTTCACAGCAATGTACAAGCTTCCTAGTCTCACTAGTGTAATTCACACATAGCAACTGGCATAAATTCCTTCAAGCATTACCTTGCCAAGAATTATGATAAAAGTGATAGCTTTGCAAACTTCAGCAGACAGGCAACATGCAAGACCCCAATCTCTTTGTGGAACTTTTGATAGCCAGCAATACACATCATAAGCTCAAAGTACAATACACATCATAAGCTCAAAGTGCGAATAAATGCTCTGCCCAAAACACCAACTGCGAATTTCTCAATATTGCATATTTGTGCCGGATAAGCAACATGCCTTAAGCCATGAAAGAAAATACGTCCTGTAATAGCTAAATTCCAACTGATAACAGCAGGCCATAAAGCCCTATAAAAGGTTGTCTCCGCCATATTTCAACTCATCAACGCCTACACTCAACATCACCTGGCAATGAATATAATAACAAAAAGCACTACACAACATGTCAGAATAACTGATCAATGTATAATATCTCTGAAGACAACACGTGTGACGGACTTCTTGCTAAGTTTGTTCTTGCCAAGCCCCTCCAGTCATCTTTGACAGCAGTAAATTCAAAGGGAAGAAAAAAACAATCAGAAATCAGGAAAATGTAAATCAAGATGAGCCCCCAAAAATCTCATTGATTCAACCCTACAGCAATAACGTCAAGAGTTACATGTGCAGAAAATGCCAAGATAAAGATGACATTCAATGAGAAAATGGTATCTGGATTCAATCCTAGACCCACCTAACTTTTTGTCGAGGGCCAATGTAGACTAATAAAAAGCGCCCCAACAAAAATTTGCAGGCATACTCTATCCAGCGGGATAACATCAAGAAGATAAAAAAGAGATTAAATAATTTCCAGTGATCTTTAGAAACCGAACGAAGAACAAAACCACAGGTCAAAGCAACGAAGGAACAACTCTCTTTGTAGCATCATCACCAAAATAATTCTGCACACCAACTGAAAGTGGGTTGTCATCGAGTTTATCCTCTTGTCCTCACACAACTGGCTCCTCAACTTCCAATTCGTCCATCACAATCCCTTGTAACCCTGCTACCAAACTCTGGAGTATCCTGGAAAGTTTCATAAGATTCAATCTCTTTTCTGGATCCTCATTATCAGTGCGCCTCATGATATAAGGCTGACCATAGTGTTTTCGTCTGTCTTGATAATTCCCATATCAACATCCTCTATTGGACCCATTGGTGTCGGAAAACCTTCCAGCATAATTGGGTCGATATTGTTCCTCAGACTTAGAATTATGTGATGAATCCATGACATCAACCCCAAATTGCTTTGAATTAGGATTAAATCTTCCATCTCTTTCATATATGACAGAATGATTTTCCCCTCTAAACCTCCTTGGACCATCGCCAATGCGGCTGTCTATACCCCTTAACCCTCTGACCTGAAAACTTGAAACATCTCTATCCCGAAAACCATTAGTCATGGAAAAACTATCATTAATATCCTGATGCATTTTATTTGCCATGCCATCATCAAAGTTACACCTTGCAGGACGGAGAAGATTATATTGTTTCCTTCTTTCTCCAAAATTCTCCTCATATCTAACTCCTCTACTAGCATCATCCGGAAATCTATCTGAAATTCTATAATACCCATCAGGCTTAAGATTTCGTGGGGAATCTATTGCGTTACCTCTGTCATCCCTCAAGCGAATTCTCCCTGGTGATCTATCTGGGGCAGAGTTCCGCTGCTTGTAACCTAGCTCCCTAAAATGACCTGGTTCATCCTTCCGAGCAGAATTCCATCGGTTACAAAGAGGAGATCCGTGGCTTCTTGAAATTGACCTAAAGCCACCAGCATGGTCAGGCCCAGAACCAGGTTGTTGCTGTGGTGACCTTAGTCTTTGCATTCTGGCCTCAGGCCTAAAATTTGGAGATCTACTTCGGTGCTTAAAAAAGGTATTACCACCATTTCCAGCCTCCACTCTTCTCCTTGGAGAATTCCAAATTACAGGAGACCGACTTCTTGATCGAGATGGAGACTTCCTGCGAGAGTGATGTATATTTGACTGCCCTCTACCACCAAATGGAGAAATACTTCTCTCTCTGCGGGACAAAGTACGACAGTATTTTAAGGAGGACTGGAATGATTCATCTAGAGAAGGTCCACCAAACCTTCCCCTGCCTCCTCTGCTTTCAGAAAAAGGGCCATGCCTGAAGGATCTTCCCCGACCAAAAGCTGCTCTATCAGGGCTAAACTTCCTATCGGTATTATAACGAGAGTGAAATCCAGCACAAGGCTCTCCATCAGCACTAGCTCGATTTTTTGGAAGTTGTTGAGAATATGATGCATCATCTTGAGTGCCAACACATCCATGGTCATCTCTCTCCACACTAGCATCAACATCGAATTTTGAATGTCCGTGGATAACAGGTGAGTAATGCCTGAAACTTCTACGATTGTCTGATGAACCATCCCACCTACCACCTTGGCGTCCTCTACCTTGACTGTGAAATGAATACCGCGGCCTCTCAAACGATCTCATGGAGCCAAGCTCAAATCTATCAAAAAGACTTCAACATATTAGATCCAAGAAAGCTAGAAGAAATCACCTAACACGAGGAAATATAAGGAGTACAGCAAAGGGAAACAAAAGGAGGATGGGGGAGAAGGGAAGAGCAAGCAGTCATTGTAAAGCGTGCATATAACCAACACAGCACTGATACCTATTCTCCATTTTCTTGAAACGCTCCTCCCTATATGCATGATCACGAGAAACTGGACCTTCAATCTGTGACTGCAAGCCCCTTCTGAATGCTTTTTGTTCCACTCTAGTTTCATCACCTTGGCGATCCAGTCCATCAATATGACTTGGCATCCTATTCTTTCTCCTGATATCATCTATGCCTTGATTTCCTATATCTGAAAAGCTCTTGCTACTCTCAAGCAGCTCTTTTTGCTGAATTATTTCTGTTTTCTCTCCAGCATGACTCGATTTTATTTGGTTACCCTCATCACGTTCCCTATCATTCCCAACTGCTTTAGAAGCTACTTCAAAAACCTCTTTATCATTTTTACAATCATGAAAAGTGACGGCAGCAGCAGTTCCCAGTCTCTCGCTCTTTCTATCTTCATCTTGTCCAGACTCGGAGACATGGTCCTCACTTGAATTGGCCATATGCGTTTCTCTGTAGTTCGAAATAAAGTCTATATTTTCAGCTGCTCTATCACCAGCATCATATTCTTCCCAAGCATGTTCACTTGACTCCCTGAGCTCCCCATCTTCATATTGGGAATCATAACCCTCCTGGAGCTCACCAATAGCATCAGTGCCAACCACCAAAACTGGATAACATTGAACACCAACATCATTACTATGTTTAAGAGAACCTTCATAATCAGTATTGTCAGAATAATTAGAACAATTATCCAAGTTAATTTTGCAAGTCTCATGGTTGGAGAAATCACATGAATCCATGAGTATTACCGAGCAATTCTCAGAGGGATTCTTTATGGTTTCATTATTACTAACTATGTTTCCATCCTGAAGATGATTAAAATCCTTCAACTTAGTATCTAAAGCTAACGGAAGCTCACATCTTTTAGGCACAGAGTTGGATGCCTCAGTGTGTAAAGGGGCATTTTCATCTGATACAGCAACTTCAGCATGCTCTAGATGCTTTACTTCTTTCAGGTCAGCATTCTCTATTAAAGATTTTTCTTCATGATGAAAATTCTTATGTGTCTCCAAATCCTCTAGAACAGTGATATTTTGGTTAACCTTTGAGCTGGATGACACACACAAACTAATATAACTATCAGCAGACACAGCACCAAATGCAGCATCAGAAGCACAAGCATTTCCAAAATTCTGCAACTGACAGGATGCCACAACACCATCTGTTTTTAACCCCTCAATTACTGGCCGATAGCTTACACTATTATCATTCAAATCTAGAATCTTCACAGAAGCATCATCAACCTCATTTACAGTATAAGATGCTGACAATTGAGCAGTCTGATCAGGGGGAGCAGCAACTACTCCAACAGTAAGATCAACATTTTCATCACAGTGCATGCTTTTAGAGTCTTCAGCCATACAATTCACAACATTCAAGTTAAGGTTGGAGTTGGTTGATAGAGGCTTCTCGCCTAAGGATTGAGGCTGCTTCAGACTGAGGCAAGAATCTGTATCATAAGTGTCCTTGATATGAACTGAACTTTGATTTGCCGGTGATTTCTGTTCACCAGGGAGTAGGCAGCTTTTTGCAGCATGTAAAGTTACCAAATTTTCTCTTGAATCATGGGCTTTCAATTCCATATTTTCATTATGGTCGACTTTTCCAGCATCTTGAGAAATGTCATGAGCAACAACATTTTGAACTCCTGGATCATCAAAAGGCTGCTCCCAAGCATCCATCACTACATTCAAATCCCAATGCAACTTAACATCTCGGGAAGATTGTCTATGGTCCCACCCTTCATATTCATTTTTGCTGCATGAAACATCCGAAGAAAAGCCCAAGGAAACATCCTTCATTTTTCCAACAGCAACAACATTTTGAGATGAATTTACAGTAGTTGAGATAGATGCAAGCTCTACAACTGGCTCTGTGGATATACATAAGGATGTTGCTCCACTTGATATTTCAGACGAATTCATAACATCTTCCTTTAATAAACCCTTAGATAATGAAGGTGCTTCAGCATAAGTAGAAACTTCCGGCACTCGCTCCTGCACGGAAGACTCTTCAATGCCTGAACCATCCTCCGCATAACCACAATCTCTTCCCAAACTGCTACTGCAGGCAGCAGCTGCAAGTATTGATATACCATAGAAATCTTCATCTTCACCAAAGCTTTTGTTGGAATTGTCAGTTTTCTGAGGATCAATGCAATTTTTATTCTCAACAACCTGGCTCGAACTAATGTCAGAAGTTGGAGATTGCGGTTTGATTGAAACATCTTGACTTTTTGTTTGATCTGCAATTTCCTCCGAACATGGAGAATTGTAAACTGGCGGTGGTGACGGGGATCTTAAAAAGAATCTTCTCTTTTTAATAGGTACGTGCTCTTCCTTATTACTAAAGCGACAGCCTGATGCTAGTACTCCATGCTGCCAAAAGATTATTACAGGAGACTTAGGGAGCTATTTCTAAATATATTCGAAGGCTGATAAAACAACTGCTATGAACTCTTTGGGGGAAAAAAAATCACGACATACCTTTTTAGTCTCGGATACAGGCATTTTGAAACACTGAACTTGTGAAGGAATATAAAGTATAATCCTTGATGCTTTTAAATACTATCTTTCTGGCAAGTCTTGATGCACTCCGACTACCTTATAAAACCTTCAGACAGAATTAATTTTGAGAGAGACTGCTTTAAAATATCAAAATTGATGCTAGGTACATGACAAAAATGTTTTAGGTTACAATAAGAAATACAAGCAAGAGAAAACACAAAACATGTACACCCAAATGCAGACTAATCAATTTTATTCGATAGAAAGTTACTACACCAATCAGATTAATCATTCATCATCACAAGAAAACAAGCACCGAGCACAAAGATATATGGGCATCATCACCAGTATATCTTAAGGTTAAGGGAACATGGCCACACTTAGCACTCACAGTAGACATAATTGATGCCATAAAACACACTGGTTCCAAGAAGAAGGAAATCGCTAATAACTACATAAACATAAACACATAGGATAATTTGGTTCATGTAGTCGACCCCACTTATGGGATTAAGGCTTTGATTGATTAATTGATTGATTAAACTACATCTTTCAAGCAGAGCATAGAAGTATAGAAACAATCATGGTTCTTTGAAATAACAAAGATCCACCAGAAACACACATAACCGTAATCACAAATACATATAATGATACAATTCCGTCCAGATTTTACGAGGCCTAGTAATTCAAGCCTATAAACAGATCAAAGAAAGGAAACTATTATGATTTTATCAGACCAAAACAATAAAAATAAATCATCAATTATCATCCCCAGAAAACCTATTGTAGAGAAAAAAAAAAAAAAAAAAAAAAAAACCAAATCATTCAAACTTTTCATTCGAATCCAAGATACAAGCATAATTAAGGCAGGACCTCGACAATTAATTTCAATTATGATTGGTAATACATCAATCAAACACAACAATCAAAAACCCTAACAACAAACCGAAAACAGCAGCAATATAATTTAAATCAAACAAAACTTACTTTCAATACCTTGAGATTCAATCGAAAATATCACTCGATCTTCACCTTAACCACTCGATTCAATAGATCTTCCCAAAAAGAAAAACAACGATTAATTCAAAAGTTCCAGAAATTCTTCTGCATCATCATCAACATCGATTAACCAGAAACTTGAGTCCTCTCAATTATCAATAAACAACAGAAAATCTTCTATTCTCCAATAAAGATGGCGGCAATAAATAGGGTTTTTCTGAGATTCTGCTGCTTTATCGGTGCAAAATTCATCATTCCACTGAAAATCGACCCTTTTTTCTCTCTCAAAAATCAACAACGAAAAATAGCAGAAAAATCGAAGAAAAATACAGAAATAATTCTTAGTTCATCTTCAACCTTGAGCTTCTTTGTCGTTTTTTTCTTCAGTTTCTCTCTCTTCAAAGCCTCGAGAAGAGTCTTTTTTTTTCTTTTCTTTTCTTTTCTTTTTTTTTTTTTTTTTTTTTTCTGTTGGCTGCTTTGGTGGTGGAAGTGGAGGCTACTGCAGCTTCACCACGTATTTATTCTTCTGAATTTCTTTTTTCTTTTTTATTTTTTTGTTTTTAAGAAAATTTTTCGGTCAGGGATTACTTAGTTAAGGATTATTTAAGGAGTTTAGTCAGGAATTACTTAAGGAGTTCGGTCATGGGTTACTTGACGGTACAATCAGGGGTTACTTGGGAGGCTACTTAGTCAGGGTTTACTTAAGAGGTTACTCGGCCAAGGGTTACTTGAAGGGTCACTCGGTCAAGTTTAACTCAAGTAACCCTTACCGAGTAACTTGAGTAACTCCGACAACTCGAGTATTCCCTGACCGAGTAACTCGAGTAACCCCTAACCAAGAAACTCGAGTAATTCCTGATCGAATAACTTGAATAAACCCTGTCGCACGGTATAGCAGGCCGCAAACAAAAATTTGTAAATGTTAAAATATCAACGATGTGAATTTAATAATAAGACCCTGTTCAATTCACCTTAAAAAAATAATATTCAGTAAAAATATTTTAGTTCAATAAAAAAAAAATTAACAAAAATAAGTTCAGTTAAGCAAAAATCAGTAATTCTGAAGAAAAATATAATAGAGAGACAGTAAAATTAATTTAAATTCATTAAAAATAATTTCAATTTAGCAAAATAAGATGAAGTAAACGAGGCCTAGCTAAGTGTTATTGACAACATTTTTCGAAAAAAATAAGTAAATACTTCGTAGTTGTTTACATCAAAATCATAAAATCGCTATCACCTATCCTTGTTTATTATCTCTCCTCTCAATGGCTCTCATTGATGTTTAGTGTCACTTCAAACCCTATCCCCGAATTACACCACATGTCTTACCATCTTAACTACCAATAATTTATGCTCAATTGTAGAATACAAAATTGCATCTAAATTCAAAAACAAAAAACAAAAAAAAACACGTATTATTCTTTATATTCTCTTCAATATTCTACATTCCAAATTATTAATACTTCAAACACTTTATTATTTAAAAAAAAAAAAATTACTCAAAGTAACATTTCGGGGCAACGCCTGGGTGACACACTAGTTTACTTTAATAAGACATACAAAACAATGGGAGATTAAAAGAGTACAAATATTAGTTCAAAACTACTAATAATTTGTTTGAACTAATATGAGTATTAAGTAATCGACAAACATACAATGATGCTATAAATCCTATAATAATGAATACATTAAAGAGTTTATATGTTTTTATTTATTTTTTTGTACTCTATATGTTTAGAAATAACTATTCATGCCATGCCTTAGTTGCATCGCATGGCATGGCATGGCATGGCATGGCATGGCATGAGCCAACAGCATGGCACAGCACCATCCCTTTGCCAAGGTTTGTGAACAGGTTCCGATGGTTCAGGTATAGGTACTTGATTCCGAAGAGAATCCTGAAGGAAAGGAAGACCTAGTAAGTAGTAACCATTATGCAAGGTTCAAAAGCTGAGGCTGATATACGTAAAGTACAAAACATATTTACGGTGTATTTGGATTGAAGAAAATGGAGGGAAAGGAAGAGAAGAGAAATGTAGAGATGGGGTATCTTTCATTTGGATAACAAATGAGCAAGGAAGGAAATTGGAGGAAAAAGAAATGGAAGGATTAAATTGTAGGAAATTGATCCCTCCAACAATGGAGAGTTGTATTACCATGAACTCATTAACATGTCTTGCCATATAACAAACTCAAATGTCAAATTATATTCGTGTTATGTCTTTTTTTGACACATTTTTCGTGTTTAATTTGATAGTGGTTGTAGAATTCATATATTTACCTATAGAGTTTCAATTGTGGAAAAACAAAGGATGAACATTTACGCTTTGGTTGGATAGCAAAGAATGAAGGAAAAGAAGGGGAGGGAAAATGGAGGAAGGGAAGGGAAAAGAAAGGGAGGGGGAGGTGAGCTCCATTTTCCTTCTAAATCTCTCCAATTTTGGAGAGATTATGGTTATTATAGAGAAAGGGAAAATGGATCCCTCCCTCTCCTTCCCCCAATCTTTTACCCAAACAAGAGATTTTGTCCTCCTCCATTTCTTTTCTCTTCTTTTCCTTCCATTTCTTCCTATCCAAACAAAGTGTTAAGGCGTTGCTAGAAGTTTACGACTTTAAACACACGCTAACTTGAGAGTTGAGACTCACTTCCACAAGAGCCAGTAAATTCCGATTTTTGTCTTAGTTTTGTTGTCATAAATCTTATGTGCTCTCATTTTCAATTGCATCAAATAAATTCTTCCGGTGAACCCACAATGCACATCGGCGACTACGGGGATAGAACAAAAGAAATCGCCACATTTTGGCTTTCATGTTGCTGTATAGGACAATAGATCCATTCAAATCTGTCAAATCTTTGTTCGTTTAGGAGGCAATTCAAAGAAATGCCTAAGCAGTAGAAGCTAAAAGGCACAGTGTATCTGGTCAGAATACAGAACTAATTATAAAAGGTATAGTAGCCGATCAGCCTGAACCTTCCATCAAAACAGGCAAAAACCCACTACATCAGTAGAAAATGTACAATGCTAAAGAGAAGTATGTCGCCCTCAAGAGCTCCAGTGCATTCAAGATTGAAGCTAATAACATAATGTACCATTACGAGTTTACGACAGCATTATTCGTATTGAAATGCCTGATATGGTCCACATACCAACTGGTACCATTGCTTTCGAATCCTCATGCTAAAATATACCTTCTATAGTTCTGTTCCATCAGAAAGCAATAGGCCCAAAACCTTTTGATACTTTAAACCTGAAGAATTTCTCTGAAATTAAATCTAAGTCTTCATAGCCTTAGAACTTTGGCATCTAAACAGGTTGACATTTTTTAAAGAATTTATGAATTTCTTCATTGCAACTTTAATGCTTTTGGCTTCACTCGTTTGAGAAGTTCCTCTTCAATCCTCGCAATTTGTGACCTGTCATAAAAACAAGTCCACCAAATTTGTGAAATTACTTGTTACATGGAAAGAGCTTTATTCAGGATCCAACATACCACGAAAACACTGGAAAACTGCCTATAATAAAAAAACATGGATAATAGAAACAAACTTCCAAACCTAACGTACGGAGTACTCAAGTCCTTGATTGTGACGTATCACATTCCAATGCTCTCTCTCAACTCCTTGATACCACTGTTTGATCAAACCCACTTCGGATGAATATAAGCACCAGCGGTTAATATTTTCAGATACAGGATGTTTCTCTGCATTGCTCAACATCAGCAGTCTTAAAGTGACCTTGGTGCCTGTACTAATATACTACGGTTTCCTATACATATTCCGCCTGTAGACAATATCCACATTATCCTCGAAACAAATTCAGAGAAGGGCTGTCTCTGATAGGAGGTACGAACCAGAGAAAATCAAAGGCCTGCCTTTAAAACAGCAAAAAAAAAAAATCCAATCTTCGGGTTTAACTGGCGAGTCGAGCTGATGAAGAACCCGATGGGCCGATGGTACAGAACAAGCAACCACAGAACTACATGACATATAGCAAAGGTAATAAATGAGGCAAAGTAGATGAAACAGAGAAATCCATTTTTATTATTGACATCCGTTTTCTGAAAAGTGAAGAAACAGAGAAAACACTCAGTGAATCACAAATTCACAGCAAATAAATCTGTTAGCTAACCTAGCAAACTCAAATACCAACTATTAATTTCTTGCTAAACTTTGAAAAGCATACATTTCCCTCAATACACTAAATAATTCTAGGACAGAAAATATGCACAACCAACCAACAAACACATAATCCAAACTGATTTCTTGACAACAGAAAGCACTTGTGCAATTGTGTACACCTTCATCAACCTTTGTTTAGGCAGGAATTTAGAACAAAACATTACAGAAGGTGCAACCAAAGTTTTTAATAGAAAAATAATACCTAATCAGCCAACTAGGACTATGCACAAGAATTACCAGAGTACAGAAGCTACATACCTGTATTAGTAAAACTTAAAGCTGGCGAGGTTTTCCGAAACCTGTTACTAACCTCAACTAGAAGTGCTATTCAGCTCATTGAGCAGGTGAGCAGCTTATAGATGATTGGTTGGCTGGGAATCCTGTATTGCTACCCTTTTTTACTTTCACACACCTCTTCAATGCTCAAAACTAACAATACAACAGACAATATCAGATGCAATTAGGATTTAGCTTTTCGCCATCAGATGTTGCAAAGTTCCAGATATTAGACAAACCAAAGGGTAAATAACAAAGAACAGAGCACTCACCTTTATTCCACACTGATCTCAGACAACAAAGTGTATAAATGATGTTATTCTCCACAAGACAGCCTATTAGCCTTTGAGTTCACAGCAATGTACATTCCTTCAAGCATTTAAGCAGAGGGATACCTTGCCAAAAAGATGATAAAAGTGATAGCTTTGCAAACTTCAGCAGACAGGCAACATGCAAGACCCCAAGTTCTGTGTGGAACTTTTGACAGCCAGGTATACAGTCATAAGCTCAAAGTATGGATAAATGCACTGCCCAAAACACCAACTGTGATTTTCTCAGTATTGCATATTTGTGCCAGATAGCAACATGCCTTAAGCCATGAAAGAAAATAAGTCCTGTAATGGCTAAAATCCAACTGATAACAGCAAACCATAAAGCCCTATAAAGGCTGTCACTGCCCTATTTCAACTCATTAACGCCTACGCTTAACATCACCTGGCAATGAAAATAATAACAAAAGGCACTATATAGCATTTCTAAACAACTGATCAATGTATAATATCTCTGAAGAGAACACGTGTGATGGACTTCTTGCTAAGTATGTTTTTGCCAAGCCCCTCAGTCATCTTTCACAGCAGTAAATTCAAAGGTAAGTAAAAAAAAATCAGAAATCAGGAAAATGTAAATCAAGATGAGCCCCCAAAAATTTCATTGATTCAACCCTAGAGCAATAACGTCAAGAGTTACATGTGCAGGAAATGCCAAAGATAAAGATCGCATTCAATGAGAAAATGGTATCTGGATTCAAAAAAAATTCCTAGACCCACCTAAATTTTTGTCAAGGGCCAATGTAGACTAATAAAAAGCACCCCAACAAAAATTTGCAGGCATTATCTATCCTGTTGGGGTAACATCAAGAAGATTTAAAAAAAAAGAGAGACTAAATAATTTCCAGTGATCTTTCGATACCAAACGAAGACCAAAACCACAGGTCAAAGCTATGAAGGAACAACTCCCTTTGTAGCATCATCACCACCACAATTCTGCACACCAACCGATAGTGGGTTGTCATCAAGTTTATCCTCTTGTCCACACACAACTGGCTCTTCATCTTCCCTGAAGCTTGTGGATAAGCTTCCAATTCGTCCATCACAATCCCTTGTAACCCTGCTACCAAACTCTGGAGTATCCTGGAAAGTTTCGTCATGATCCAACCTCTTTTCTGGATCCTCGTTATCAGTGCGCCTCATGATATTAGGCTGACCATAGTGTTTTCGTCTGTCTTGGTAGTTCTCATATCGACATCCTCTATTGGATCCATTGGTGTCGGAAAATCTTCCAGCATAATTGGGTCGATATTGTTCCTCACACTTGGAATTATGTGATGAATCCATGACATCAACCCCAAATTGCTTTGAATTAGGATTAAATTTTCCATCTCTTTCATATATGACAGAATGATTTTCCCCTCTAAACCTCCTAGGACCATCGCCAATGCGGCTATCTATACCCCTTAACCCTCTGTCCTGCAAACTTGAAACATCTCTATCCCGAAAACCATTAGTCATGGAGAAACTATCATTAATATCCTGATGCATTTTATTTGCCATGCCATCATCAAAGTTACGCCTCGCAGGACGAAGGAGATTATATTGTTTCCTTCTTTCTCCAAAATTCTCCTCATATCTAACTCCTCTACCAGCATCATCGGGAATCCTATCTGAAGTTCTATAATACCCATCAGGCTTCAGATTTCGTGGGGAATCTATTGCGGTACCTCTGTCATCCCTCAAGCGAATTCTCCCTGGTGATCTATCTGGAGCAGAGTTCCGCTGCTTGTAACCTAGCTCCCTAAAACTACCTGGCTCATCCTTCCGAGCAGAACTCCATCGGTTACGCGGAGGAGATCCATGGTTTCTTGAAATTGACCTAAAACCACCAGCATGGTCAGGCCCGGAGCCAGGTTGTTGCTGTGGTGACCTTAGTCTTTGCATTCTGGCCTCAGGCCTAAAATTTGGAGATCTACTTCGGTGCCTAAAGAAGGTATTACCGCTATTTCCAGCCCCTAGCCTTCTCCATGGAGAATTCCAAATGACAGGAGACCGACTTCTTGATCGAGATGGAGACTTCCTGCGAGAGTGATGTATATTTGACTGCCCTCTACCACCAAATGGAGAAATACTTCTCTCTCTGCGGGACAAAGGACGCCGGTATTTTAAGGAGGATTGGAACGATTCATCTGGAGAAGGCCCACTAAACCTTCCCCTGCCTCCTCTGCTTTCAGAAAAAGGGCCATACCTGAAGGATCTTCCCCGACCAAAGTCTCCAGCTCTATCAGGGCTAAACTTCCTATCAGTATTATAACGCGAGTGAAATCCAGCACAAGGCTCTCTATCAGCACCAGCTCGACTTTTGGGAAGTTGTTGAGAATATGATGCGTCATCTTGAGTGCCAACACATGCATGGTCATCTCTCTCCACACTAGCATCAACATCGAGTTTTGAATGTCCATGGATAATAGGTGAGTAACGCCTGAAACTTCTACGATTGTCTGATGAACCATCCCACCTACCACCTTGGCGTCCTCTACCTTGACTGTGAAATGAATACCGCGGCCTCTCAAACGATCTCATGGAGCCAAGCTCAAATCTATCAAAAAGACATCAACATATTAGATCCAAGAAAGCTAGAAGAAATCACCTAACACGAGGAAATATAAGGAGTACAGCAAAGGGAAACAAAAGGGGAAAGGGTAGGAGGGAAGAACAAGAAGTCATTGTAAAGCGCACATATAACCAACATAACACAGATACCTATTCTCCATTTTCTTGAAACGCTCCTCCCTATATGCATGATCACGAGAAATTGGGCCTTCAATCTGTGACTGCAAGCCCCTTCTGAATGCTTTTGGTTCCACTCTAGTTTCATCATCTTGGGGATCTAGCGGTCCATCAATATGACCAGGCATTCTATTCTTTCTCCTGATATCATCTATGCCTTGATTTCCCATATCTGAAAAGCTCTTGCTACTCTCAAGCAGTTCCTTTTGCTGAATTATTTCTGTTTTCCCTCCAGCATGACTCGATTTCATTTGGTTACCTTCATCATGTTCCCTATCATTCACAACTGCTTCAGAAGCTACTTCAAAAACCTCTTTATCATTTTTACAATCATGAAAAGCGACAGCAGCAGCAGTTCCCAGCCTCCCGCTCTTTCTATCTTCATCTTGTACAGACTCGGAGACGTGGTCCTCACTTGAATTGGCCATATGCGTTTCTCTGTAGTTCGAAATATAGTCTATATTTTCAGCTTCTCTATCACCAGCATCATATTCTTCCCAAGCATGTTCACTTGACTCTCTAAGCTCCCCATCTTCATATTGGGAATCATAACCCTCCTGGAGCTCACCATTAGCATCAGTGCCAACCGTCAAAACTGGATAACATTGAACACCAACATCATTACTTTGTTTAAGAGAATCTTCATAATCAGTATTGTCAGAATAATTAGAACAATTATCCAAGTTAATTTTGCAAGTCTCGTGGATGGAGAAATCACATGAATCCATTAGTGTTACCGAGCAATTTTCAGAGGGATTCTTTATGGTTTCATTATTACTAACTATGCTTCCATCCTGAATATAATTAAAATCCTGCAACTTAGTATCTAAAGCTATCGGAAGCTCACATCTTTTAGGCACAGAGTTGGATGCCTCAGTGTGAACAGGGGCATTATCATCTGATACAGCAACTTCAGCATGCTCTTGATGCTCTACAGTTTTCAGGTCAGCATTCTCTATTGAAGATTTTTCTTCGTGATGAAAATTCTCAGGTGTCTCCAAATCCTCTGGAACTGTGACATTTTGTTTAACCTTTGAGCTTGATGACACACACAAACTAATATAACTATCGGCAGACACAGCACCAAATGTAGCATCTGAAGCACAAGCATTTCCAAAATTCTGCAACTGACAAGAAGACACACCACCATCTGTTTTTAACCCCTCAATTACTGGCTCATATCTTACACTATTATCATTCAAATCAGGACTCTTCACAGAAGAGTCATCAACCTCATTTACAGTATAAGAAGCTGACAATTGAGCAGTCTGATCAGGGGCAGCAGCAACTAATCCAACAGTAGGATCAATATTTTCATCATGGTGCATGCTTTTAGAGTCTTCAACCATACACTTCACAACATCCAAGTTAAGATTGGAGTTGGTTGAAAGAGGCTTCTCACCTACGCATAGAGGCTGCTTCAGATTGAGGCAAGAATCTATATCATAATTGTCCTTGATATCAACTGAACTTTGATTTGCCGGTGATCTCTGTTCACCAGGGACTAGGCAGCTTTTAGCAGCATGCATAGTTTCCAAATTTTCTCGTGAATCATGGGCTTTTATTTCCATATTGTCATTATGGTCGACTTTTCCAGCATCTTGAGAAATGTCAGGAGCAACAACATTCTGAACTCCTGGATCATCAAAAGGCTGTTCCCAAGCATCCATCACAACATTCAAGTCCCAATGCAACCTAACATCTCGGGAAGATTGTCTCTGGTCTTTCCCTTCATCTTCATCTTTGCTGCATGAAACATCCGCAGAAAAGCCCAAGGAAACATCCTTCATTTTTCCAACAGCAACAACATTTTGAGATGAATTTACAGTGTTTGAGATAGATGCAAGCTCTACAACTGGCTCTATGGATATACAGGATGATGTTGCTCCACTTGACATTTCAGACGAATTAATAATGTCTTCCTTTGATAAACCCTTAGGTAATGAAGGTGCTTCAGCATAAGTAGAAACTTCCCGCGCTCGCTCCAGCACAGAAGACTCTTCAATGCCTGAACCATCCTCCGCATAACCACAATCTCTTCCCAAACTGCTACTGCAGGCAGCAGCTGCAAGTATTGATATACCAGAGAAGTCTTCATCTTCACCGAAGCTTTTGTTAGAATTGCAAGTTTTCTTAGCATCAATGCGATTTTTATTCTCAACAATCTGGCTCGAACTAATGTCAGACATTGAAGATTGCAAAGGTAAAAGTTTGATTGAAACATCTTGACTTCTCGTTTGATCTGCAATCTCCTCCGCACATGGAGAGTTGTAAACTGGCGGTGGTGACGGGGACCTTAACAAGAATCTTCTCTTTTTGATAGGTACGTGCTCTGCCTTGTTACTAAAGCGACAGCCTGATGCTAGTACTCCACGCTGCCAAATAGAAGATAACAGGAGATTTAGGGAGGAGTTTTCAAATATTTTCTAAGGTTTTATAAATCATTAATATTAACTCTGGAAAACAAATCTCAACATACCTTTTCAGTCTCCGATACAGGCATTTTGAAACACTGAACTTGCTGGGGAAAATAAAGTATAATACTTTATGATTTTAGATACTGTCTTTCTGGCAAGTCTTGATGCACTCCGACTACTTTCTATAACCTTCAGACAAAATTAATTAGACTATGAGCGTATATACAAAGACTAAACTACTTCATTGACAAAGACATCTATGCAACCTGTTTAGACAATGGTCTTGGTCCAAACAGCACGAGAAAATTTCCGATATATACCCCCCCCCAAAAAAAAAATAAAAAAATGACTGCTTTAAAATATCAAAATGATGCTAGGTACATGACAAAAATGTTTTAGGTGACGTTCAGAAATCCAAGCAAGAAAAAACACAAAACATGTACACCCAAATGCATATTAATCTATTTTATTAGATAGAAAGTTATTACACCAAGCAGATTAATCATTCACCGTCACAGGAAAACACACACCGAGCACGAGGATATTTGGGCATCATCACCAGTATATCTTAAGGATGAGGGAACATGGCCACACTTAGCACTAACAAAGACATAATTGATGCCATAAAACACTCCTCAAACAGAGGAAAGAGTGAAAAAGATCATAATTCTCTTACTACAGCTTTCAAGCAGCAAAGAAGTATAGAAACATGGTTCTCTGATATAACAAAGATCCACCAGAAACTCACATGACCGTAATCACAAACATATAATGATACACTTTCTGTAAGAGGACCAGATTTTACGCGGCCTTGTAATTCAAGCCTGGAGGCAGATCAAAGAAGGAAACTATTATGATTTTATCAGACCAAAACAATAAAAGTAAAACATTAATTATCATCCCCTCAGAAAACCTATTGGCGTCTTTCTACATGACCAAACTAACCCAAAAGAGAACACATAGAGGGGAAAACAAAGCACAAATCATTTAAACTTTTACTTCGAATCCAACACATAAGTATAATTTAGGCAGGACCTCGATACTTAATCTCATTTACGATTGGTAATACATCAATGACTAAACCTAATTCCAACAAGGAGTCTTTCAACATTTCAAGGAACCTCAAGCAATTCAATCAAGTACTAATACAAGCACAAGTAACATAGATCATATGCTATCGAGCTATTGACGGCCCCATATGCAAATCAACATTGCTAAAACAAGCACAGACTTCATAACCAAATCATGCTAAATCAAGCACAGTCAGCATAATTAATTGGTTTCGACACCCTTCATAACCAAATCATGCTAAATCAAGCACACTCAGCATAAATTAAATCGTTTCGACATTCCTCATAACAAAATCATGCTAAACTAAGCACAGTCAGCACAGATTAAACTATTTGACGGTCCTCATAACCATACCATGCTAACAAAAACCAAAGGCAGCACAGATTAAATGATTTCGACAATCCTCATAACAAAATCACGCCAAAACAAGCACAAGCAGCATAAATTAAACAGTCTCGACGGTCCTCGTAACGAAACCGTGCTATAACAAGTACATAAACCATAAATCAAATCCATTCGCTCCAGCAAAAATGCACTTTAAAACAACAATAGCAACTCCAGAAAAATAGCAGCTTCAACAATTAATCTCATAATCTCATCTAATAAATCTCCCAATCTGCCAAAAAAAATTAGGGTTATATCTCTTCAAGTTGACCAACATTCATAAATTCCATCAATCATCACACTCGCAAACATACTATACACTCATTTGTTTAGTAACCGCCATCATCCAATAACTTCAACGCAATCAATGAAGAAAGATTTATTCCAACAATCGCAAAAACCCTAACAACAAACCGAAAACAGCAGATTTATCAACTATAATTTTTAAATCAAACGCAACTTACTTTCAATACCTTGAGATTCAATCGATAATATCACTCGATCTTCACCTTAACCACTCGATTCAATAGATCTTCCATAAAAACAAAAAAAAAATTAATTTAATTGTTCCAGAAATTCTTCTGCATCATCATCAACATCGATTAACCAGAAACTTGAGTCCTTCCAATTATCAATAAACAACAGAAAAATCCTCTATTCTCCATTAAAGATGGCGGCAATAAATAGGGTTTTTCTGAGATTCTGCTGCTTCATCGGTGCAAAATTCATCATCATCTCTCCTCAAAAACGCAGGAAAATCGAACCTTCTTTGTATTCTCTCTCTAAAATCAACAACAAAAAATAGCAGAAAAATTGAAGAAAAATATTGAAATAATTCTTAGTTCATCTTCAACCTTGTGCTTCTTTGTGTGTGTGACTGTGTCGTCTTCTTCTGCAGTTTCTCTCTCCTCAAAATCCTCGAGAAGAGTTTTTTTTGCTTTTTTTTTTTTCTTTTTTTTTTTTTCTCTTGGCTGCTTTGGTGGTGGAAGTGAAGGCTACTGCAGCATCACCACGTATTTATTCTTCTGAATTTCTTTTTCTCTCTCCTAAACGAAACCCATTTTTCTTCGTTTATTTTTGTTTCCTGTTTTACCCTTTGTTCTTTATTTGACTTTTATGCTCTATTTTAGATCTAGGGTTCAGATTTTGGATTGAGAAATATTGAGGTGTAATATGGATATTCAATTATTGGGCTTTATAATTGTGCTCGTACTTACTACGAGTATGAATTCACTATATGGTTGGTACTTGGGGCGTGTTCGGCGCTAGTGTTTGAGTAGCTTTTAGTGTATGTTCGGTAAAATATAGCTGTGAAGGTAGATGTAGGTGTGGAGATAGTTGTGAGCCGTGTATGTAGCTATTAGCTGTGAAAAAAGATAATTTAGGTATGATTGTTCGGTAAAGTAGTGGTTGACTAGTTGTTACATTTAAAAATCAATATTTTATTTTTAAAACCATATACTACCTTCGGTCCAAATTACTCGCAACTTTGGAATATTTTATATCTCACAAATAATACCCCAAAGTTGCGAGTAATTTGGACCAGAGGTGTAGTATTAAATTTTCAAAAGCTACCTCTAACTTCAAAAGCTAATAATCCTAGCTTTTAATAAAAGCTACATCCACCACTAAAAGCTACTTAAAAGCTAGCGTCGAACACGCCCTTAGTGGTGGAGGTAGCTTTTATGAAGAGTTAGAAATATTAGCTTTTGAAAGTAGAGGTTGCTGTTGAAAATTAAATATATAGTTTTAAATATAAAATATTAATTTTTATATGTAACAGCTAGTCGATCGCTACTTTACCAAACACCCATACCTAACTTATCTATCTTCACAGCTACAACTTGTTGACAGCTAAAGGGCATGTTCGGCAAAATGTAGCTGTGAAGGTAGCTGTAGCTGTGGAGATAGCTGTGAGCTGTAGAGATAGATGTTAGCTGTCAACAAGTTGTTAGCTGTGAAAAAAGATATTTAGGTATGATTGTTCGGTAAAGTAGTGGTTGACTAGTTGTTACATTTAAGAATCAATATTTTATTTTTAAAACTATATATTAAATTTTCAAAAGCTAGTTCAAAAGGTACCTCTAACTTCAAAAGCTAATAATCCTAGCTTTTAATAAAAGCTACCTCCACCACTAAAAGCTACTTGAACCATTACTTTGCCAAACACTTACATTTTTTGTTGAGTAGTGGTTTGACTTGGTCAAACCACTAAAAACTACCTAAAAGCTACTCAAAAGCTAGCGCCGAACACGCCCAAAAGCTACCATCACAGCTAACAGCTACATTCACAGCTATATTTTACCGAAGACGCCCTCGGTACTCCATAATATTCTATTGTGAATCCCTCCATCCTTTTACAAAGTATTATATGTCTATTTTTCATTTGTACGGAATTTTTAAAATTTAAAAATTTCTTTAAATTAATAAGGCAAAAGCTAACGAACAAGCTAACTAAAAGTAAAAAGATTAAATTGTTTTTAAAAAAAAAGTAAAAAGATTAAATTAAAATGGACATTAATTACGCCGATCGACGCGTGATTTTGTCATACTTTCCCAAATTTATACCACTTTTAGTAGTATTTTAAATGTTTATCCAACGCCCCGGGGGCGTTCATTAACAAGATCCAATTAATAATTAAGAGTACAAATATGCATATTGGGTTTGAGAGAGATAGAGAGCAAGAAAAAAAATGATTGAGAATTAGGAGAGAGAAAATATTGAGAATTGATGTCAAAGTATAAAAAAAAGAAAAAGAAATAGGATACAAATCATCAAAAGGAGAATACAGTACAATTTATAAATAGAAATAGGTAATTAATTTTGATGACCCAAAAAAGAAATACAGACATGTAATAAAAGGACGGAGTGAGTAAGTTTTTGTTATTAAGCTTATGACTATGACTTTGATACTTTAAAAATCTTAAAGTATTATCGATTTGAATTCAACAATTCGATGAGTGTTATTGTTTCAACATTTTAGAAAATAAAACTAGCTTAAGTCCCGTTGCAATGCTCGTTTTACTTAACCTAATTATGAATAACAATTTAATTTAACACAATATGGAAAAAAAAAATCCTTTGTTTCAATTGAAACAAAATAACTTGAATTTATAAAAACAATATGAAAAAAAAAGAATATTATATGTATATTAATGTCAAAAGTTATGTATGTATCATTATTAAACGTTTATTTAAAATGTAAGAAATTTAATGATTATAGGTTTTTTTGTAATGAAAAATTATGTTAATTACCCGTGCAATTATCCGTCCCTATTTTGTTATAGATTTTTTTTTATTACAGTAATAATTAGAATTATTATTGGTCATTGTGTTACGTTGGCATATATGCTAATATAGACGCTAATGAAAAGAGTTTAAAGTTCAAACAAAATATGGAGTTTGGACACTAGTACATGTATCATCACTAAAATTTTATGTTAAATGTAATACAAATGTCATGGTACATATGATTTAGTAAAATCGCGTAATACATATAGTAAATGAAAAGACGGTCTCACTCTACATAGTTACACCACATACAATTTTACATGATCACCAACGAACGTTGTGTCAACCCTCATTGCACCAAAACCTCATAATTTCATTGTGTTCAACTCTTCATCACTTATCCTCATTTATTGTCTCCTGTCGTTGGTGTCATTGACTCAGTGTCACTTCCAACCCTATCCCCTCAACCTCGATCTCTAGCCACCTTATCAAGATCTTACCTTTCACCTTCTCTCCTCTTAATAAAGGAATAATGACATTATTTTCTTGATTATTTCTTCTTGTCAGCTCATCAAAAATTTATCTTGCATCAAGTGCTTGAAATTTGGTTAAATACATTAGATTATTAATTTTTTTTTTAGAGAACCACTAAAGTGGATGATGAAAATTAATTCAATATTCCCTTAAAATCTATAGTGAAGTTCTAACCAACTTAACTATCCCTCACTTTCATGGTAAGGACTCCTCGTGTACTTAATAATTTGAATATTATCTATCATTTCAAAAATCTTTAGCACTTTGATCATATTCTCTTCCTCTTCAATAATAATATTAAATAATAATAATAATATTTAAGTGAAGTAGAAAGTAATTTAAGTTCATCCAAAATAAGTTAAATAAAGCTAGCTAGTGATGATGGAGTATAAAACATATTTTTGGGTCTCAACCATAAGCTTAAGATTTTGGTTGAGTTGGTCCTTTAACATGCTATCGAAGATAGCGTGATACAAAGGTCACGGGTTCAAATCTCATCCACCCCCACTTTCCGAAGAGTTCTTTCAGCTTGGCCTTATATCAAAAAATTAGTAGTTGACATACTGACAGTTAACTTAAATAAGGAAAAAAAAATGTAAATAGACTATGTATTTGTTAAGGGTATAAATATTTGCATACTATCCATAACGACCATAAGTGACCTTAATTAAAATGAGACAGCTAACATCAATGTCATTAATAAATAAACAAACATTTTAAAAGTATAAATGTTCACGCACTATTTATAAGAGTTTGTTTAAACTTTTAAAATGGTATAGGTAGATATATGAGGTGAATGGAATAACTATTAGAGTATATATTTAATAAAATTTTATAATTATTTTTGTTAAAACTAAATAAATTGTCTTTGGAAAAAAAAGTGTCAAAGCATGAGATCCCTTGGCCATATGGCAACCACAATATTAAACTCCCAATCCCTTGGCTATATTTACTGAAATGATCTATTTTGCTTAAATCACACCAATAAGTTCAATTTTTTGCTTGTATTACACCAATAAGAAATCAATTAGAAAAAAGTTCAAATTGCTGCAAGTAGTACTGATAGTTTATTAGTCAATGTAGTAAGCAACTAAGCATATCTCGTTTTCCAAAGTAGTCTTACATGGTTTTGTTTTATACATATGGACGAAATCTGTGCGGTCGTCTCACCTAGGTGTGCGGTACATATTTACCATATCCTGATTTAGTGGTTAGCTGCTCCATGAGACCACCACATGGACCACAGTTGTCACCATTTTCACCATGATTTACGATTACTATTTTACTACTAGTACTTTACTATGTTCGAGTATATGTATCTTGGGCTTGCAAGGCCCAAACTACGGCCGAGCTCACTAGTCACTAATTACGTGTCATGTTAAAAGTCACTAATAATCCATTAATATTTTTACTATCGTGACGAATTTACTAAAAATGCATCATCAATTGTATCATTCGGCTAAAATTTATGGTTTTCAACATGTTCTAAATAGCCGTCGAGACTCAAGATTGTATGTAGAATATGTCTCGATAACGTAATTAAGAATCATATCCTATCAAGTGATGATAAGATCCTATGCTGATACGATGATAGTATTTAAAGTTTCAGGCAATATATATTTTTATAGACTAATAACTCGGGATTTTACATAAACTTTGACGACTAGTTTGATAGTTAGTAGTACCATATATAGCGGTAATGGTAACATTATTTTGTAAGTAAGTTTGTAAAGAAAAACGCAATTTAAAAGGTAACTAGTTTTTAGGCCCGCGTAATGTCCTGGTTACTGCATTATTTCTATAATAAAAAAATTTTATTAATATTTGTTTTTTTATTAAATGTCATGTAATATCTTGTAAAAAAAAAACATGTCATGTAACATGGTAATAGCTTAGTGACTAACACCTTATAGGCTTATAGTTTAAACTAAGGGTCGTGGGATCAAATCTTATAAGAACTATATTTTTAAACATTGGAATGAAAATCGGATTCAAATGAGAGAGTTGCCACATGGCTTAAACATATGGGGTTAGAAAATAAGCAAAGTGACACGTGACTCCTAAGTCCTAAACTTGTTGAGTAACGATTCTAGTCACTTCTCAAACTTTTATTACGGAGTGATTATGAAAATTGATGAGATTAAACACATGTTTGGAGGTAGAGTTCTATTGAAATTAGTAATGAAAACATGAAATCCTAGCAAAATGACATACAAATCCATTACTACTTCCACAATTAATTACCGGTTACCGTACTTGTCGAGTATCGTCAATAAGCAAGAGACTATAAGAGAGAGCCATAAACAAAATGTGTACATGAAATTCGACCTCAAATCTTGGTTATAGTTTTGGCTATCTCTAAAATTTTAACCAAATAAGCCTTGTTAGCATATCATACATACATTCAATAGTTCATATGATTTGATTAAAGTACTAGTATTATTTTATCTCGATTTTGAGCATTTTTACTTGTAAAAAAGCTTTTATCTACATTTTCATACAAGAGAGTAGCATATAAGGGTTTTATATACGAAAAGTGTTTGGCAGTTTTACCCATTTACAACAGGTGGGTATTCTTAACCAAACATTTTACTGATATAGAATAGAATAATTTTGGGGTTAGTCGGCTTACTCCGTAGCTTTTATCAATTCAAAATCTTTAGTTATTCAACAATCTAAAAAAGTTGGTCAATTTAAATCAACACTTAGACCTTGTTTGACAAATGATTGTTGACGGTTAGTTAGTTCACTTGGCTTGTTTGACCAGTTGAAATATTTGACTATTTATAATTGCTTTTGAAATTGGTTGGTTAAGCTGGCTGTTTATAAAAGTGTTTGATAAATTAATTGTTGGCTGTTGGCTGTTGGCAATTTATTAGATAATTTGTGGGCCAACAAGCCAAAAGTCAACAAAAAAAGTTACTCAAAGCAGTTTTTCTATTTTGGCTTAAAAGCCAGCTTTTTTGCTGACTAAAAAGCCAATTGCCAAACACAATTTTTGGTTGTTTAACCATGTAAAAAAGCCAAAAGCTAATAAAAAAAACCCATCAAAAAGCCATTTACCAAACATGGCCTTAATGATTTTCACATTTTCTCCCCTTTTGCTACTGGCCACATTTATGAACTACGAAGCATATAAAAGTACTTCCTCCGTTCTGTTAATATTGCAACAATGAGGAAATTACGCATCCCAAAACACTTTTTATATGCTAGATGTCTATAATTGTGTAAGAGTAAAAAAATAAAAAGTTGATATTGTGAAAATATTTTATAAGACGAATCCAACAAAATCTCACTTGACTATATTTTGCTTAACGTATGACTCATATTATATGGTCAAATAAAAGTGATGAATAGAGCAAAAAGTCCATTATTGCAATATTAATAGAACAGATGAAGTATAAAACATTGTATATTTGTCTCATGTATCGAATGCATCAAACCACGTAGCATTCATGCTATTAAGAACATGAAATATATCACGGTAAATAAACCGTAATCAAGTGATCGTTTGTAGCTTTTCAAGGAAACACGGAGTAGAAATATTGGGTTTTTTTTGGTTGTTCAATACAAGCGATTTCATTTAGTGTTCGTAACAACTTCAAAAATTCCTATGAGTATATATCTGTGTCAGTCAAACAACTACCGAGTGTAAAATCAATAAAGGATTGAAGAGCACCACAAAATGTCTTAGACAATATCATAACCCACTTTGGTACGCCATAATTTTGGCACTTGGCTATAGCAGTGCACAAAAGAGAAACTTATAGATGACATTATATGTCAAAAATATCTCAGATTTTACGGTCCAAACAAAGCCAAATCCATGTGATCTACTTATATCATCCGGCAGTGAATGATATTTTTGATAGCTTTGCAACAAAAGAAATTAATAACTCTGACTGTACTTGAAAAAGACATGGATTAGAGATGAAGGTAGCTTCAATGAGCAAGTCGGCATGGGACATTGTCTTATTAGTGCTAATCATGACACTAACACTAGCCATTGTCCACAGTCAACAACCACGGCGTATAGCCATATCTATAGCTTTCAAGTTTCAACAACGTAATCTTATCTAATGTAAGACGGCCGGCTATTAACAAGATTTCTTTGATTAGCATAAACTTTCAACAATGAAGCTGGCAAAAGAAATAGACTCAATACCGCACATAAGGCAGGTCAATGGGTATAATATCCGACGAGATCTTCAGGATTGAAACTCGATCTCGCAAGTAATAAGGACTGAGTTAGGAAAACCAAGATTTCAAAATTGCAGCTGGATGAATTATTATCCCACGAAAACTAGCTTTTTTACTTCTGCATATTTGAATAGTTACTGTCTATCTATTATCAGAACTCCCATTTGCAATCCGAACATGAGGATAGTCCGGCTGAAAAGTGTTTCGTTTCCAGAATGCCCTTCTCCACCAAACTTCAAAACCCCGTTGTATGTTAGGGCAATCTTCTCCAGAATTCAGGAACCTGTCGAACCAAGCAAGAAGGATTTCTTGTTGCCAAGAGAGAGGCAAAGTAAGAATGGTGTTGCTAAGGCCATCTTCAATCAAATGCCGGTCAAGTCCCTTTGAAGCCCTTCTCATCCACCCGAAATCATCATAGAAGGGCACCAACCATGTTTGTAATAGCTGGCACCTCACATCCTTCGATGCCAATAGTTGTCCCTTTCCAACGCCCACAAAAAGCCTGGCTGTGACCCTGCTAATCTCAAATCTGTGAACCGGAGGAACCTTAGAATGTGCTTTTGACATTTCTGTTTGTGAAGCCCATGTAGTCAGGAAGTCCTCAGCAATCTGCCTATCAATTAGGATATCCAAAATCCAGTGCAAGTTATCTGACTGCCTTGCAATCTGACTTACATCCTGCAAGTTTGATGCTGCAGCTTGTAAGAAATGGTGGCGTAGTCGCTGTAAACATCCATCACAAGCAGAATACAAAGACTCTTTTCGCAGTTCATTATGATTTGCATTCTCACGGAGCATTTTGGAGACTAATCCCTTCATCTCTCGTCTTGCTTTCTCATCTTTCCCTTCGAGGACTACATTTAAGAGCTTCAAAAGTACTTCCTCATTCTCAATAATGTTCTCTTCCACATGAGTGTTTGCATCAAGGGACACTCTCTTAAGAACTTCACTAGCACCTATGCCTTCAAGTTGTAACTCTGAAAGTAGTGAGGCCACCTTCTCTTCTTCATCCTCTGCCCATGGCGCAGCTTCCAAATACTCTAAACAAGACAATACCCCTGCATCAAACCCAATTGCAGCGGAAACCTACAAGCAAAAAAACTTATAGCTGGTCATATAACCTTTTCTTTGAATACTAGTACACTACAAACTAATAGCCTCACATAACAATCCAATTGCAGCTGAATCCTACAAGAACTAGAAAAGAAAACTACATGCAACATGGCTTGTATAAGACCTTTTCCTCTCGAAACTTCACTGTTATTCCCAGATGGAAAGGAAAGCCATCAACAAAGCAAATCAAGTGACCCTCAATGACAATGTAGGGTTCTCAAAAGTAACCCTACAACAATCTATGCAAAGATACAACATTGCAGCAATCCACACTCAATGGAAACACCAACGCAATCACTAAACGCCTTGATATGGATAGATACAGTCTACACAGTCACAGCATCGAAACCATTCAATCCACATTACTCAATAAAACAAAGTTTAACAATCAATAGTCAATCAAACACAATTAACTACTACTTGCCAGTCAAAATTATGTTTGAACTTCAACAGGAAATCCTATAGTGGAAACCAAAGACTCAATTTCGTTCACCAACCACTGTCATTCATAGCCAAAAATACACATCCCTACCGCGATCCTAACTCAGAATCACCCGAAAAATAACCACTAATAGTATAATTAGCTAATTCTCCTCAACCAAATACAAACTATACCATTCAATAATCCCTCAAAACACAAATTTTCCTTTTTCTTTATTCACTTTTCCCTTGTTACTATTCAATCTTATATTTTTGCAAGGCGCCATTTCTGAAGCACTATTCTATTAAAACAACAGAAAACAAATTCAAGAAACAATAATAAAAACCCAGAAATTAAATTACTAATTTAAAAGAAATAAGAAGAAAAGATTATACCTTCAAAATGGCAAGAACTCTGGGAACATCTTCACGCATAAGCTTCCTCCTCAAATCTTTACAATACATCAATCTCAAAGTCTCAATATAAACCTCAACATCATCACAATCAGCAATCTCAACAGCAAACGGCGTCGTATCAGCACCTCCACCATTTCCATTTCTATGAATCTTAGCAGCAAATTTCCCAGCAAAAAACCTACTATTCGCCACAAGAATCTGTCGATGAACACACAACTCAACAGAAAACCCATCTTTGGAACTCAAAGTTAGCTTAATATCACTCGAACCCGGGTCATTAAACTGATTTCCTGGACTCTTATTCGCCAAAATATCATTAATCCGAAGTTGCAGCAACCCCTGTTTGTCCAACAATGGCGGAGGAGATTTGACATTAACGACGCCGTTTTGGGGTGTACTGGTGTTGGATCTGGTAGTGGGCTGAATGTCGGGCTCACTGGCCATCATTTCGAAGAGGGTCGGGCTTGATCGGGTTTGAGGAGGTGGGGACATCGGGTTTAGAAGGCCCGCTGTAAGAGCAGAGTTGAACTTGCTGAAATTTGTGGGGTATGATGAAATGGGTTGTTGTGAATCGTAGTCCGCCATTGAAGGAGAGAGAGTTGGACTCAGTGAGTAGAGAGCGAGTTCAGGGGAAGCTGAGGACGATATGGTAATTTCACGGAAACGACGGCGTTTTGGCTTGGTGTTTGCTGCGGTGGTTGTGGTTGTGGCAGTGGTTGTTGCTGCCATTGGAATAATTGTTGATTATCAAGAATTTAAACTATTGTAACATTTTTTTTTATTTTTTTAAAAAAAAAAAATTATTTTAGGGCATTGGAATTTGAGAAGAGGAATTAAAAAAAGGAGAAATAATTTGGGAGAGTGGGAAATGTTTTGAGGGAATTCAGGCAAAGAAGATGAGGACACTGGGCAAATTAGGGGGGAAGAGAGAGTACTCGTATTTATTTGGGATTGTTTGTTTTATTGATGGAAGAAAGTGATTTTTATGGTTTGGGTGGTTATGGTAGTAATTATGCTCTTATTTTGGTATTGGATGGGTTTTTTTAATTGTTTTTGGACCTAAAGTTTTAATGTTGTGGTCACTCTTTTGGCTTATAGGTTGTATTGCAAGGGATTTATAACTGTATCGTATGAGAAGCTTAAGGGGGTAGCCATGGTTGGATTGCGTTTCTGAAGTAGTCGTTTGGCTTAATTTCGTCTTATTGAGGTAACAATGTTATGTCACTTGTGTGTTTACTACGGAGTATATACTACGTACATATATGTGTATCAGTGTATGAATATATAAGTAGTGTTATTACATGACATGGTCAAAGATGGAGTGTTCATGTATAAATAGCACGAATTTAAACCCCTTTTTTACATGTTTCATGTGTGATTTTTTATGTATTATTGACATATGTGAGGTACACGCTATACAATGATGTATTTTTTGGTGTAAATAAATTATGAGTCTTGTAATTAGCTTAGTTTGCATAAATCAATAGTTGATCATTTTTGTTTATTATGCAAAGGAATCATGTTTAATGATCATACAAATATAATAATGTCCAGATCTATTCAATAAAAACCTACAAACTAGCTAATTTTAAAAGTAAATAAAACTATTTTTATTCCGAAGGATTCTCTCTGCTGACTCAAATTACTAGTTCTTAACATTATCCCTAGCTAGCTAGATATGAACTCCTGAAGACTGAAGTGATCCCATCACCCTTCTTATCCTCACCATCATTGTCACCCACACTAGCTTCAATCCAAGTGAGTTGAATCACTTACCCTTAACGATAAGGGTCAATGATGAAAAAGTTGCTATTCTCAACCATTAGACATTTAGCTATATGTTGAATCACTTACCCTTAACGATAAGGGTCAATTTGACCATCCAACGTCTTCAAATCAAATCTCCCCTATATGTAGGCTAGTGGAGGCAAAGGATGATGATTAGCCGATTAGGTGTTCATAGTACATGTTTCGGGTGAAAACAATGGGACCTTGCCGAAGGTCCGATGAAGCGGAGAAGACTAGATTCGATCCAAGTAATGTTGGGCCGAAGGTTTCCTGCACAGTAAACACACGTAAACTAGCCTCGGGGGTGTTGCCGAGGAAGGCCCCTCCGATGCTAAAGTCAGTACAGTGTGTAGAAAGAGAAGACTATGCAAGAGAATTAGTTGCTTGAGGCTTTGCTTGAATGAATGTACAAATGTAATATTGATGGCTTTTATACCTCTGCATACATGGAGAAGTTGGGCCTTAGCCCAATTGGCTTGCCTTGAGGACTGACCTTTGACTTTAGCACAATTGGAGAGATGAACCTTGACCTTGGGCTTTTAATTGGATCATTTAATGCCTAAGCCCAATTGGACTAAATTGGACCCAAACAACTTGCCCCCAGACCCGATTTGGAAGGATGACGGGTCGGGTTTGATTTAATCAGAAAAGGAGGAAAGTGAATGATTTAATTAATCCAAAAATTTGAATTTAAACCGTAATTAATGAGAAAACAACGGTTAAGGCGGATGATTGTGGAAGTTGGACGGATAATGGGCAGTTTAATCGCAAGGTCGTGTGTTTAACGGTTACTTAGTGGGGTATTTAAGAGAAATTGAAACGCGGACTCCCCGTATTCCCATTTCTGGAGATATAATCAGAGGCGCGTCATCTCTCCTCACTTATTCACCAACACAAACCCAGAATTCTCGAGAGAACCCAAGAACCCGCATCAAAACTTCGCAAATTCCCCGAGCATTAAGCTTAGAAACTGAGACTTGCCACTACGAATTCGTAAATCGGCAACTTTCGCTTCAGATTAAGGTAAATTCCTTTGATTTTAGTTTATTTTTCTTCGAATTCGAACTCCTTCCCTTTTTGTTTCGACTTTTTTCTTAGAAATTATCAATGGCGAGAGGAGTTAGGGGTAGAGCCCGTGCTCCAAGAAGAGCAAGGCCAATTCCCGATCCTAGGAAAAGGATTGGGACCTGGAATGGACAAAGAGCAGAGTCTGACCCTGCTGAAGGGATTAGGGCGACTCCAATTTCCTCGGCTCCTCCTCAGAGAACGGAGGGGCCGAGCGCTTCTGGGCGGGACGATGAAGTTCCCGCTGTCCTTTGGGATATCCTCCCCGGGTTTTCAGAGTGGGAGGATGCCGAAGTAGCTTCGGCCATGATAAAGAACCGCCCCTACTCATGGTGGGTGGAGAATGCCGAACAGTATCGGTTTGCCGAACAAATTGAGTTGCATTACGGCATCCTTGAAGCTGATGGGTATTGGTGCCGAATGCCCGTGGCATCCGATAGAATCCATCGTCCACCCCCGGGGTATGTGGGGGTGTACACAAGACAACTTCAGTATGGGCTGAGGTTCCCTTTGGACGTATTCGTCCGAGACTTGCTGATCCATTACAATATTTCCCTATGTCAGCTAACTCCTACTAGCATCCGAAGGGTGATGACATACTTATGGGTCTGCAAGTTCTTCAGGTATGTGCCGAACCTGCACTGCTTCAAAAAGCTTCATCGGCTAGTGCCAAATATTCAAAGTGGGCACGGAAGTCATGGTTCTGGGTGGTACCGGATTGAGTCTCGGCCCCAGTACCTAACGATGTGGCCAAACGACTCTTCAGACAAGGACTGGAGAGGTCAATGGATTTGGGTTAGGGCACCCACGGACCCGGGCCACCCTTGCGTCTTCAGCGCTCCCCAGTACCTTGCTGAGCCTGATCCCGACATGGGAAGTCTAGGTCCCCCCGCAGATAACGGCCCAGATCCAAACCTTAATCAACATAATATCTTCGGCAAGCTGCCGAACCGGGGGGGCAGCGGCCGAATGCAGCATATCCCGGAGACTTGGCTCCCCGATACGCATTATGTTTTCCAAGAGAACATGCTAGCAGCTGTTGGCCTCAGCCGAAAGTTTAAGGATGGTAAGCTTCTTCGGCTGGGGCCGAGGCTTTTTAATTATCTCTTTTTCTCCTCTCACTTTGCTTTTTTATGCTGTGCCAACCTAATTGAACTGACCTTTCCCCTTTTCTTTTTCAGAGCGGGACGAGACCAACGTCGGCATTAACTACGCTCGTCTTGGCGTCAACCGAGAACGAGTTGTAACTGATCGGGCCCCCTCTATCACTGAACCGAGGCATAGGGAAGTTCATCTAGACTCTTCCCACTTCCAAATTGAGGTTGTTGCTCTGTATCAGAGGCAGAAGCCTTGGTGGAAGAAGAGAGATCCCTGGTTTCAGCTGCTGGACGAAGAAGCTGAAGCTGCCCGTACGGCCGAAGAGGTTGCACGGGTTATTGAATCTTGTGAAGGAGGAGAAGGGTCCTCCAGGGCTGCTGAAGAAGAAGCTGCAGCTAGGGCAGCTGAAGAAGACGAGGCTTTGCTGAAGACCTCGGTGAGCTTTCAGACTTAACTTTGTCTGTTTCTGTTTTTTTTATTTTTTTATTTTGTACTCACATTCTTCCTCCCCCTGTCTTTTACAGTCTGAAGAGAGTAACAGACACAGAGAAGGGAAAGCCCCTGTTCGTCCCGAAGACCAGATACAAGAAGAGTCTTCAGACTCAGACATGGACGAGCAGCCGCTTCAGAAAAGGCGCCGAAGAATGGCCATCATCGGCCCGCATGACTTTCAGCGGAGGCCGATGACCATCGGCGTTGAAATAAGGGAACCCGAGGAAGGCAATGGATCGCCGAGGGTTCCCCGGCCACCACCTCAATCACCTCCAAAGACCCCTCCGCCACCTCCTGAGATGGAGGTGGATCAGAAAACTCCCGAATCTAAGGGAGGGGTCCAAGAAGAAGTTCAGGAGAGTGCTGCTGAGCACAAGAATGAGGATGTCGTGATGCCCAGTGCTGAGGGTTTCACGGAAGACATTGCAAGAGAGGTTGAGGCTTTCGTCCTCACCCCTGAAGAAGAAGAGGTCATAATAATTGACTCTTCTGAGAAGGAGGATGCTGAGCCATCCAAAGTTAAAGAAGCTCCGTCGTCATCCTTTCCTTCCTTCGAGACTCTGCAATCTGGAGAAATGGGTTTCTCGGCCCCCCTAATTCCTATCCCAGATCACATCTGGGACCTCATATGGGGTCAGAACCGAGAAGGTGCTGCAGGCTACTTCGGCGATTTTGCTGGCACGTCCGAAGTAGATAGGGCAAGAATCTGGTCGCTGAAGGCCACTGCTGGGATGGGTGAATCCAGCAGATCAGTTCCTGACCCAGCCAGGTCTAACCAACTGCTGATGATGCAGGTGATTTTCCTTGCCTTTATCTCCTCTAAAATTCAGCTCTATTTTTTATTTTAACTTGTACTCCTGTTTTCAGTTCGTGCACAATCAGACTCTCACTGTAGAGCTGATAGATACCCTACAAGATAGGGTAGACGCTGCCGAGCACGAAAAAAAGGTAGCCGAAGAGGAGTTAAAGCTTGCTAAGCTGAAGCAAGCAGCAGTTGAAGAGAAGCAGCAGAAGGGTGAGGAATACGAGAAAAAAGCTGTTGAAGCCTTCAAAACCTTCTGCGACGCTATGGAGAAGGAAGTTTTTCCCCCACTGATGGAAGGGGAAAAATTCCTCCAAGAGCACATGGGAGTGGACATCTCCAAATTCAAGGCTACCATTGAGAGCCGAATCCATGAAGGAGCTGCTGCACAAGCTGAAGTGCAGCAACGGCTAGAAGCTCTTGAAGCCAGCAGAATGGCTGCTGAAGAGATGCTCCAAGCCAGGGATGTCCAACTCTCAGAGGCTGCTGCTGCTGCTGAAGCTCAGAGAGCTAAGCTCCAAGAAGTTGAGGATCAGCTAATGGCCAAAAAGGAAGAAGTGGCCCAGGCTCAGACAGAGGCTTCCCAAGTTCAGCAGGAGCTGAATGAGCTGAAAGGTTCCTCCTCCAAGCTCGCCGATGAGCTGAAGAAATCCAAGGAAGACTTGGAGGAGACCCAGAAGAAGTTGGCTGATGCTGAGGCTCTACTCAAATTCCGTGTCTATACCCTGGAAGAATATGAAATGGGTTTCAGAAACGGGTTCAGAGTGTGCCGAAGAGTCTGCCTTCATGCTGAGCCGAAGTTGGACTGGTCCAAATGTGCTGAATGGGTCCAGAATCCCGAAGACCCTCATATGAAGTATGCAACTCCAGTCGAAGCTGAAATCCTTAAGGCTGAGGAAGCCGAAGAAGAAGCTGAGAGAATGGAGTTGGAGGCTGAACAGAGGGAAAGGGAGGCTCGGCAGAGTGCAAAGCCTGCTTCTTCTGCTGCTGGGGCTGAGACCACCATGAGACCCAACAATGCTGACCAGTCTGATCCTCGGGCTGAAGCATAGGAACTCGGGCAGTCGTCTTCAGAATCTTGCGGTTCATCATGCGCTCAACTTTAGACTTGTCGCTTTCTGAATTTTTTTGCCTTGTTTGTTTTTTACTTCAGCTTGCCTTGTCGTACAAAACAGTTTATTTTTTTGCTTCTGTACGTATTTCGGCAGCTGTTATTTTCCGCATGTGGGCGGCTGCCGATACAGTTTATTTGAACTTGTAGCTCAATTTCTGAGCATAAATTATTAATTTGATGTTCTTTTCTTCAGCTGCTTTGTTTTTGAGTGCTTTACTGTTTCTTCAATTCTGCTGAACATAAACTTGCACTGGTAGTGCTTCTTGCCCCCCCAGAAATTGAAGTATGGCTTCAGCTGAATAAACAATTTCTTTATTTCTTAAAAATGGGTATTCGAAACACAGGGCCAACTGAAGGCAATGCTTCGGATAATGTCTTTCTGGGATAGGCAATATCCCAGAATTGTCCATGGACTCACGCCTTTGGAGAACAAATCTTACTGAAGCTTGACTTCAGCTGAAAGACTAGAGTTCTTTAAAAAATGGATATCCGAAACACAGGGCCAACTTAAGGCAATGTTTCGGATAATGGCTTTCTGGGATACAAGGCTCAGTTAAGGCAATATCCCAGAATTGTCCATGGACTCATGTCTTTGGAGAACAAGTCTTACTGAAGTTTGACTTCAGCTGAAACACCAGTGTTCTTTAAAAAGACGAGTTTTGTCAGCAATCTGAAACCCAGTTACCCGAAGGCGAAGGTTTCAGACGAGGCTGAATAAACAATTTCCAACTGTTGCTGTTATCCTTGATTTTCTGTCTATCATTGAAAAATGGATATCCGAAGCACAGGGCCAACTGAAGGCAATGTTTCGGATAATGGCTTTCTGGGATACAAGGCTCAGTTAAGGCAATATCCCAGAATTGTCCATGGACTCATGTCTTTGGAGAACAAATCTTACTGAAGGTTGACTTCAGCTGAAAGACCAGTGTTCTTTAAAAAAAACGAGTTTTGTTAGCAATCTGAAACCCAGTTACCCGAAGGCGAAGGTTTCAGACGAGGCTGAATAAAAAACCCTTAAAGAGTAGATAGAACCAAGAAAACTTTGAAAGGATAAAAAGTTGCAAACATTTATATAAATGGTGGCTCCAAGGCCTTTCATTAGTTCAAAATATACTTACAAAGATTGTCCTGCCCCGAAGGGTTTACACATGATATTTTTTCAGTACATCAGCGTTCCAGTGATTTTTCAACTCAGTTCCATCCAACTGCCGAAGTCGGTATGTCCCTGGATGAAGCTCATCACAGATTTCATAAGGCCCTTCCCATGCAGCTGAGAGTTTCCCATGGATTTGGCCTTTCTGAACTGCAACAACATTTCGTAGGACAAGGTCTCCAATTTTAAGAGGCCTTGCATGGACCCTTCGGTTATAAAATTTGCTGATTCTCTGCTTATAAGCGGCCATTCTGTCTCGGGCTGAGTCTCTTACTTCGTCGAGGAAATCGAGAGATTCCCTCATCAGTCGCTCATTCTCAGCCGAGAAGTGGTGCACTCGTAGGCTCTCAGAGCCAATTTCCACTGGAAGAACGGCTTCGGCACCATACACCAGTTCAAAAGGTGAATAGCCCGTTGCCTCTTTTTCAGTTGTCCGAAGGGACCAAAGGGTTCCAGGGAGCTCCTCCAGCCACTTGGACTTTTGATCTTCCACCCTCTTCTTGAGGGCATTTAGGATCTGTTTATTTGCAGCTTCGGCTTGTCCGTTACTTTGCGGGTGGCATACCGCTGAATATGCCAGTTTGATGCCGAACTGATTTGTATACCGCTTCAATGGTAAGTTATCAAATTGCCTCCCATGATCGAAGACAAATACTCTCGGGATGCCAAAACGAGTGATGATATTCTGCCAGATAAATTTTCTGACAGTTTGTTCTGTAATGTTCGAGGTTGCTTCGGCCTCGATCCATTTACTGAAGTAGTCAACACCAACTATCAGCCATTTTTTCTGGTACACAGCCTGTGGAAATGGTCCTAGTATATCCAGTCCCCATTGGGCAAACGGGAGTGGATTAAGGATCGGCTGAAGATCCCTTGCTGGCTGGTGGATAACTGGAGCGTATTTTTGGCATTTTTTGCATTTTCGGACCAGCTCCTTAGCATCTGCGATCATGGTGGGCCAGTAATATCCAGCCCTCAATGCCTTGTGGGCTAAGGTCCTTCCCCCAATGTGGTTCCCACAGATGCCGAGGTGAATCTCCCGTAGGATATAATCTGCATCTGTTGGTCCCACGCATTTCAGCAATGGGGCTGAGAAGGACTTTTTCAGAAGTTCCCCCCTGAAGACAATGAACCTTGAGCTGGTTCTCTTCATCTTGGAGGCCAAAGCTTTATCTTCGAGAGTTTCTCCCCGAAGCTTGAAAGCTAGGATGGGGTCCATCCAACTAGGCTCTGGGTCAGCGCAGCACACTTCAGGTGCTTCGTCGACACTTCTCTCTCGACGCACTTCTACATATACAGATCTGTACAGCTCGGTAAGAGATGAACTGGCAAGTTTGGAGAGAGTGCATCGGCTTGAGTATTCTGACCCCTTGGGATCAGCTGAACCTCAAAAGTTTTCAGCTCTGCAATGACTGACTTGGTCTTGGCAAGATAAGCTATCATGGAGGGCTCTTTGGCCTCGTAGCTGCCGCTAATCTGATTTGCAACTAGCTGAGAGTCTGTTTTCAGGCAGACATGATCGGCTTCCAGGGAGATGCACAATTCTAGGCCGGCGATTGCTGCCTCATATTCGGCTTCGTTGTTCGAGGCCTTAAAAGAAAATTTTAGTGCATACTCAAAGGATTTGCCTTCGGGAGAAGTTATCACTACTCCTGCCCCCGAACCGTTTTCGGTGGAAGATCCATCTGTAAACACGGTCCAAACTTTCTTTTCATTGTCTAGCGCTTCTTGGTATGAGCATTCGGCCAAGAAATCCGCTAGAGCTTGAGCCTTAATGGCAGCCCTCGGACGGTAGCTGATGCTGAATTCGGTGAGCTCAAAAGCCCACTTGGCTAGCCTACCAGATTTTTCAACCTTGCCGAGAACTTTTTCCAACGGCTGATCAGTTAAGACCACTATCTGATGACAATCAAAATAGGGCCTCAGCTTCCGAGCAGCTACTACTACCGCGAAAGCGACTTTCTCGAGTAGAGGGTAGCGAGTCTCGGCATCCGTCAGTGTATGACTGACAAAGTAGATCGGTTGCTGACTTTTACTTTCTTCCTTCAGCAGTACTGCAATGATGGTGGCTGGGCTAACGGCCACATACAGGTACAAAGTTTCTCCTTCTGCTGGGCTAGCCAGCGTTGGGATTTGAGCCAGATGCTCCCGAAGCTGCTTAAAGGCGTCTTTTTGCTCTTCCTCCCAAACGAGCTCTTTTGTTTTCGGGAGTTTCAGGACTTTGAAGAAAGGTAACCCCTTATCCGAAGCTCTGGAAATGAACCTCGAGAGGGCTGCCATTCTTCCGGTGAGCCGCTGAACATCCCTCTTTGTTTTCGGCTCAGGAAGGTCGAGCGCTGCTTTAACTTTGGAGGGATTGGCATCAATCCCCCTTTTGCTGACTATGAACCCAAGGAATTTCCCTGACTTCACGCCGAAGACACACTTCTTCGGATTCAGCTTCATTTGATGCTTTCTTAAGGTGGCGAAAGTTTCAGCCAGGTCCTTAACATGGTCCTCAGGTCTTTTGCTTTTGACGATCGAATCGTCGACATAGACTTCCATGTTTCGGCCCTTTTGATCGGCAAAAACTTGATCCACCAGCCTTTGATAGGTTTCCCCCGCATTTTTCAATCCGAAGGGCATCATTTTGTAATTGTACACCCTAGCGTTCGTGACGAATGATGTCTTTGCTCGATCGTCGGGGTGCATGAAGATCTGATGATATCCCGAGAATGCGTCCATGAAACTAAGCAAGGCATGGCCACTTGTCGAATCGACTAGCTGATCGATCCTCGGCAAGGGATATAAATCCTTCGGACAAGCCTTATTTAGGTCCGTGAAGTCAACGCACATCCTCCAGGTACCATTGGCCTTCTGCACCATCACCACATTTGCCAGCCATTCTGGATATTGGCAAGGTTTGATGAAGCCTGCCTCCAGCAATTTTTTGACCTTGGCTGCGATGTCTCGGTTCTTATTAGCGGAGTAATTCCGCTTCTTTTGCTTAATTGGTCAACACGTTGGGTCAACATTAAGCTTATGGGAGATGAGGTCTGGACTTATCCCGGGCATATCAGTTGCCGAGAAAGCAAACACATCTATGTTGTCCCGAAGGAGCTGAATAAGTTCACAACGGGTGTTCGGATCAAGGTCCATCCCGATTGTTACACATTTCTCAACGTCTCCTTCGGCCAACTCAACTGTTTCAGTCTGTTGGTCCATGTCCATTGCTGATGGACTAGACTCTTCATAATCTGGCCTGCTGCCTATGTCAGCAGGTGTCCTAGTCTTTTTGTTCTTCGGCTGGCTCTCTGAGTCCTGCTGTTCAGCTGAAGAGCTAGCATTTTCCCTTTCGGGCCCTTTACCTCTGGGTTCAGATCCTTGGGCCGAAGCACTTAGGCCTTTCGGCTTTTTTGTGCTTGGCTCTCTTTCTTTTTCTTTATCCTCCTCATCCTTGTCGTCATCTGGGCGACTACTGGATGGCTTGAGGTAGTTGCACCTTCGGGCGTCCTTTTGGTTGCCCTGTATCCTTTCGGGGAAGCCGGCGTCTGAGACGTAAATCATCAGCTGATGATAAGTTGAGACGACCCCTTGGATCTCATGAATTATGGGTCTCCCCAAAATCACGTTGTACACTGAAGGAGCGTCAATGACCAAAAATTCAATCATGACGTTCCTGGCTGCCTCATCGCAGCCGATGGTGATAGGAAGTGTCACCTTCCCATCTGGATAAGTTGAAGCCCCGTTGAACCCGGATACCGGGTAGGGTACCGGCGTAAGGTGCTTGGGCTTCAGCTTGATTTGATTGTAGGCCTTTCGGAGCGGAATGTTTGCTCCGCTGCCACCGTCAACAAGGACCTTACTGACGTCGTGGTTGGCCACCGTGGCGATGATCACCAACGGATCCTCGTGAGGGAACGTTATCCCCCAGCAGTCGGCGGCTGTGAACGTCATGTTCGGCACCGGCGATTGGGGAGACTTAATGTCAGCGTTGTTCACCTGGTGAGTCAAAGCCCTAAGGTGTCGCTTGTGCTCCCTCCGAGAGCATATTCCTCCCGAGATAACATTGATCGGAGAGAATTTCCCCTCCGGCTTTTTACTGTTCTTCTGGGGGAAGTCGAGGTCTTGCAGAGAGTCCTTTGCTGACTTCTCGGACTCTTTTTTCTCGCGGTGATCCGCGATGTATTTTTTCAAGTATCCCTTCCGGACCATGTCCTCTATCTGGTCCTTCAGTTGGATACACTCCTCAGTGTTGTGTCCCGGAGACTCGTGGAACTCGCACCACTGATTTTTATTTTTTCGCTGATACCACTCTGGGAGTGGTCTCGGCTTTCGATAACTCTGCTCCTCCTTCGTCACGCTGTAAATTTTGGCGCGTGGAAGAGAGAGCGGAGTGTAGGACTCGTATCTGCCTGTGTATGAGGCAGATTTTTCCCTCTTTGGGTCGCTGGCCGAAGATTGCTCCGAGGCCTTTGACTTTCCCTTTGCCTTATGGCCTTGGCCTTCAGACAAAGGTATTTGTCTTTGTTTCCCTCCCCTGAATTGAGGTTGGGTTTTCGCTTTGTTCCATTCTTCGGCTCGGATGAACTTATCCGAGGCATTCAGAGCTTCCTCCAAGGTCTGCGGGGTATGCATGACCATGAAGTCTAGGAACTTCCCGGGCTGAAGGCCATTCTGCATTGCAAAAACGGCTAGCCCCTGGTCCAGCTGAGAGACGCTGGATGACTCGTTACTGAAACGGGTCAGATAGTCTCGGAGGCTTTCGGTTTCCCCCTGTTGCAGACTCATGAGTTCTGCAGTAGTCTTCTCTCGGCGGTTTGCCGTGGAAAACTTGCTCCTAAATTTGGAGGACAGATCATCCCACCCTGTTATGGAGCCTTACTTTACTCCCTTGGAGATCCACGCTTGCGCGACCCCCTTGAGAGTGGTTGGGAAATATTTGCACCAAGTCGCTTCGGATCTGGGGCAAAGATGCATATGAGTCTCATACGAGGCCACGTGGTTCTTCGGATCCGAGGTCCCGTCATATGCGATGTGCGACGGTATTTTAACCGTGGGCACGTGCTCTTCCAGTATCCATTGCTCGAATGGCGAACTGGCGGGTAGCATAACGACCTTGCCCTTGTTCCTGGCCGAAGGGACCGCGCTCCGCCCTCTTAGAGAGGTAGGAGTGGTTTTCGTCCCTGGCTGGGAAGTCTGGGCCTCGGCCGCAGGGAACGAGAGGCGACTGCGCACGCTCGGTTCCTTGTCGCCGAGTCGGTCGAGGACGCTTCGGCGAACAGTCTCAGGTTCTCGATGAGTAGATTCTGGCCGAGAAGCTGAGCTGCTGCTCTTATGCGTTTCTGGTCGGGAGGATGAGGATCCTTTTAAAAATTGAGGGTTCTTTTTCCTCTCTTTTTCATTTTTCAAGGTATCCTCTTCCCACTCTTCCAGTTCCCGGAAGGAAGGAAGCTTCCCACCATCATGGTCTAGCTTCCTCCGCTGATGCCGGGTATGCGGAGGAGTTCGATCACGAGGTGGTGGCATATTTTGTGCCCTCATCGCCTCCATGAGCACTGCCAGCGCTCTTGCCACCTCCTCCGAGCTGGGCCCCGTCAAAGGGGTCCTCGGCCGAGTATGGGAATGAGGGCGCACAGTCGATGGTTGGCTTTGGGGCACTGAATGTGTCCTATGATCGGACTCACCCCTGCTAGACCGAGAGTGACTCGGCCTATGATGAGAGTCATGAATTACGGGAGAAAGGGAATCCTCCCTGTATGATCCTCCCCCCGAGCTGGCACCCTTGGGAGAGTTCCGGTCCGGCGAGGGTGATGGTGTAGGGGTTTTAGGCTTTTCGCCCGCTCCTTGACGGAGGCCTTTTCTCTTGCGGTTCTTAGCCATTGCTACTAAGATAATTGCAAGATGATCTTGGTTAGAAATTTGGCTTAAAGATTTTTGAAAGTGGTCCCCACAGACGGCGCCAAATTGTTTCGGGTGAAAACAATGGGACCTTGCCGAAGGTCCGATGAAGCGGAGAAGACTAGATTCGATCCAAGTAATGTTGCCGAGGAAGGCCCCTCCGATGCTAAAGTCAGTACAGTGTGTAGAAAGAGAAGACTATGCAAGAGAATTAGTTGCTTGAGGCTTTGCTTGAATGAATGTACAAATGTAATATTGATGGCTTTTATACCTCTGCATACATGGAGAAGTTGGGCCTTAGCCCAATTGGCTTGCCTTGAGGACTGACCTTTGACTTTAGCACAATTGGAGAGATGAACCTTGACCTTGGGCTTTTAATTGGATCATTTAATGCCTAAGCCCAATTGGACTAAATTGGACCCAAACAGTACATATGCTACTTGAGGGTTGAGGGTATTTAATTTTGTAAAATAAAAATGTGCATAAGCAATTTGAGTATTTATTTTTCCGGTTAGTAAAAATATAGTTATGTTACGGATTTTGCATATTGAAGTTTATATTGATATTGATGTTGGTTTGTTACCATCAATTTATTTGGTGGTATGTAGGGTTGTTATTAGAGATATTCAAAGAATACAGTACATCTATTATACGAAATTACCAAGTATAATGAGCATGGTTGTGGATATAAATTTACATAAACTTTTTAAAAAATCGGGTGTATAATAATTATTGTACATCCATTATAAAGATAGGCTAAAGTAATCAAAAGTTACCCCTGAAATGAATAAAAGTTACCCCAATATGCATAAAAGTAACCAATACAAATAAAAATTATCAACGCTTTATTAGTAAAGAATCACATTTTAAATGACTAAAAAACAATTACAAGTGATTGAATGTAATTAAATTACCTTTATAAAACTTTTCTTGTTGTCTATTTATATAAAAATTGTATGATGTTTAATGTTACTAAAAAAAAAGGCAAAAAGTTACCCTAAAATTAGCTATAAGTTATCCTTATACTGCTCGATGCCTCGATGTACACTAATATTAGTGTAAACCTGGTATATACAAAAGTTTTTCATAAATTAAATCTTGTTATAATAACATTGTATTCTTCTCTTATATGGAGGTAACATAGATTGATAAATTTGAGAGATAAGGGTTGCATGAGGAAGGAGTGTCTTTCAATAAATTTTATCATCCACAATTATAAATATTAAATCTCATTGCCCCAAAAAAAAATATTAAATCTCACTAAAGAGAGGGGGGTGCTTAATTTCAGTCAGTTCAACACCAATTAGTTCAGTTAATTCAATTTTTAATTTTATGCTCTCATAAACAATTCATTTTAGCTCTATTCAGTTCAGTTCAACTCAGCTCTAATCAATTCAGCTCTAGTTCAGTTGTTTTTAGTAAATCAGAACATGCCCTAAGTGGTAATAATTTGTGAAAAGGATGAATGAAAATCATGAAACATTTGGAGATAAAAAATGAAACTTTAAAACTTTTGGTTGTTGCAAACCTTGTAGAAAAAGAGAACATAAAATGACATACATCTTGATGTCTAAACCAAAGTAATATAATTAAGAATTCTCTACAACAAGACTATTGGCCTTAAGGGCAGACGACAAGACGCCATCATTTATATTTGTCACACACTCAATCACCATGCATGGGCATGTATCAGATGTATCATGTATGTCAATGTATAAGTGGCTATGTGCACTATCTCAAATCTCTAATCCATTTGAGCTCAAATTGCCCTCATAGAGAAGCCAAGGCAAAGTAACCTATCTTCTCCCAAGTCGCCTCTTCTAGATTTCAATTAAATCATTCTCTCTTTATTAATTTATTTATTTATTTTTCTAAATTATAACATTGGGAGTTTTTAGCTTAATTAATTACCAATGCACTTTTTAAAACATTGATAATATCTCTATCACGTTTTTAGGATATATTATATTTTGATTGTATGTTGTGTTATAACAGATGTATTAAAAGAACAAATATTGAATGTAGAATTAACAAGAAAACACAGACGCAGAGATTTACCTGCGTGGTTCACCAACAATGCATTGACTACATTTGCAAGCAGGCGGGAGTAATAGTTTTGTTAATCTTGAGGAAAACATATTACTTCAGAACATATTTGAGATCAATCACGGAAAATAGAATGATTGTATCTTAGACTTCTAATGTTATCTCTCTCAAATCTCACAGATGAAAAATACACAAAAGATTATCAGATTTATGAATAATCACTCAACTGATTTAGCTAGGAGTAACCCTAAGGGTATATATCAAACTCTCCAAAAAGAAACTAAATTTAGGCCAAAGCCCTAATAATAATCACATAGACCAAAACCACACGACTGTGTACCTTGAACCACACGACCGTGTGACATGTCTTGTGATAGCAGAACTACACGACCATATACCATGAACCACATGGCCATCTATACTGAAGAGTACGTAGCAACACAAACTATACAATTGTGTACAATGCACTACACTACCGCATACCAACTTGATTACCGATTCAAGGCAGATTTCTTACATATTGAAATGAATGTAACGATTTTATATTACAATGCAAAGACAGTCAATGAGTGTGTGAATCGTGTAAGTTTTCAAACCTTGTAATTAAAATAGATTAAAGGAATTACTTGATGATTAAATGTCAAAATCTTTTGCAATAAAGTGTGTTGTGTTCGCATACGGTATATTAGCTTAGCTTGCCTATATAGTTATATATGCATTGACGTTATCATTTAGTCATACATTACGTGATTATTATTACTTATGCTTTGTTTGGTTGGCTAAATATTTTGCGAGAAGTTAAAATTCTCATGAATTTCATTTTCACCCTCTTGTTTGGTTGACACAAAAAAGTGATGGCTTCTCACAAAATATAGGAATTCACTTACCTTATCCCCCCTTGATAAATGAAATTTCCATGAGAATTTACTTCCTCCATTCATAACCAAACAAATTTGTTGAATTCCCATAATTTTAATGATGAAATTTATTTCCCACAAAATGAAATTTCATGGGAATTTACAATTCCCCAATGAACCAAACTACTCTAGTCACACACTATATGAACTACATCATACGTCAAAATCTTTATATAGAATCTTGTAATAGTATTCAAGTTTACCACTATATATATTAGAAAGCTAATTAATTAAGGTTGCAGTCTTGTCTCAAATATTTCAACCTTTCTACCAACCCATCTAATATGACTTGATCTGTTGATCATACAGTACGAAATAAGCACAAGTCAATGTTAGATGTATCATGTATGTAGTATTTAATTATAATTATATAGCTAAACTATATATAGTTAAGTATAGCTAATCCATCTTGATATCTAAACTATAGTTAAGTATATATATAGTTATTCCATCTTAATAGAAAGAACACAATCTTAGATTTAATGTTGTTTTCTTACCTAAAATTCAAACAAAAACATTAGTTGGAAAAGGGAATTTTTGTCTAGAACTACCCTAAAGATAGGGTAATTTGTGAACAACTACCCATTTTTTTTTAATTTGTTTAGAACTACCCGTAAGTTTGGAAAAGTTTGTGTAGCACTACCCACTAACGTTTTTTCGTCCCATTAAAACGTTATTTCGGCCCAATTTTTTACTTTTTTCAATTACAATGGTCAATTAATGTTAAAATAAGCAAAAAAAACCCAATTCAATTAAACCCCAAAACCTTAGAAATTAAAATCCCCAAATAATACTACACTCATGAACCCTAAAATAAATTATGATTAAATCCTTAATTAAGTTAATTAAGGTAAATTAAAACCTTTATACAAATTGGGAAAGTTTATTGGTTGGCAAAAGTGAAAAAAAGTGAGCTCTGATAACGTCTTAATTGGACGAAAAATGTTAATGGATAGTACTACCCAAATGTTTTCAAACTTATGGATAGTTCTAAACAAATAAAAAAAAATGGGTAGTTGTTCACAAATGACCCTATCTTTAGGGTAGTTCTACACAAAATTTCCGTTGAAAAATGGCAAAAAAGAGAGAGTTTAGACTTTTAATTAGTCAAGTAATTAAACTTATCTTTGAAAATTTACAGCTTTTGATGCCTTTGCTTTTTATAACAAGCAAATAATAAAGCATATCTACTCCATAAGTTTGTTCCAAATATTCTTTCCTCTCTTTTATCTTCATAATTTACTTAAGTGATCATGATCAAGAGTGAAAATTACGACCTCAAGAATTAAGCATACTGAATTATGAAGCAAAATTGTACCCTAATTAATAATTATTAATAAATTTTTGGTGGGTCACAAGCCAAAATATAAAAATATAGTAAGGTTGAAGCCAAAAGACATAATTTGCTTTGCTGAAAACTTATGATTTTGGTTGATGGCAGTTGTCACCTTGTGTTACAAATCGGAATGCCTGAATTTATACACATGGGATCATAAATTATTACTCATTCCATTACTAGGTAGTGGAATATAAACAATTGTACAAATTATTTGGATCGGACCACTTTCTATATACATTAATATGAAGTGTATTTTGGCCTAGAATTCTTTTGAGAATTAGCTACTAGTTGCTAGATGTTAACTAATCCATTAACTATAACTAAAATAAAAGATGCTGACTTCATTAAGAAACACTTGTCGACTTCTTATGAAAAATTTTCCCGCCAAAATTATTTTTGACATCATAATTTTTTTTTCTCTATTTTTTTCCTCCTAAGTTATAAAACTAAACAAACACAATATTTCTTTCAAAATTAATAAATGAGATTATTATCACGCTTTTTTCAAATACATAATATTGACAACTATTTTAAACAAATAATATCTATTTAAGCCGTGCAATGCACGGCATTAAACTAGTTCGTTGTATTATATCTGTTCAAAAAAAAAAAAAGTAATTGTATTATATTGCGTAAAATGACTAAAAATATATATAGAAATAATTTATTATTTTAAAAATTATCAACAACGAACGTATGATTAAGTGTAGTAAGGTTGAGCAAATTTAGGATCATATTCAGAGTATTTATAATTATAAATTATAACTACTTTCTCCATTCTTTTTTGTTCTACTCATTTGCATTTTTTGTGGTTTCTAACGTGCATGTTTTAACCAGCCATATCTCTAATTGCATACTTTAAAAAAATTATGGTAATTTAATGTTAAAATCAACTAAGCACTTTTAAAGAAGGATTATAATTTAATCTAGTCAAAGTGGCCTGGCTTAATTTGATGGGAATAACCGAATAATCAGTATAATATGAGATATGATCATGTCAACCAACAAAATAATTAGTCCAACTTTCATACTTTTGATCCAACACAGCTGCTGGTGAAAGTGACAATTCGCTTTCATCAACGATTATAATAATGGACTGCCTTATTTATGTTAATATTTCATGTTTCATGTTTACTTTTATATTTGCTACAATTAGCATATGTTTTGGTCACATACATGTACACTATAATTTAGTTAATTGGTATACCCTAGACCCTAGTGTAGGTAGCCCAACCTACACTCCCTCTAAACGCAGCGTTTAGAGTTACTACCCACACCCCCTCCACTAACCCACAATAATTACCCACTCCCCACAATAACCACAGTAACTGCATAACTAACTTCCCCTACCCCACATATATATATACATAAAAAAAAAAAAATCAATTTCAAATCATTCTCTCTCTCTAAACACCATCTTCTTCATTTCTCTAGAGTTTCTCTCTCATCAAACCCAACGAATCGGAACAAATTTCAATTTAAATCACTGAAAAATTGCTTCAAAATACTCCAAAATTGCTTCAAATGTCTGATATTCGAGAAGAAATTAAACAATCACAACAAAAAGAGTAAGTAATTTCGTTAGTTTTGTTCATTTTTTGAGATTGTAGTGCAATTTTATGTGTGAAACCTTAATTTTGTTCATTTTGTTGCGATTGTAGTGCGATTTTGCAAAAAACCACTACAGAGAAGAACATGCAAGAAGAAACTGCAAAATCGGAGCAAAATGTATCTAAAGAGTAAGTAATTTTGTTCATTTTCTTTCGATGACAATTATAGTGCGATTTTATGTGTGAAACCTAATTTTTATTCAATTTTTTGCAATTGTAGTATGATTTTGGAGAAGAATACTTCAGAGACGAGTAATTTGTTGAAAATTTCTGAAGATATGTATGAACCCTAACTTTTGTAAAACCTAATTTGTTCATATTCTTGCGATGAAGATTATAGAGCGAATTTATTTGTAAAACCTAATTTTTGTTAAAATTTTTTGCGATTGTAGTAATTGTTCTAAGATTTTACTGAAAATAACTAAAACATTAACAATTTATTAAATAAAACAGAGACGATGATGATGATGTACCTCTTCAGTCAAGAGTAGACAAATTGAAAAAAAAACCGCCAAAATGATCCAATTGTAGATCCGGAACTTTTAAAAGATATTGACAAGTCAATTGGTACGGATTTAACAATGTCTCCACTACCAAGGTAATTAGTCATTTACAGAATATATTATGTTCATGTCTAATATGCTAGTTGTATTTGATAAAAATTGGTTTTATCTTTGTTTAATATGTTATTTGTATATGATCATATTTGATACTCATAATGTTCATTTATAGATATAGTTATGATCATATATTTATATTTGTTCATATGAGTATTTATTGAGATTTAAGAACAAAAGTACATTTCATTGAAACATCATTGTATATGATCATATTTGATACTCATAATGTTCATTTATAGATATAATTATGATCATATATGTATATTTGTTCATTTGAGTATTCATTGAGATTTAAATAACAAATATACATTTCATTAAATCATCATGCACATATATAAATATGATAATAATCATTTCAGTGATATGCATTCAAACTAATGTCATGTAATTAATTTATAATGTAGTGATGTGCCATTTAGAATGATACACTTGCTTCAATTTAGAGATGGGAAATCTGAACCATTAACTCTAAAGAAGGTTATAGAACAAAATGAATATGATAATAGTTATGAAAGATACACTTTAAGCAAGTAAGTTTATATGTATAAAATAATTGTTTTTACATTCAATTATTGTACATTGTATATATATACCAAACTTATTAGGTAATTCTTAAAATTTTAGTGAAAAAAAAAGGTTTGAGTGAAATTTGTTATGTCAAAATCAAGACCACCAGAGACAAATCAAACAATAAGGTATAAAAGCTTTATACCAAAATAACTAATTATCTTCTTCATTGTATAAATTAGTTCATACTTTAATATCATATTATATAAAATAATTCTGTTTTTTTTAAGTGAACAAAGTGAGAACATTCCTAGTGTGTCTGCTACACATAACACAACTGACAAAGAGAGTAGGGATGAAAGGTATACTAATGATCAATTTTATATAAACAAATGTTCATTTTTATAATAGTATATTTTGTGTACAATTTATGTGCATTTTTTATTAAAAGTATTTCTTAAAATTGATTTCAGCAAGCAAGAAGAAGTTCAACCAAAAGTGCAAAGCAATCCAGTAAAGAATAGTCTTGGCCAAAAGTAAGAAAACTTAAATGTTCAATTTAGATAGACTATATGTTCATTTGAAAATCAGTACAAAAAAGTTTGCTCATGGCCAATAGTAATATAAGTTATATGTTCATTTTTTTATTTACTAATCAAAATTGTAAATTCAAACATATTTTTAATGAAATATCAGAAAACCCAAAGATGATTCAAGCATAACAACATTAAAGGACAAGATGCAAGAAATACATTTAGACATAGAGAGAAACCCAAAGTATGTTTAAATTTAAATAATTGAATTAATTTAATCAATTAATGAATATATTTCAAAGTTATATAACAATATCATACATTTACAGGAAGTACAAAGAATCGACAATCAGAATTATGAGAAATCTCAAAAGAATGGAAAAGGCAAGCAAGGAAATCAGGAAAGGTAAATGATCATATTTATTGAATATTTTTGTTTAATAGTCATAAATATCAATTTTAACAATACTATTACTTTTGAAGGTGAAGCAAAAAAGAAAGAAAAAGGGCCAATAGAAGAGAAAACTGTGGGAAAAGGTAAAATTTTTAAAATGTACATTTTTATTACAAAAAATGTTCATATTGGAAAAGCATAATATTAAATATTCAATAAGATTAAAAAAATTAAATTTTAACTAAATAAATTTTAATAGAAGGACAAGAAGGAAAAAAAGGGACTGAAAAAGAGAAAAGCCCTAAAGACAAAACTGTGGAAGATGTCTTTCCAAAGACAACAAATGTAGAAGGTAAAAATTTATAAATGTACATTTTTATTACATAAAATGTTCATATTGGATCTACATAACATTGAATGTTCAATAAGATTAAAAAAATATATAAATATTAACTAATTAAATTTTCATAGAAGGACAAGAGGGGAAAAAAGAGCCTGAAAAGGAGAAAATCCCTAAAGAGAAAACAGTGGAAGATGAGTCTACAAAGACAACAGATCCGAAAGGTAAATAGTGGAAAATGTACATATTCATTATCTGAAATGTTCATTTATATTGTATATAGTAAACATTTGTCATCCAATTTAAATAAATGTTTATTTAATCTTTTATATTTGATCATTTCATATGCAGCACAAATTGCACCTGATTTTGTTCAAATTGAGGATGAAACTTATCTTCTAGATCAAGATGATGATAAAGTTTCCACAAAACTTAGTGAGGAGACAGCTCCATCATCACAAAAAAGTGATCAGTCAGCCAAAATGAAAACAAGATACAAAATGGTTGCAAGGAAAAACAAAAACAAAAGTCTTGTTGTTGTGCCAAGTGGTAGAATTACAAGGAGCCAAGGTAATCATAATACTTTTCTGTTTCACAATAAATATTACACTTTCAAATATACTAACATAAATTTTTTTAAAAACAATAGATGTTCTGTTAGATGAATCTGAAAAGGGAAGCCTGAAGAAGGATGTTGAACCTGCTAAAGAAACCGCAAAAATAGGACAGAAGAGAAGAATGTCTACAAGGACTTTTCCTATTCAAAAGGAAGCTGATGCACCACCTCCAGCACCTACTCCAATAAAAAAAAATGGCAGGTGCTCCTGCTGAATATCCTCCAGACCAAGGCAAAAAGGGTAAATGTTCAATCTTAATGTATAGAATGATCATTTATGATGGTATATCATTAATGTTCAATTTCAATATATAGGTGGGAAAAAGAAAACTCCAGAAGAAGTGAAGAAAACTTCTAAGGTTGCTGGCAAAAGAAAAGCAGGTATATAATGATATATTATAAATGTTCAATTTCTATATATAGAATGATCATTTGAGAAAACAATTTTGTTCATTTTATCATTTGCTTACTGTACATTTTCAATACTTAAACAAAATTATATATTTAATTTTCAGATGTCAGTCCTGCCAAGAGAAATGCTGGAAAGAGAAAAAAAATACAAGAAGTACCATCAGATGAACCCTCTCAAGATCCTACTGATGAAAGTTCTACTGACAGTGATGATGATAGTGAAGAGTAAGTTTATAAAGCAGAAGCAGAGCCTGTCAGTGAGGATGATTATGAGGTGGAGGAAGAGGAGGAAGAGGAAGAAGTAAAGCCAATGAAGAAACAGGCAAAGAAAGGGAATTCAGTGAAGGCAAAGGTTGAAAAGGAGGAGCAAAAGATGGTACTGTACGATGAAGGAAAGATTGAAGGTAGGGGAAAAAAGAAAATGAAAACTGAAATGGTTCAAGCAATAGAAACTGATGAAGTTGAGGAAATTCAGGAAGATGAATTTGAGGAAGAGAAATCTTCAAAGAGAGGAGGACATGTGAAGTTCATTGCATGGATAAAAAAGATGACACCTACCCAAAAACAACAAGTTGTTGATATAGGGTTAGGATCACTTCTTGACATTAGTTTACCTCAACTTGATCAAAAATTCTGTAACTGGTTATTGGGAAGTTTTGAAGAAAATAGCTAGTGTTTTGAACTACCAAAGAATGAAAAAATATAAATTGAGGTAGAGGATGTTAGGGTAGTTTATGGCTTGCCTACAGGAGAAATTACAATTGTTGAGCCAAAGTCTGATAAAATTAGTGAGGAGTATGCAGAATTTCTGAAGAAATGGAGAAAATCATGGTCAGGAAAAACTCCATCAGTGAGTCAGGTATGATCAGTTTTAAATGTTCATTTTAAATACATTAAATGATCAAAAGTATAAATGTTTTGTTCATTTTGTTTGCAGATTGTGAATGGATACATAAATGATAAATTCACCAACAACAGACCACCAAGTGAACATTTCATTACTAACTTTTTAGCAGTGGCTGTGAACTGCTTGATGAAATGTGTATCAAACAATCAATGCCATTTCAAATTTCTTTATTCTATGATGGACAAAGAAAACATAAAAAATTTGAACTGGTGTCAGTTTGTATATGACTCACTTATCAAATGTCATGTTGATTGGAGAAAGCAGCAAGGCAAGGGGTTCTACAAAGGCCCTCTTCAATTTCTGATGGTATATTCTTAGATACAAAATGTTCATTTAAATTTAAATAAATGCACTTTTTTTTACTGTTTATGTTATGTTCCATGTTTTCTTTTTTCTTGTAGTTCTTCTATTTTGATAGAGTTCAGAGGTTAGACAAAAGGCCTCCAAGAACAATTCCTATTATATCTGCATGGAATAGAGACATGGTTCTTGAGAGGTTGAAGATTAAATTAGAATTGGGATTTGGGAGAGGGAAAATTCTACCAAGGATTGCTGCAGAAGTTGAAGAAAGTCCTAAGGTTATAAAATGATCACTTTTGTTAACATAAATGTTCATTTGTATAATCTGAAATGTTCAACTGCATAATTTTTAATATTCATTCATATAGGTTTTTATGGATGATTTTGTTTCTCTGGTAAAAACAACTTGTTCAAACCTGTCAAAGCTTTCTTCAAAATTGGTGAGGGCAAAGGATATCTTCCCTGGAAATGACTTGGTGAAAAAAGTTGATGAAGTTTTAGGAAAGGTGGCAGCTAGGGAACCATCAATTCTAAGCCAAGATGAAGAATTCTTTGGCAGTGAGGATTTCCTAAATGCACTTGCACAAGCTGAGAAGAATCTGATGCAAGGGTCTGAAAAGCAAACAACTAAGAAGCAAATGGCTGGGAAGAAATTAACCAAAAAGGGAAAGGAAAAAGAACAAGAATATGACATCAGAAAAGCTTTCAGCTTGGGGTTGACTCCACCTTCTCCAGCCATTGGTAAATTCTAACTAAAAGAGACTATATATCCTAATTTTTATATGAAAAATTCTAAATTTGTGGTCTAAATTGTCCTAAACAGAAACAGGGCCCACCTCTTCAACACTTGGTGATATAATTGAACAACCAATAATTTCAACAAATGGTAATATGTTCATATATTTAATAATAATGTACATAAACTTAAGTAGAAATGTTCATTTCTAATTATTATGTGTAAATACTATTAACTTAGTGTATCTCCAAAATGATGATTTATAATACAACTGGAGTAAAGGATGTGGGTAAAACTTCAGCAGCTTCAAAACAAAGAATTGAAGAATTTTCTAGAACTGGTATAATGTTCAATTAAAAAGTGTAAAATGTTCATTTACAAACAAGAAATATTCATTATTAATTGTATTTTTTTGTTAGACGCAGCAACTGGTTCAAAATTTGATGCTGACACTAGGTCAGATAATGAAGGATTGCCTAGAACAGGTATAATGTTCAATTATAAATACTCAAATGTTCATTTACAAAGAAATAATATTATATCTAATTAAATTTTTTCTTAGATGCAGGATCTGGTTCAGTGGTTGATGCTGACCCTAGGTCAGATGGTGGTGAAAAAAGTGATGATCCAAAAAACACAGTTGGAGGTGGAAAACAAAACAAGGAAGATGTTTTTGAAAAAACAAAAAATGATGAAAAAGTGGAGGGGTAAAATCCTGAAGACATGTCTTACTATTAGGGTTATGTAATTAGTAAGGATAAAATATCTAGATGGAACAATTTAACTTATGTTACTATCGTGTTGTAACTTGAAACTGGAGTTTCTCAAACTATTGTATGTGTGTACATTATTTTGTTGAATATGTAATATGAATGTGTGGTTTATGTTAAATCAATATCTTTCATTTTATGAATTGAAAATGATTCAGGGTGTTACATAAGAAGCTTATATTTTATTAATATGTACTGACATTGTTTGACTTTTCAGTGAAAACAAGAAGATTGTTGCTTCATCCTCAAAAGTCACAAAAAGGTACATTATTTATATTAAGTAAATGTTCAAAAATAATAATGAACATTTTCATATACCTAAATATATATTTGTGTTATGTAATATGACCAGGAATGATGATAAGAAAAAGTCAATTGCAGAAAAGAAGAAAAAAACTGAAAAGAAAAAGGTTGAAAGGTATAATTTCAAATTTATTTATATACACTCAAATGTTCATTTATGTTCCTCATAATTTTCTTAATTTAACAATATTTTATATTGAACAACAAGACCAAAACGCGAAAAGCAAACAATTCCTCCTGCTTTCCGATCTCCTTACTTGGTCAAGTACAAGGATCTGTTTAAAGATGAGAAAGCCATGAACCAAATTGCAGTAGACTTTGCTCTTGGTGGAAAAGATGAAAGATAATTACTTACACTAATTAAACTTAAGGTTTAATATCTTTTATAAAAATATGTTCACAATCATATTATTAAATGTTCATAATGCAGTGCACTCTTATACTATGATGGCTTGAATCTCATCAATAGAAATGAAATGAAAACTCTTGGAGATGATGTTGAAGTGACAAATTGTGTCATAGATGGATGGGCAAGGTTTCTTAATCATAAAAAGCCGAGAAACAAGATTTATTTCTCAACAGTGCTTCATGTTAGTCTTTCTTCTTTTTTTATATTATTGATTCTATTTTCCTATGATAAATAATTGCTAAAAATTCATTTAACTTCTATATGTTTGTTTCTATTTCAACAGCACATTATGTGCACAAATAGAGTTTGTCGAGAAGGATCATCAATGAAGACAAGAATTAATGCCTTCATAGAAAGAATTGACAATGAACTGAAGTTGAATAAAATTGACAGCATTGTTGGATATAAACAGGTATTAATTCTTGTTTGATACAAATGTTCAATTACATTCAATATATTGTCCAATAACATTATATAATTTGTTCAGGTCTTCTTCCCAGTATCAACTTCTCAACATTTTTTTCTGTTGTGCGTCAATCATATAGAAGACAAAATTCATATAATTGACAATAGAAAACTACCAAAAAAGGTATCAGTCCAAGCAAAATATGAAGAACAACCAAAAATGATGGTGAGATAATATGTTCATTTATAGTTGGCTACATGATCAATTATATTTTATTAATTGTTCATGTCTTCATCACAATACAAACTTCTAAACAATTTTTACTCTTTTTTCTATCAGTTAAAAGGATTGGCAGAGTATATGAAACACCTTGGATATCAAGATGCAAAAAGAATTGAAGACTACACAATTGTTTTGGAAAAGATGAAATGGCGTAGCAACAATGACTATACAAACTGTGGAGTTTACATTATGAAGCATATGGAAACCTTCACTGCTGATCCTAATGAGAGCTGGATTTGTGATTTAAAACCAAACAATGTAAGAGTTATAAATGATCAATTATTTAAGATATAATATTCATTTATGAAACAGTAAAGATTGTTTAATTAAAATTTGACAATTCATTTTGTTCAACAAGTGGAACAAATTAGAAATCTAAGGCTCCAATACATAGCAGAACTGATGTTATTTGAAGAAAACACTGAATCAAGAGCAAATAGAAGGAAAGCTAGAAAATTTGCAACTTTGTAGTTTCAAATGTTCATTTACAACTATGTATATGTTCATTTCTTATATATGACTATTTTTTTTTTAAGAAATAGACTTATGGATTTTATTTTAATATTATTGTAATTGATATTTCATTTTAATCTTTGAATGAAAGTTTTTTATATTTTATTTTAATATTATTGTAATTGATATTTCATTTTAATCTTTGAATGAAAGTTTTTTATAAGTTTTATAAATTGGATGTTGGTTCTTACTTTTGTTCATATACAAATGACTAAATAATCATTGATAAATGTAGAATTTTAAAACATATAAAATTCTAATGACTAAATAATCATTGATAAATGTATAATTTTAAAAACATATAAAATTCTAATATAAAGTTCAAATATACTAAAAATAGTACTATATAAAATATAATATTTATGTCTTTTACATAATAGATCGAAAATTCAAAATTACAAAATAGTAATTAAATCAACATTACAAAAAAGTCTAATGTTTATAAAGTTCTGGAATACTAATTATTTATCTTTATTAGCCAAACGTTTAGCTACACTTGTATCAAAAAAGGCTAACAACCTATCATACTTAGAAGAAATCTTTTTAGAACCTAATTGAACATTTCTTGATTGAAGAATTGGAACACGAGCACCTTGATCATTTCTTTGAACTGTGGGAGGAGTAACTTGAACATTCTGAACACGAAATCCTTGATCATTTATTTGAACCGTAGGAGAAATAACTTGAACATTTGTTGATTGAACATTGCTGGAGTTGGATATGATCATTTCTGGATTGGTGTTTGAACAATTCTGAGTTTGATTTTGAACATTCCTGGGAACAGTAGGTTGAATAACAACAGGAGATTTTGTTGACGCACTAGTATGAATTGGAACTCTTGGATTAATTTGAGAGTAAGTTTTAACACCAGAAGCACCTTTATTTGCACCAACATTAGAACGAGCTTGAACAGCAGAAACACCTTCAAGATTTAAATCCTTCGCCTTTAAAAAAAATTAAATTGATCATTAATAAACCAGTATATGATCAGTTACAAACACTTATTCAAACAAATATGGAAAAAAAAACCTTAGCAATAGATGAAATATCAACATCAATAGATATGATAGATGAAAGAGAGCTTTCACCAGTAGCCTACAAAAAAACCAAAAAAAAATATAAAAAATTAAAAATTAAATAAAAAAAAATTATAATATAGATCATAAATGCCAAAAAATAAAATAAATTTATAATCAATAACAAACAAACATACCTGATCAAAATCATTGGAAATACTATGATTTGATTCCTTAGAACTAGAAGGAATTTCTTCTACAACAGCTGATTTTAAGCCGACCTATATTTTTAAATTATAAAAATCAATATTAATAAAATATAAATAAAATGTTTTTTTGGCACAATTGAATTTACCTGAGCCCGTTTATTGCTCAAAACAATCAATTCAATGGGATCACTAATAGAATTAGCATAAGTAACAGCACAACCGTTCTCATCAAGTTCCTATTTAAAAAAAAACATAAATGATCATTTACGAAAACTGAAATGATCAATTTGAAAATATGAAATGATCATATACCTGTACAACTGCTTGCCCTATACCCCTTTTGTAAGGAGTGTACAGAGACTTTTTCCTCTTGAAATTACCCTTTGCCTTGTTACACTGCTTCTCCAAGGTACTCTTAGGCCTTACATTCCTCTCACCTTTAGGCCTAGCTTTTGGAGGATTCTTGATCTCAAGATCAACAATTTCAACCTCTTTAACAGGTTCACTAAAGTCAATTACACCTGATACACTCTCAACCTGTTCTTTTAACAGATTGAAATAACACTCAACCTCTGCCCTTGCATTCAAAGAATTCTGACAACTTGTTATCAACTTAACAAACTTTCTGATTGTTTGTGACCTCCAAACACTAGTATCCACAACATTTGTCCTCAAAGTAGGTTCTTCAATACCATGACTACACATGGCAGCCTTTGTCCATCGTTTCATTATATACTCTTGTGGAATATTACGCACACAATGCAAATGATATACTCGAAGAGAATGAGAACAAAGTAAACCAGTCTCACTAAAGTACATGCATGTGCAACAAATTGCATGTGTTTCCTTATTAAAAATAACTTCATGCTTAATTATATCCTTCCCAGGCCTCCAAAGAAGATATGAATATTCTGGAAAACGCAAACCATTATCAACATGATCATAAGTTGTCCCCCTAATGAACTCCTCTTCAAAAAGCACATAAGCTTGAATAGTGTACAATGATCTTGCATGAACTAATATACCAATGTTAGCAAAAGCTAGGTGCCTATTACCCCTCAGAGTATTGTAATCTCTTGCACCTTCCTTACTTCTCCACTCAGAAATGACATCAAGAAAAACATGATAAAAATCACATAAACCTTGAGTCTTATTAAGACGTTGTGAAACTGACTTATTAGTAGTTTCACTACGTTGAGAAGATAATATACCACCAGACCAATACTTCTTAGAATAAGCAGGACACCACATTTCCTTTATTTTATACAAATCACATAACCAATCATCATTTTCACATTTGTATTTATCACACATCCTGTATAACAGAAATGATCATATATTAATTTAAAAATGAACAAAATATAAATTAAAATATGTACATTGTATAAAGAATAATGATCATAAACAATATGGACACTAATAATATTATGATAACATACATAACAAAGTAAATTGTATGATCATATGTAAAACACTAAATGTTCATATATATATCACATAATAATCAAATATATCACATAATAAAAATAAAAAATAAATACAAAAAACAATAATTTACCTTTTCCAGAAATATTCAAATTCAGCAGGAGTTTCACAATACTTCAAAAGATATCCAAACAAATTTGTAAAGCCTTCCAAAGCTCTCAATGCTCCAATGTGTTTCTTAGAATTTTGTTCAAGATGCCATACACATAAACGATGATGAACAGTTGAAGGAAAAATGTTTCTTATACCCGCTGCAATTGCTTGTGCTTGATCAGTCATAATTGTAATGGGACTTTTCCTCCCCATTGAGTGCAAAAATGTATCAAACAACCAATCAAAAGACTCGGTGCGCTCATTAAGAATAAAACCCATACCAAACATGACATTGTTACCATGATGGTTCATCCCAACAAATGGAGCACATATCATTCCATATTTATTAGTTCTATAAGTTGTATCAAAAACCAACAAATCTCCAAAGTAATGATAATCTCTCATCATCCTACCATCACGCCAAAAAAACTAACTAAAGCACCACTATCATCTTGTTCAAAATCATAATAAAAATCTGCCTCATCCACATGTCTCTTGGCAAAATATTTAATCAATTGGTTACTATCACATCCTTCAATTTGGGCAGCTTTTTCAGATGACAATGCATTATAAGCATCAAAAGCAGTAAAACAAAGATTAGGAGATCCCCCAACCTCCTTCTTTAGAACCCTCAAAGAATCAGTAACTTTGACTCCACTCAATTTCATTGTTGAAATGAAAAGAAGCTGCTCTTTATTCACATCTCTTTGAGACCTTATCAAATGCCTTTTTTCAGGAGGAATCATAGTATGATTATGAACCATTTCATGTCTTGTACATGTATAGACCCCTAAATGATCAATATGAAACTGCACAAAAGCTAAACAACCAGTTCGATGACCCAACTTCTCATAAATCCTTTTATTCTTACACTTATTATCTTTGAATCCCTCATTACAACAAACAAATCTTTTCATCAAAAAAGAATCATCTCTTCTTCTCTTACTCTTCCCAATTCGAATTCCAAAACCTTTCCTAAAAGCATATTCATTATACGCTTCGAAAGCTTCATCTTCAGATTTAAATTCTTTATCCTTTAATTCAGACTGTTCTGCTTCTAAATACATAATATCATCATTTTTTTCCACTGCACAATATACAATTATAAATGATCATAAAGAGTTTCATGAATGAACAATAACAAATAAGTAAAATGTTCAATATCAAAACAGCACATGATCAATTGCAAAAAGAATTTCAGCACATAATATTTTGAACAATATTTTCATTATTTACCACTACACATAATATCGATATAAAAATGTAAAAATAAATGATCAAAAATGACTTTAAGACTGAACATAAACACATTAGTAAGTATGAATAAGAAAACATAAACGATTAATTGAAAGTATAATCTACAAAATATACGACAAAAACACACAATTCTAAAACACAGAGAAAACAACAAATGAAGCAACAAAATGTTCATACAAAGTATAACAATCCAAAAACGTTCATCATAATGTAATCAAAGTAGTAAATTCAAAAATCGAAAGTGAATAATAATACATCAATTAAGTTCAAATTAACAGAGCATTATAACAGAACAAATTAGAGATAATTAAAAATTGCAAAATTATGATCACAATTACTCACATTGTTGCACAAACGAATCAACCAAACGAACTCCAGAAGGAAACACACGCTCGCAATCACGATCAAAATCAACGCAATCTCCAGATGCAAAATTCGCCATTGATGATCGGTAACAATTAACGAGTTCGTTCAAAAAATCAAATGAAGAAGATGAATTAGCGAGAGAAAAATGTAGATAAAAAATGGAGGTTGATCAATTGAAGAGAGAGAAAAAATAGGGTTTAAAATCATATATATACATAACTTGAATAATAAGAAACAAAGAAAAAAGGAAAAAAGAGGAAGAAAAGAAAAAAAGAAAAAAAGGAAAAAAAAGAAAAAGGAAAGAATCGCAAAAGGAAAGAAGCTGCACATGAGAACTCAATACCAGCTACAGAACGACGTAGCATAGGGGGGTGTAGGGAACACACCCTACACTAGGGTGTAGGGTAAAATTTTCATAATTTAGTATGGAAAATGCTTTGGTCATGTGAGAATTGGGCCTGGCCTTTTTAGTTGACAGCCCAGTATAGCTGATGCTTTGAAATGTATACCTAGTGTTCTTAGTAGGGGTGAGCAAAAATTCCGGGTACCTGGAATTGGAACCGGATAGGAACCAGCGGGTCAGGAACCGGAATTGGACCCGGTGGTTCCAATTCCGGATAATAAATTAAGGACCCGGTGGTTCCAATTCCGGATAATAAATTAAGGACCCGGTTATAACCTATTCCAATTCTCAGTTTTTTGAAACCGAAACCGGTTGGGTACCCGGTTACCTAATATATGCTAAACTAAATAAATTTTAAATAATAAAAATATGTTGGATGTATCTAAATTGTAAATTAAAAAAGTATTATTAATAACTAACATAAATACAAATAGCTTAATGCATATATAAATATAAGTATTAAACGCTAAAAATGAACCTAACTAAAATAAGAATTATAATTTGTATTATATATTAACAATTACATACATAAGTGGGTACTCGGAACCGGTACACGGTGATTCCAATACCAATTCCTAAATTTTATGACTCGGTTGAACCAATTCCAATTCCGGTTCCGAATTTTAGGACCCGGTTCCAACCAATTCCAAGTTCGGGTCCTAAAATTTTGACCGAGTACCCGGTTTGCTCACCCCTAGTTCTTACTGGTGCATTCATAGGCGGATCTATGAAGGGGCCTGGGTGGCACCGGCCCCCCCAAATTTTTTATTTATTTATTTTTTTATTTAAGTAAATATATAAATTTATAGGTTAAATACAATTTTTATGCAATAAATAACATAAAATTAGCTTTGTCATAGTGGTAATGCATTGAGTTTGGACTTTAGGTTCAAGCCCTTATATAAGCATTTTTTTATTTAGTGCCCCTCCACACTAAATATTCTACATCCGCCACTTTAGTTGACATGTTTGATTTTATTTAGTGCACGGTGCATTGGACTTGTGTTAAGGACTCTCGCATAAATCTTATTTCATCCGTCTCTAATTAGTTGACATGTTTGATTTTATCATTATACTGATGTACACACAATCCTAGTATAACGTATAATGTAATATATAATCGCAATACTTTGACCAATAAGACAATTGTATCTTTATTATGGATCAATCAATGTAGCTTATGAAGGACCCCTGATGGTCTGATCTCTTCGCTGTTTGAAAGATATCTTCCCAACATGATTTTGGCTTGGCCTGATCTAGTATCAGCTCTAACATGAACCAAATTGATGAAATGAAGACGTTATATTATACAAGTGTGACAAAGTCTTAAAAACAGCTTCATTGAACTCTAAAGATCTCACCGTTTCATTGAACTCAATTGATATTCGAGGATGACAGTTATGTAGTACGAGTACTGTAATATGATTTTACGAGTAAAGTATAAACTTAACTGATTTAACTATTTAAGTGATTTAACATACGAACATGTTTCACGAAATCAATCTTTGCACAAATTCCTGGCATTAGCTTGGCAACCAAATTACTTTTTTCATCCGTTTTATGTTTATTCACAGTTTGACACTGTTTGGGCTCCCACTTGGGGCATCTCATTAAATGGGCCCGATTTACCTATTAATGAATGAAGCCTCTCCATGCCTCCAACGCACCAAGGGTCCAAATGCCTTAGGCCAGCCCACATGCAACCTTGGGTCCACTACTCCATGATATAAAAGTGAATAGCCAATAAGCCAAGTTAGCACAATATATTCACAGATACTTAGCATTTATTGTACTTGCATAGGGACAACAACACAGTGGATCTAGACCTGATTTGGATCCATGGATCAAGATCCGTTTCTCAAGGATATGGGTCTTCAATATTAGGACTCGAATCGGATCTGGCTCCTTTGAAAAAAACTGGATCTAACTATAACACCTAGATTCATTTACCCATTTTTTAAAAAAAAAAAAATTATTCTATACAAAAAAGGTGACAAAAACATTATTTTTTTTGTAATAGGTTTGAGTCTGACTATGCGTTTTTTTTGTTTGCTCATTTGTACTTATTTCGTTCTTTGCTATGCTTTCTTTGTTTGCTCATTTGGATTTAATTTATTTATTTTTATTAGTTGTATATCCGTAACTTTAATTTATGTATTGAACTTAATCGTCCCTCAAAGGAAGCTTGAAATGCATTTTTAACTCGAATATTATATATGTCGCAAAAAATTAAGCAAAATGTATAAGATCCGTTTTGGACCCTAATCCGGTAGATCCGTTTTGGATCTCTATTTTCTAGACCTGACGGATTTGGCTAGAATCAAGATTCAGGATACAAAAATAGATTTGTTGGGTCCACTATGACACTATATAGATCCGGCTTGTTGCCATCCATATACTTGCACTAGCATTGAATACTCGATCTATCTTAGCTACACCTGCTGACTTAGGCATTAGAGGGGTTTCCTCAGACATATGCCAATGCCAACTAACATGCTCTTTGATTTAGGTATTCTCAACCAAATTTTCTAATTGGACTAAATTCGTTTTCAGCCTACTACTAAAGGTCAAAGTCTTAACCATATTGTTTTTACTCGAAACAGACACTAATATTTGTTTGGTTGCAGTGTTACACTTCCTCCCATGGTCACTCAAGATTCTTAGGAAATGCAAAAGTGATGAGTTGTTTGGTTAACCAAAAAAGTGCAAAATGGAGAAAGTTAAAATTTCATGGGAATTTGAAGTGTCTACATAATGTAGGAATTGAGGGCTCGTTTGGTTGACGTGGGAATTTAGGAACTTACATTTCATGAGAAGTTATTTCCCTAATGAAATTTCCTAAACTTGTTTGGTTGGCAATGTGGGAATTTAAATATCCCATGAATTTTTGATAAACTAGGGGGGTAGGTAATTAACTTCCCATATTCTGTAGAAAGTTTAATTTCGGCCATGAATTTTAACTTCCTCCTTTTTTTCATTTGTGTGTCAACTATACAGGTTTTCAACTCGTGAAATCTCATGAATTTTCACTTTCCTTATTTTACATCGTCAACCAAACAAGTCCTAAATTATCTAGGTCATTCAAATATTCCATGAATTGTGATTTCTCTAATATCTATCAAACAAAGTAAATTAATTTCCTAGGAATTGCATGAGTGAAATAACTTCCCATGAATTGTAAATTACAATGGGAATTGAAGTTGTTTCCCATATTGCAACCAAACAAGACTTTAAGAGTAATCACTTAAGACACTAATTGCATAACCTATTTTAACTTACTTTTGTGATTCTATAAGTATATTTGAAATATAATTTCAAGATTTAATCTAATGTATTGAGTACCATTCCTTAAGATTTTAAACCAAAAAATCTAGCTAACCATTTCTTAAAACAAACAAAAAAATCTAGTTGATCATCCACCTTTTTTTTTTTTAATAATTTTTCCTACTGATAATTGAAGAACTTGATGTTTTAGTTTATTCATAGACAAACATAACTAAATAATAAACATGTCTATTAAAAAGGTACAAAGTAATTTTTTTAATCATAAGAAAATTTACAAGATATCTAAACTACCATGTGTCTCTTCTTAAAAACCTATTCTTATTTTTTGGGCTTCTCCCTCTTTTTTTTCTTTCTTTTTCTTCTTCTTCTTCCTTATGAATTGAAATTTCCCTTTCAAGTACAATTTTACCTTTCTTTCCAAATTTGTATTTTCTTCCAAATTTATGTAGCTTCAATTACATTTATTTTCATTCAATTTTATACTTCTTTACCTAAAATACATTTCACATCCAATAAATATAAAAGTCATTTTAAAAACAAAAAAGTGGTTATGCATCACACATTCACAGTGTCACACAGGTCTATTGGTCAAAACTAGTATTTGTTGTAAAAGAGAAAAAAAAAATGGTGAGCCAAGTGTCACCCTTGATAGAGCCTATGACTTCCCCTAGCTTGTATTTAGATAAACTTGATAGAGTATAAAACATAAACGTCCATCACACGAGAGCCCGTTGGGATTGAAATGTGGATGTAACATGGCCCTCTTAAAGGACCATTTCAACCAAAAGATTAAGCAGATGGTTGAGCCCAAATAATATGTTTTATACTCTATCAAAACTCATTGCATATTTTTTTTTTTGCCATGCCACTTTATCAATTTTACGCTCTTTGAATACTCTAAAGAGCAAAAACTGATTAATGAGCAAAAAAAAAAAAAAAATCTAGGCACATCGTGTACGTGAAAACACGACTAAGGTTGCAAATTATGACATCTAAGGTTGTAACTTAAAAGTCTTGTGACTATTCAGTCTAAGGGTCCTCCAAATCCATTAATTTATCATCCTTTGATCTATTTATTTCCCGAGATAAAATACATTGAACCACTACTAGGTCAGAAAATTTAAATGCAAAATTGTTTTTTAGGTTGAAATTAATTCAGGATACAAGAAAATGATAACTTGATAAGGATCTTGAAAAAAAAGCATGGAACTATGTAAGCCAATTAGTAGGGGCAGCAAATTAAACGATCCAAATAACACGAACATAATGGGTTGGGGTTTTGGGGACCCATCTATACATTTGGACCTTCTCTTTTACACAATAATAAATGAATAATGCAAGTATGTATCAGCTGACCTCGCGCATTTAATACACTCGTAGCTCTTAATAAAGAAATTAAAAGGTAGTTACCGTATTCACTGCACTATATTTCTCCACGTTATTGCTTTGTCTACATACTTCGTATATGATTTGATTTATTTTCCACCACAATTTAATTTAATTTAAATTAAGGATTGTTTGGAGAAAAACTGAAAAAGTCAGCCAATTAATTTAAATTTGATACGAGTACCCTTAGGGCTACATATAAGCATTAAATGTGCACTTGAAAATTGTGTAAAGTTTGAAAATCATGAAAATATAAACACTAATTACACTGATTTACTCGTGTTTTTGTCATGAATTCCTAATTTTATATTATTTTTAAGAGTGTATTAATTTCTTATATATAGCCCTTAGGGCATACGGAGTATATTAATTTCTTATATATAGCCCTTAGCTTAGGGCATACAGAGTATAACATTACCCTTTTTTTTTTACATATAGTTATGATAATCCAGGGTAATTAAGTTGGTAATGATCTTTTCTGTTATCTACAGGGTAAAAAAGAAATAAATACTCGTAGATGATAATGATAATATAATATACATTATACACAGTGCATATAAGTATTTAATAAAGTTTCTAAAATATTATAACTTTGAAAATTTATGACTAAATTATATGTCTGTTAACGTTGTTACTAATCTTAAAACATACAAGTATACTTTTTATTATTATTATTATTATTATTATTATTATTATTATTATTATTATTATTATTATTATTATTATTTTTATTTTTTTTTTTATTTATTAGATGCAAGACTAATTCTCAATACGTTGCTTTTTCCCCCTTTTCCTCACGGAACAACTTGTTTGCAAGGAAAGTCAAGAAAACAATTGTAACTGTTTTTTTATTGGTTTCATTTGATACAATTATAAAAAATTACATGTTTATGTTTGCACATGACTTATTTTTATTTTGAATTACAGGAGTCCATTTGCTATTGTTGTTTGGGGGAAAGCTAAGATCGTGAATAGGTTTATATAAAATTTAACAATATATAATTCTTTATTACTCTTCTCATTTCTAAATAATTAATACACTTAACTTTTTTCACTGTTTACATATTAATTTTGACCAATATTTTTTAGTAACAGATAAAATTAAAGGAAAATTTGATATTTACTACCACCAAAAGCACCACGTATCAGATTTACTACCTGTTTAAAAAAAAATTTAAAATTACTACCACCATAATTCCCTAACTGTATGAATAACTACCACTTGCTAACCCCGTTATTGTTTCTGTTTGTGGGGCCCACAATAACGGCTATTTTATGCATCCCTTTTTCAAATATTCTTCCTCAATCTTTTATGCTCTGAATCTGTTCGTTGCTCAATCTTAAGTAGAAAAATTGCTCCTCATAAAACACAAATTCAATTAAATAATCTTGAAGAGGGATATCATTGAGGAAGATATTTGGAATTTGGAGATTGAATTTGCGAAGATACATCAAGGGCGAAAAAGGTATGGTCGTTGTTCAATTTTATGAAATTTGCTCAATTAATGTTATTTGATCCAAAGTTAACACTGAGATTAGATTAGATGTAGTGTTTAATAATGTTGTGTTTGGTAATTCGAATTGAAATTGGGCTAATTTGTAGTCATTTGAACAATAGACAATTTAGGGTTTGTTGGTGAAATTTTAATTGGGGTTTTTTCCTTGGGTGTGTTAATTGTTAAATTGACAGTTTAGGGTTTGTATTAATGTGTTTGGTAATGTAATTGTTTATGAATTTGGTTGATTTGCAGGACAGTATGTCTTTAATTAGGAGTTCACCCTCCAAATACAAAAAATGTAATTGTGGCCTTCCCATGGCAAGGCTGACCTCATGGACTAGGGAGAACCCTGGAAGAAAGTTTTTGGCCTGCAAGTTTTATGATCCTAACACAGAAACAAGGGGTTGCAAGTGCTTTGAGTGGGTGGATGAAGATGGGAGTGATTGGCAAAAAGAAGTGATTAATCAACTAATCTTGGATAAAAAACTGATGAAGGGTGAGATGAACTCAATGCAAAAATAAATTGAAGACCTTACTGGCCAGAGAAGGTGCTTGTTGAGTGAGAATGACAATCTCACAGTGAAGTGCAAAGCTTTGAATGCTGACAGGAAGAAGTACTCAGGGGAAGGGCAACAGAACAGTGCTGGGTGTGGGACTATTGTTGTGGGTGTTGTGTTATGTTTTCTGTTGATGTTTGTAGGTGCTTTAGTGATGCTTAAAAAAGTGTAGAGTAGTAGTTGTAATTGTTATGTGTGTATGCTCAAATGAAGTGGGCAGATTGAACTTGTATCAACTTCAATTATGAATGAAATAAACAAGTTTTATAAGACAACAACCATACTTTAGCAAATTTCCAAACATATTTTCATACCATTGCAAAGTTAAGTGTTGCATTGCTTGCAAAAACTAGATAATGACAAGTAGTTAAGGATTACAAACAGAGATTAAAACTTAAAGTTCAGTATTCACTAAGGCAAAAGCTAATTGTTCTACACCCTTCTTTGTACATAATAATTAAGTTAACTAAACAAGTTAGGCTGCTTTCTTTTTGCCCTTTCCTTGCTTCCTGGGGGGGGGGGGGACTGTTGTTGTTGTTGTAGATGCTTGGGATTGTTGTGTGCATGCAGTAGGATGGGAGCACATAGGTTGGTGTTGCTGTTGTTTTTCTTGTGGGAAGGACCTGTTGCCTATACTCCTTGGCCCAGCACCTTCTGCAGTCTGTGTTGTTTCATTTAAAAAAAAAAAACCCAACAATACTGAACAGTTAGTAAGGTTGATAGGTCAGTTCACTCAAAGCAATACACACATATAACTTACATTTCTTGCAGCCCTTTCTGCCTTTTTTCTCCTCTGCTCTTGCAGCCAAGGGGTATTCTGGACAGGCTTGCCACCCTTTTTAGCCTCAGATGTTGATGCTGCTACTGATGGTGGTGGTTGAGTGCTTGGTGCATTACCACATGTCTTGGCATAATGGCCAAGTTGACCACAATTCTTGCATCTTTTTTGAGTCTTAGGGGCCTTAGGTTCTTTGATTTGTCCTGCACCCTCTCCCTTTTCTCCCTTTTCCAGCTTCCTCTTCTTAGATTTTGGCCTCCCAGGCATAACTCTAACTGGAGGAGGGAGGGGTTGTGGCATGTCAATTTTCTCCCAATGCTTTGGCCCTGGCATAGGCTTTATAGCATCTTGATAGGCTAGAATGTAGGTTGCCCTGCTGTAATATTCATCAACATAGTCATCTGGATTTGTCCTTTTGTCTAGAATACATGCAAAAGCATGTACACCAGGAATTCCAGTCAACTGCCATTGATAACAACTGCATGTTCTTTGATGCAGGTCAACCACCACTTTATCCCCATTCAACTCAACCTCATAACTGTCCCCTCTAGACAGTTGGACAATGCAATACCTAGCAACCTTTTCCATTCTCTCAAACACCTTAGCCACATAAGGAGTATTCTTCCCTTCCATTTTCTGTATTTGGTCCCATTTCTTACTATTCCTTTTCATCATATATTTCCTCATCCACTCCATTTGAGTGAGAATGGGTTTATCTCTAGCATCCTTAATCACAGCATTAAATGTTTCACATACATTGTTCAATATCATGTTTGACTTGCAAAAATCAGAAAATGCATGCCTACTCCAATGTTCAGCTGGTATATTTGCCAAGTATTCATAGGCATCTTCTGACAAAAACGTTATGGACTCCATGGCTACCTCAAAATCAAACTACCATGACAAAAATGCAAAATAAAACACAAACTTAGTGGCAGAACACAACACAACACCAAGCATATAATAGATCATACAAGAGAGAAAACAATAAACCACCAACACACAACACCAAATATCAAATCATAACAGAACACTTACCAGAGTAGTGGCTCTAGCTGCATTCCAGAAGAGATCCTTGAAGGTTGAACCAGTATACTGGAGCTTAAAATTAGCCCAGATGTGTCTCACACAGTATCTCTTCTCAGCCATTGGAACAAGTTGTTCAAAAGCCTCCAGCAGACCCTAAAAAGAAGACAACATAACAATGATACAAAAGGTTCACTTCAAATGTTAAAGAATGATAATAAGAGAAGACAAAAAAAAAACAAAAAAAAAAACAAAAAGGTGCAAGAAGTTTACCTTATGTCTTATCTGACATGAAAGTCAGACCCAAACCCTCATCCACATCACCAACATCATTCTTCAAACACTCCAAAAACCATCCCCAGGTTTCTTTGTTTTCCACCTCAACTGTTGCCCATGCAAATGGAAATATTTGATTATTTCCATCCTTCCCTACAGCTACCAGTATTTGACCTGGATATGAGCCCTTTAGATGACATCCATCAAGACCAATCAGAGGCCTACACCCTTTGTTAAACCCACTTCTCAAAGCTGACAAGCAGCAGTACATCCTCAAGAACAGTGGAGGTTCTGGTTTATCAACTCCCTCAACAACTACATACACTTTACTCCCAGGGTTGTATTTGAGCACTGCTTTGCCATAATCCCATACCCTAGAATACTGCTCTAAAGCAGACCCATATATCATCAACTTAGCCCTAGCTCTTGCTAACCATGCTTTGCCATACCCAACTTCTATTCCCAAATCAGTCAACACCCTAGCCCTAAAACTCTTCATTTTCCAAGTTGGATTAACTCTCCACTCCTCAACATACTTTTCAGTCAAGAATTCAGCTGTCACACATGTATTCATCTTTGTCCTCATACACCTGTGCTTAAGTCTCAACTCTTTGATTTGCCAAGCACAACTCCCATAGATCTTCCTTGCAGCCACCTTAAACTCACACTTTCTCACTTCATCACTGCATGTGCATAGTGGAAAGTTACTCCTCTTAGAATTCCACTCACAATTACACCTCCTTCTGTAGAAAGTAGTAATCCTTTTCCCTCCATTGTGCAGGTAGTAGAACTCATACCTGTTTTCAATAGCATGTGTCCTCAAGGCCTTCCTTAACACACCAACATTGCTGAACTTGAGCTTCTCAACTAAGACCACTAGCTTCTTGAAGTCTGTGTCTTTCCTGAACTAGGGACTAGTATCTTCTCTTCATCTGAACCATTCAGACTCCTCAGCTCATCTGAGTCACTCCCCTTTACTTGTAGCTCAAGATCCTTGCATCCAATGTCTTGCCCTAGTTGTTTAAGCTTCTTCTCTGAGTAGTCAACAAAATGCAAGGTCCTTTCAACCTCTCCCACTAAACCTTGTCTTGTTTGTAAATGCCAATTTTCTTGATCCTCTTCACTGCCAACTACATCCTCTTCACCAGCCTTCCAATCTATATCTAGATCACTAACATCTGATGAAGATGAGGATCCTGTTTCTGTTCCAGTTTCATCGCCCTTAAAAAGCTTCCTCTTACAGACTTTCAAACCTTCCCTTTTATCTTTTCCCTTCCCCTTCTCACTCACACCACTCACACCTTGCCCTTGTGCACAGTCTTTGGTAAATCTAGGGCTTCTCCTCACCACACCCTGAATTGGCTTCCTAGGTTTCAGTTTAGGTTTAGGTTTAGGTTTAGGCAAACAAGTTGTTTTTTGCTCAATGTCAGAATGCTTGTTCAACCTTGGGCTCCTCCTGCAAACAGGTACAATGCTCATATGTAGGCTATTTTTGGATTCTGATGGGCCTTTTATGGTTGAGCAGTTTTTTGTGTGAGATGGATTGTTGTGTGATGGGTTTGAACTAGAAGGTTGAGATCCATTTAGATTCTGTTTTGGGTCTATGGGGTTAGAATTAGGTGGCTGTGATCCAGAAGGGTTGGATGTGGTTGGGTTATCCAAAATAACCTCAGGAGGGTGATACATGTCCCACTCTTCCAACCACACAGTTTGAAACAACTCCACATGCCCCTCACGGTGTTTGGACTCTAAAAAGTCCCTAACATCATCATCACTGTCAATCCTTCTCTTCCCAGTATCCCAAGTCTTCCCTCTCTCCTTAAACCACAAACTATAAATTTCAGCAGGTTCCCACCCCATAGCTATAAATCCTTCACTACAAAGATACCTTAAGTAACTCACACTCCTCACAGAGGACACAGGAACAACATAATTCCAATACACAACCCCCCCTTCATAAACCAAGTACTTCCTCCCCCTACGATACTTCTCAACAAACCCTCCAAATAATCTAAGCTTCATGTCAATAGTTTCTGATTAGGGGATTTTTCCCCACCAATCACCATCTGACAAGTGGACCAATCAGGTTCCGCCATGTGTCCGTCACATGGGCCAATAGGAGCCTGCCACGTGTCAAGCAATGATCTGTCCACTATGGACCAATTACGACACGACACGTGTCCTTCCCATGACACCTGGGATAACCGGTCACCTAGGCCCAACTTCCGAGGGAAGCCCAATCAGCCCAAGGTTAACCTAAACCTAGATTGACACGTTTCCCGAGGTTATAAATACATCCCTTAATCCTCATTAAGGGAGATAACACGCAAAAAACGCAGATTACACACATTAAACACTCTCACCTAGAGAGACCCAATCACTTTAATTTCCGCATTAATTACTCCTTAATCAAGTACTAACTTGACCGTCGGAGGCGGATCTCCAATCATCCGGAGCATCCGTTTGTTTTGCAGGTACAGGCGTCCGGTTCCAGTCTCGGAATTGTAACTCTCCCGCAGGACATCAGAAAACCCCGAAACATTTTGGCGCCGTCTGTGGGGAGAGTACTTCTGAGATGGCATCCACGTCTGTACCGACTCCTGAAGAGAGACGTCCCCTGGACGACCCTCTAGTTCAGTCGGACCACGATACCGAGAATGAATTTGAAGTTGCAGCTCACACAGCTTCAGACGGGACCCTAAGGGCCCGACGTACCCGTCATACCGAAAGGAGGGAACGGGAACATCTTCAAACTGGAAGCGAGCCAGCAGGCGCACCGCCTGTTCGGCAGCAGCCGACTGATGGGTCTGCTCCCATCACAAGGAACGAACTCATGACCTTCATTAGGGACTTCAAGGGAGAAATCCAAGAGTTGATCAACAAGAAGCCGCCTGCTCTGGACAAGGAGCAGTCGGCTAAGAAACCCTCCACTTCACTGAAGAGGAAACTAGTTCAAGGGCGAGAGGCGACCCCTCATCCTAAATCTAGGAAGTGGGAGCCACCTGCCCTTGATTTCACAAAATACCGTTTTCCTACTCCAGGAAATAGGAAACCTGTTCGTCATATTCAGGCGGACGGGTCGAGGAAAACATACACAGACGCTCGGCTACTGCTAGAGCAGAAGAAGAGTGACCGATTGTCAGAGTCGGCCTCTACTTCAAACTTCCAAGACAGTCTGCGAAATACCTCAATAAGGCATACTCAGTCGTATCATGAGGGTCAGTCAGGCGGCACCTCCCGTCAGTCCGGCTTTCATAGCGACCAGGCGGTACCAAACTTACCGTTTGTACCGCAACAACAGTATTTTTTACAGCCACCTCCGTTTGGTGGACATACAGCAAAAAATGTCCAACCTATGGACTGGCAGCTACGGTTGCTTAGACTTGGTGAACAGCCGTCGGCCTTCTCCAAGGAAATTACTGAAGCCGCTCAGCCGGCCAAAGTGAAAAATGTATTAGTAGGCGCCTATGACGGCATTACTAACCCAGAAGACCATCTGATGGCATTCACCAACCTGATGTACCTTCAAGGGTTGGATGATCCCACTTGGTGCAAGTGTTTCCCAGCGACTCTCAAAGGAATCGCACAACAATGGTTCGGCAACCTGCCGACTGGTTGTGTAAATAACTTCAAGACGCTTGCTTACTTATTCACCTCCAACTTCGCCATGAACATCCCTGCGAAGAAGACGACCCTTGATTTAGGAACAATTCAGCAGGGCGAGAAGGAGGGGCTTCGTTCTTACATCAGGCGGTTTAACCTGATGAGAATACAGATTCAAGGGTTACCGGATGAAGTAGCCTATACTGACTTTTTTAGAGGTCTCAAAGACGGGTCGACCTTCAAATTTGATTTGGTCCGAAAGAGGGTGGCGACTCTTCAAGAGGCCTTGATTGAAGCGGAAGCCTATATACAGGCGACTGATCTTTGTAGTACGGTAAAACAGTCAGACGGGAAAAGGTCCGACAAAAGAGAAGGACGACAGAAACAGTCGTCAAACAAAGACGAGAAGAGAAAAGAGGTCTGGGCGGCTGATTCCTCTAAACAGCCGGCCCAGAAAAAGAAAAAAGAATTCAAACCATACTCCCCAAAGTATGCGTTTAACAAGGATAGCCAATTTATCCTAAAGGAAATCAAGGGACGGATCTCAATTGAGAAGCCGGTCCCCATGAAGGGTTCTGCAAATAATCGGAACCAAGAAAAATTTTGTGATTATCATGAAGATGTTGGTCATCACACCAATGAATGCATCAGTCTCATGCGGTATCTGGACCGCCTGGCTGAGCAAGGTGATCTTGACACTTATGTCAAGAAATCTACGGGGAACACTTCCTCAAAAAAGCAGTCGACCAAAAAGAATCAACAGGCCGACAGCTCCGATACAGATGATGCAGTCGTCTACACCATTGCAGGCGGCTTCTCAGGAGGCGGCCCCACTATTAGGGGCAACAAAGACAATATCAGACGGTTAGATGTAAATTCCGTTCACCAAGAACGGCCCTCCAAATATCCATTTCCTGAGATTGTCATCACTGAAGAAGATCTAGGAGGGGTAAGAGGGCCGCATGACGACCCTATCGTTATTGAATGTAAAGTGGCCAACCAGAGAGTTGGCCAAATCCTCATAGATACCGGAAGCTCCTCAGATCTCATCAGTAGCAAATGTCTGTCGAAACTAAAATATCAGACTGATTGCATACATCCGGCATCCCACCCTTTAGTAGGGTTTGGAGGAGGAGTCGTCCACCCAGTGGGACGAGTGGATTTACCCATCCGCCTGGGCGAAAAAGGGGAAGGACGACACATGGTAGTCCGGTTCCTGGTAGTAGAAGAACTCTCGGCCTACAACATGATTCTGGGACGACCAACCCTGAATAATTCCAAGGCTGTTATAATCCCATCTCTTATGTTGCTCAAGTTTGAGAGGGATAATGGAACAGTCGGGTCCCTAAGGGGAGATCAGAAGATGGCCCGAGAGTGCTATCTCTCGGATGTCAAGCCCACTGTTATGGCCACTGGGTCGAGTGGTGGAAAAATAGACCTTGACAATGTCAAGGAGAGTGCGCCTGTTCAAGAAGCAGGCGGCAAGAAGAGAAAGGCATCCCAGACAGGGGCCGCACGAAAAGACAGAAAATAGCAATCATTGGCAGAGGAGCGGTCAGATGAATTCCGCCCTCAGCCGGCTGGTGAGCATACGGACTTGATCTTAGACGATTCACGTCCTGAGCGAACAGTCAAAGTTGGGACGACTGCTCTGAGAGTCCTGGGTGACGACTTTCACAAACTATTGAAAGAATACAAGGACATCTTTGCATTCGAATTCCATGAAATGCCAGGCATTAGTCCTGATCTGGCGGTACATAAACTGGCCATGGATCCGAAAAAGAAGCCGGTACGGTAGAAGAAGCGGAACCATGGCGAAGAAAGAAGTCAGGCGGCAGCCGCCGAAGTTAAAAAATTACCTGATGCAGGGTTCATTCGGCAATGTTACTTCCCAGACTGGGTTGCAAATGTGGTGCTTGTTAAAAAGCCGAATGGCACCTGGCGAATGTGTGTAGACTACACAGACTTAAACAAGGCGTGCCCCAAAGACAATTACCCTCTTCCTAAAATTGATAACCTGGTCGACTCAACAGCCGGCCATGCTTTGATGAGCTTTATGGACGCCTACTCTGGTTTCCATCAAATTCCTTTATGGAAGAAAGATCAGGAGAAGACGGCCTTCGTCACTGATCAGGGGTTATACTGTTACACGGTCATGCCGTTTGGTCTTAAGAATGCCCCGGCCACTTTCCAGCGAATGATAAACACTGTGTTCTTTGATCAAATTGGGAGAAATGTCGAGGCATATATTGATGATATGATTGTCAAGTCTAAACTTCAGAAAGATCATCTGTCGGACCTCCGAGAAAATTTCGCCACACTCAGGCGGCACCATGTCATGCTCAATCCCAAGAAATGTGTCTTTGGAGTTGAGTCTGGGAAATTTCTCGGATTCCTTATCAATCAGAGAGGAATAGAGGCGAACCCTGAGAAGGTGCAGGCGGTCATTGACATGCAGTCGCCTCGTACCATCCGAGAGGTTCAGAAGTTAACAGGTTGTCTGGCGGCCTTGGGAAGATTTCTAAGCCGATCAGGCGACAAATGCCTATACTTTTTCCAGGCAATTAAGAAAAAGGCAAGGTTTGAATGGGGGCCGGATGCTGAGGCGGCCTTCCAGAAATTGAAAGTTCACTTGCATTCCTTGCCGAGGCTGGTCAGCCCTTTGCCCAAAGAAGTACTCCACATGTACCTGGTCGTCTCTGATCATGCGTTAAGCGCTGTTCTCCTTGCTGAAAGAGACGGCTGTCAGCTCCCGGTCTACTTTGTCAGTCATGTACTGAAAAATGCCGAGTTGAGGTATCCCTTAGTGGAGAAATTTGGTCTTGCACTCTTCATGGCTGTTAAAAAATTGAAGCCCTACTTTTTGGCACATGCAGTCGTCGTGTATACAGACCAACCTATCAAGCGGCCACTGACCATCATGGAGTCGTCAGGCCGAATGATCAAATGGGCCATAGAAATACAGAGCCTTGAAGTTACTTTAGAGCCTAGAAAAGCAGTGAAGGGGCAAGCCTTTGCTGACTTTATTGTTGAGATGACTCGTCCTCCTGACTCTCAAGTTACAGACCAATTCTGGAAGGTATATGTGGACGGAAGCTCTACTTCAAATGGTTGTGGAGCAGGCGTCATATGTCAGCCGCCAGAGGGCGACAGGTACGAGTATGCTTTACGCTTCAGTTTTCAGGCCTCAAACAATGAGGCAGAATATGAAGCTTTACTAGCCGGAATCCGCATGTGCAAGGCGGCAGGAGCAAGAAAAATAGACGCCTGTTCCGATTCACAATTGATAGTGAGTCAGTACAATGGCGAATACGAAGCAACCCATCCGGCCATGATCAAGTATTTACAGGCGGTCCGACAAGCAGTCGGCTCCCTTGAGGATTTCCATCTAACCCAAGTGCCGAGATCAGAAAACAACCAGGCGGATGCACTTTCAAAATTAGCATCATCCGCCTCCTGTGATACTCCTCGAACTGTTTTTTGGGAAGTAATGGAAAGGAGAAGCATTGAGGAAGAACCTATTGGAATCTTAGACAGAAGCTCAACCTGGATGGATCCAATCAGGGCATATCTGGCAAATGGTACCCTGCCGGATGATCATCAACAGGCGACAACACTGAAAAAACGAGCAACCAGTTTTGAAATAATAAAGGGAGAACTTCACAAAAGGGGGTACCTTCAACCCTTCTTAAAGTGTGTTACTCTAGAAAAGGGGCGAGAGATACTGGACGATCTTCACTCTGGTTACTGTGCTTCCCATATAGGCGGTAGGACGCTTGCTCAACAGGCAAGGCGGCATGGCTACTTTTGGCCTACTTTAGAAGCAGATGCGATGGTGATGGTGAAAAACTGTGACAAGTGCCAAAGGTTTGGCAAACTAATTCACCGTCCGGCTACTGACCTCACTACCATTCATAGTCCACTACCGTTTGCTAAGTGGGGCATGGATATTCTGGGTCCATATACGCCTGCTACAGGCGGAAGGAGGTACATACTTGTTGCCGTCGACTACTTCACTAAATGGGTAGAGGCGGAAGCTGTAAAGGGAATCAAGACGAAGGATGTAATTTCATTCATTTGGAAAAATGTCATCACTCGGTTCGGGGTTCCCATGTCTATGGTTTTTTATAATGGTCCCCAATTTGAGACGTCTGTTCTCAAAAGCTGGTTGGGTGACCAAGGAATTGCACACTACTTTGCATCTGTCGGTCGTCCACAAGCAAACAGCCAGGTAGAAGCCTTTAATAAAATCATCTCAGACGGTCTCAAGAAAAAGATTGAAAGAGCAGGCGGCCTATGGGCGGATGAATTACCACATGTTCTCTGGGCCATTAGGACGACTGAAAAAGGGGCGACTGGAGAAACTCCATTCCTCCTAACTTATGGTGCGGAAGCTGTTCTTCCAATAGAACACTACGAGCCGACTCTTCGAGTAATGCTATATGACGAAGAGGCAAACTGGGAAGCCATGCGCCTGACATTAGACTCACTTCCTGAAAGGAGGGGCAATGCTGTCTTGCGCCATGAAATTTACCGCCTGAGAATGACTAGATCATACAACAAAAAAGTACACAGGCGTCCACTCAAAGTGGGGGACTTTGTACTTAGAAAAATGGAAGCAGTTGGTAGGGCTAATGAGTCTGGCAAACTAACTCCCAACTGGGAAGGACCCTACCGAATCTGTGAAGAGGTTAGGGATGGTACCTACCGTCTGGGAACACCGGACGGACAACCGTTGCCTCGAACTTGGAATGTAGATAATCTTAAGAAATATTTCTTTTGAATGATGTAAATAGTCAAATTTGCATACTTAATATTCAATTTTGTACTAAGAGGGGCACGCCTACTAACAAACAGTCGGCTACTCTCCATACTCAGTTTTTATTCTTACTTAAGAGGGGCATGCCTGCTGACAAACAGTCGGCTACTCTCCATGTTTAATTTTTATTCTTACTTAAGAGGGGCAGGCCGCCTATACATTTACAGTCGGCTACTCTCCATTGAGTATTTTACTCTATCTTCAGAGGGGCATGCCGCCTGTACCTTTACAGTCGGCTACTCTCCATTGAGTATTTTACTCATCTTCAGAGGGGCATGCCGGTTGTACCTTTACAGTCGGCTACTCTCCATTGAGTATTTTACTCTATCTTCAGAGGGGCATGCCGCCTGTACCTTTACAGTCGGCTACTCTCCATTGAATATTTTACTCTATCACCATAGGGGCATGCCGTCTGGACATATAGTCGGCTACTCTCCATAGAAGAGGGCCGACTGGTTCCAAACACACAGTCACCCCCCTTATACTTAACTAAAAATGATCAGGGCCTGGCCGACCCTGTGCCTAAACAGGCGGCTACCCTCCTTTTACTTAGCACCTACGTTCACCAAGAACTAACTAAGGCCACAGGCCGAATGATCAGACCAGGCGCCAAGCCAACTGATCCAATCTTCAAAACTAATACGACCTGTCCCAACATCATAGCAGGCGTCCGGCGGCATCCCTCCGGATGAAATTCGTCGCAGAGAGCAGCTCCCTTTTGGGTGGAACATTGCTCTATAAACTAATTACACGGCACCTATACGACTGTCCCCAAGGGCAACCACGTAGCCTTTGTTGAGACAAGAATAACTCTATCACTAACCAAACCAGTGGTAGCAGTTGACATCTGAGTCAGATGACCGCCTGTATTACTTGGGATAATGCAGGGGGTACCTCTTGAGTTAATAGCCAACAAACATTGGCGAATCAAAAGGTTCAGCCGGCCTCCGCCGCCTGGTACCTTTACTACTCCAGCAGGAATGACGGCGACTGAGTAACACCAAAGTTAACTCATAGTCACTCTCTCAAACTTAGTATGGAGCCTAAAAGGTATGAGTCGTCCGCCTGTTTTTAGCAAACAGGGGCTCTCAACCACTACTCCTGCTAGGTTAACAACTTATGAGTTAAAAGCCAACAAACATTGGCGAATAAAGGGGAACAACCGGTACCCACCGCTTGATACCTCTACTACTCAGTTACTTGGCGACTAGGTAACAATCATGTTTACTTGGTCACTCTTTAAAAATTTAGTATGAAACTAAAAAAGTGTTCATACAGCACCGGCTCACACTAGATTAAATATGGCGCGGAACAGTCGGCCTAGACGTCCTAAAGTCTCTAGCCTAAAAACATGACAAGTAGGAAACCACTTTCCTACTTGGTTAATTTTATATGACAGAACCGCCTGCCTAAAGGGGATCCAGTCTTTAAAATGGTTCGAATACCGATTGGATAAATGGCCGACTGATCGTCTAGCCTGGAAACAGACGACCAGTCGTCCAGGGGCATAGGCGGCGTGACTAACTATCTGTACCTGTCTGCAACTATCGGCCATGTAAAACAGTCGGTATAGTGTACAATTGGATATCAGAATATTCAATACTTGAACAAGTTTGAAGCAAAACAAAAATATTCATTAAAAAGAAGCCGGTCATTAAAGACCAGCAAAATATTCAGAGCCCCGGCCCCCTGGCCGGGTAAATACAAACAAACGGCACGCAGGCCGTGGAATGAAGACATAAAGCTTAAGAAGGGGGCAGATCTTCAATATTAGCAGCTGCCGCCTGGTCAGCACTCTTCTTGCTGGACTCGGCTTCAGCTGCATCCTTCTTTGATGCATTACCCCCAAGCGGCACAAGCGCCACTACCGGCTCCTCCTCCTCCTCCAACGCCTCTTCCTCAGCAGCCGCCAGGATCTCTTGATTATATCTATCAGAACACTGGCGGTACGTTTTATCCCATGAGGAAAAGTCGGCATTGGGGAAGAGGCGGCCCCAAGTCATGCGCTGGATTTGAGCAGAGTCTTCCATCATCTCCCGGACCAGCTCTTTCTTTTCTTGCTCGGCCTTTTCCGAGAGCTCCTGGGTAAGACTCTTCTCCTGGGTCACCAGGCGTACCTTTACGCTCGCCAAGGATTTCTCCAAGGTTTCGTATGAGGACATCTTTTGGCGAAGAGGTCTCAACTCGGCCTTGAGGTTGTTGATGGTCGCCTCCAGCTTGCTATTCCTCTTCTGGGCCGCCTCTAACTGAGCCTGGATAGCGGCGGTATCCTGCGCCTGATAATAAAGAATATCAATGGTCAGAACTTCATTTTGGGCAATTTGAAACATTGCCTTATCACAGTCAGAGGCGGCCATAGCTTTTGCAGCCTTTACCTCTTTGTTCCTCCGGTCAAGCGGCTTGCGAAGGCCGTTCACTCGGAGCAGGGCCTAAGTAAAAAGGGGAACAAGCGTCAGTTTCCAAACAAAAAGAGAAAACAGGCGTCCTGGAATTCAAATACTCAAAAATATGCTAAGTATACCTCAGCAAGGACCCCTGCAATCCCGTCTAGGTCAAGGGTGCCGACACCCCTGACCGCCTCCCTTTCAGCTGGAGGAACGGCCTTGATCATAGACTTGGCCACCTCGACCAAGTCAGGCTCCTGAGGGCCGGCTGCATCAAGCATAAACAAACGGATTAGACCTAGTAAAGAAGGGAGCAAGTCTAAAATTTACAAGGACAATTTCATACTTCTAGGTGGCCCAGCTAGAGTTTTAGAAGAAGTGGCCGCTGTTTCTCAGCCGCCGCATGTTTCCTGGCAGAACCAGGAGAGCTCGCAACAGTCGTCCTCCGGGCCTTGGGGTCCGGCTGTTGGGAAGAAGAAGCTCTTGGAGCGCCCGTATAAAAAAGAAGAAAAGAGTCAGTATATGCATAAACACAACTCCAAAAAGAGGGTGAAAGGTTCGAAGCCCACCAAGGGTGCCCCCTTGTTGGGGGAGTCGGTTGAAGACTGTTTCATGATGGAGGCCCGCAACATGGCCGCCGCAGTCTTGGAGGCGGTAATTTTGCTCATGGCGTCCGCTGCAAAAACAAATAGCAAAGTTAATAAAAGTCATAACAAGAAATGCACGGAACATCAGAGTATTCGACAGGCCGGCTACCTCTTGAGCACCGACTGCTGAGGCCACAGGCGGCCAAAAAGTACTCGTCGTAGAGCCATTTGAAGCTCGGGACGCAGTGCAGGGGTACTTGCTCTCGTACCCCTGAAGTAGAGTTCACCTTCGACTCTACTTTGAAGAGTCCTTTATCTAGGATCTCTTTCTTAGCCTTGGGGGGAACAGGCGGCATGCTGCGGCCGCCTGCAAGAAGGGGCGGATTCCTGTTCCACCTGTTGAAGCGCTTGTTCAGCTCTGTGTCTGAGCTCTCAATGATGAGGAAGGTGCTCTGCCAGTCCTTCCATTTGTTTGCTTTACCTCTCGTCATGAGGTAGCCCCTGTGGCTCGTCAATTGATACCAGCCGGTATCGCCTGCCTTAGGGGTCCGACTGAGGTAGTTCATGTGGGCGAAAGCCTCGAAGCTCGGCTCCACCCCGTGCAGTTCGCACCCGGCCACATAGCCGAGTACGTTGACCCAAGAGTTCGGGGCTAACTGCCATAACCCCAACTCATAGCCATCCAAGATCCGCTGAACAGCTGGATGTAGTGGGAAGCGCAGCCCAGCCTTGATGGCCGCCTCGTAGCAGCCAAAGCATGCGCCATCATAACTGGTACCAGCCGGCCATACGACTGTGTCTTCTGGATCCGGCACGAACACTAAAAAGCCGGGGCCCATTGTGTGGTTTGCGATAAAGCTCTCCACTTTCTCTTGCATGGCCGTGATCCGGCCCCGAGGTACCGTGCAGTAGTAGGGGGTATTTTGCTCTCGGTGAGAGGCGGATGGCTCCGCCCAATCGTCCCCCTTCTCAACTGCGTGAGAAAGCCTTGCCTCTTGTAGGCGACTGTTTTTCTCTTCTGTGTCCAGGGAAGCATGGCCAGAAGAGCTAGACTCGGAATCGTCCTCTGACGAGTCCAAAGAGGACGACTCCTCCCCTCTCCCGGAGGGGCCCGCCTCCTCTCCTTTAAAAGGAGCAGGAGAGAATGTAGAATTGTCAACTGTAAAATGGGAAGGGGTCACTTTGACTCCTCCCTCAGAACTGCCGGTTTTCAAGCCGCTTTGTTTCACTTCCACATCTGGCGCCTGGTCATATGTTTCACTAATCGGCACCCTGTGGGAGGAGCCGTCTGAGTTTGAGATCCTGGCAGTCTTTTTTGTTCTGGCCATCATGCTCTGCATAGACACAGATACAGTCGGACTTTGTATAAAGGGCAAAGATGGGTCCAGAAAAGGGCAGGCGGCACTCCTAGTCCTAGATTCAGCCGTCCCCGGTGACCGGCTGATCACTAACCTAGGTCGTATCGTGTGCTTCCGTGGTGCCATTTCAAAAAAGAATAAAGTAAAGAGAAAATTAAGAGTAAGAGAACCGACGGTTACCTGAACGAGTGACGATTGATGAAGTTCTGAAAATCCTTTGCAGTCGGCTTGTCAGAGCAGGCGGTAGGCAGAAAGAGTCCAAAATGTCAGAGCAAGTTCAGGGGTCCGAATGTTCTCTCACAAAGTTTTCAAGTGTGAAAATGACCGAAGTCAACACTCCTTTATATAGGCGAAGGGTCACTTCCAGAATTCAAAATTTTGGCGGGAGAATCTCTCGGCCTCTCGCCGAGTGACACTTGTAGCAGGCCGTCGCATGTTACAGGGCGATACCTGTCACAGGTAACACGTGACCAGTCACGTACCACCTGTGAGGGGCAAATGATTAGGGGATTTTTCCCCACCAATCACCATCTGACAAGTGGACCAATCAGGTTCCGCCATGTGTCCGTCACATGGGCCAATATGAGCCTGCCACGTGTCAAGCAATGATCTGTCCACTATGGACCAATTACGACACGACACGTGTCCTTCCCATGACACCTGGGATAACCGGTCACCTAGGCCCAACTTCCGAGGGAAGCCCAATCAGCCCAAGGTTAACCTAAACCTAGATTGACACGTTTCCCGAGGTTATAAATACCTCCCTTAATCCTCATTAAGGGAGATAACACGCAAAAAACGCAGATTACACACATTAAACACTCTCACCTAGAGAGACCCAATCACTTTAATTTCCGCATTAATTACTCCTTAATCAAGTACTAACTTGACCGTCGGAGGCGGATCTCCAATCATCCGGAGCATCCGTTTGTTTTGCAGGTACAGGCGTCCGGTTCCAGTCTCGAAATTGTAACTCTCCTGCAGGACATCAGAAAACCCCGAAACAGTTTCTACCTCACCATCCATTTTATTCTACAATCAAAGCAAGTGAAACAACATACAACAAATCAATTTATAATTCACACATCAAATTCCACAAATTATGACCAATTAACAATTATAAACAACACCACAGCATAACACATGACAGTACACCCACACAAGATTAATTAATTGCTAATTAAGGGATTAAATTAATCAAAGTGCGCAACTCTAGGGTTTACTATCAAATATTCTGCCTAAATTGCCCAAATTGAACATAAAATATTGCAATTAAACCACCATTAACGCTTTGCTGGACCACAACAAGTACGAAAAAGGGTTCTTACCTGTCAAGTGTTGTCGGAGAATCTTCAACCTTCCACTTCAGCAATGGTGATGACAGCGTTCCCAGGTGGACCTTCTCTTCCACTCACAATCTAACACGAACACAAACCCTAAATCTGAGGATAAGATAGTGTAAGATAGAGAAACAGATTCGTGGTCAAAATGAGGTAAAAAAAAAATTCAATGCTGTCAATAATGGAGGTTGAGAGTATTGAATGGGAAGAGGTAGAAAGAGACAGAGAAGTTAGAGAGAGAGAGGTAGTTAATAAGGTGGGCCCCATTAACGTCATATTGACAGATTCCGTTAAATGGTAGTTATTCATACAGTTAGGGAATTATGGTGGTAGAAATTTAAATTTTTTTTTTTAAACACGTAGTAAATCTGATACGTGGTACTTTTGGTGGTAGTAAATATCAAATTTTCCAAAATTAAATTCTATCATGAAATATATAGGAGTATTGTTTTTGTATATTGTTAATTTGGTGGTACTATAAAATTTCGTACTATCAGCTTTTTATATTTTTACTATTAAAATACTAGTGTATTGATATGTATGCCAAATTTAACAGAACGTTAATACAACATATACAAATAAAGATACCAAATAAATGTTGGCTTAGTGTTACGGATTGAGTTGGAGACTTGAGATTGTTGGAGGTTTAATTCCCACCGGAGCACCTCATCCTCCCCCCCCCCACTCTTAAATTAAAGTGCTTAGACCACAATCCCGACCACCTATCCCCTTTACTCTTATAGTGCCTAGCCCCCATACCCGATCAGGTTAATCTGTGAGATGTTCCAACTTAATACATTAGTTCATCTTTGCTCTTACCTAGCATAAAAGATACTCTTCTAGTCTTCTGCCTCATAACAGTTAGTATTCACATGAGTTAGTAACGCATAAGAGATAGCAAATTCACCATAATCTATAAGGAGCGTACTCCAAAAAAGTGTTCAACTAGCAACTATTCTAAATTAGATGAAAATGAAAAGTGTTCAATTACCTTGAAATAACACAGTTGACTATTTTTCTAAAAAACTCAAATATACTAGTACTCAATACTCATTGTTCAAATTCATTTCAAAATTGAATTTTTCTCATAAATCATCTTCCTTACTAATCAACGTGATATACCTCACTAATCTCATTTACGTTTAATAAATTATTACTTATGTCTCTCTCAAGTCTCAAAACAAAACCTAATAGTGGTCAAAATGGGAAAATGCAAATTTTAATGAAACTTATTTTTTAATTTGTTTTTTTTTTTTTTTTTTGGCAATGACCCAATATTTTTCTACCGTAATTAATTCCACCCTCTTTATAAATAGACCAACATCTCTAACTTATTTATATTTTACATACCAACTCCTAAAACACCTTCAAAAAAAAAAATACATACCAACTCCCAAAACACCTCTACTAGTCGTACTCGCTCCCAAATTCGTCACACCACTTACCATTCAAACTTCCGCCATCAACACTCGACCCGACCGACCCGTTCAAGTCAAAGCCCGATGGGCTTCCCAACCGGGTATGCCCAAGAATTCCTCCCAAAAATCTTCATAAACTCCCTTTCTCTCTTCAATTTCCTCCAACCTTTCATCCTCAATCTCTCAAGATTCTCGGGTCTCTCCCATTTCCTCGAACCCGATATCTTCTGGCCCGAACCCGGGCCCGAATCCAAGCCCGCAACCGCCACCATTATCCAAGAAATGCTACCCGTGATGAAATTCAACGACGTGGTATGTTCATTTTCGCCCGGGTCAAACCAGGCCGAGCAATGCGCGGTTTGTTTGTATGATTTCCGAGATCACGAGGAGATCCGACGGCTGACAAATTGCGGGCATATATTTCATAGAGCGTGTGTGGACCGTTGGATGGATCATGATCAGATTACGTGTCCTCTTTGTAGGACAGCCTTTGTGCCAGATGAGTTGATGGAGGTTTTTCATGAAAAGCTTTGTGCTGCTTCTGTTTCTGCTATTCCTGAATTTGGTGGGGAGTTTTCTGTAATTAATAATTTCTTGTAGATTTTTTGGTTTTTATTTTCTTAGATTTCTTTTTAGGTGTATTAATATGAAATGAACTTATAATTGTACAATTGTATACAGTAATCAGAGTTCTTATATGTTAAGGCTAAGAACAATTCAATTTTGGTAATTGTAGGGTATGAATGTATGATGGGTTAATTATATGGTATCATTGATAGTACATCACTATATGACAAGTGTTAGATTCCTTACCCCTTTCGTTTCTAGTAGTTCTTCCTGTTCGTTATTCTTTTTCAAAAAACATTTTTTGTACTTGTACGTATTCTTTTACTGTGAGACATTGTTAAAATAAGAGAATTTTTAGAGAAAAATAAAGTGTTTTTGTTATAAGTTAATACACAATTTAGTTACAGTTTAATAAGAAAAACCTTTAAGATAAAGGAAGTGCTTTACATGTTATGGCCTTTAAAGTTGTTATAGAGTTAGTTAGTTTTGTTTGCAAAAGCTCCTGAATGTATTTTATGAAATTCATCAATTAATCGTTATGCGTTTGGGTCATATACTCATGTGCATGTTCCCATCAATGAGAAAGAGACCTTTAGACAACTTGCTATTCTAAAGAACGAAAGCGTCATCCTTATTAAACAAAGTATATCAATGATGCATGAATGCCACAATCCGCTAAACAAATAAAATTAAATACTATACATAATGTCACGAGACTCTTGCTTAAAAATACATAGACAACATATATGTTTTTATTTACTTATAATTTTTACTAAAACAATCTTCGACAAAAGACAACTCACGTGGATTTTCACAGGATCCCGCACACTATTTAAGATTTGATATCAAAAATTCAAAATCAGTTGATATCTCTATTTATTGTAACCTGCATCAGTACGGTTGTGCATCATAATGAGCATTGGCTACGTACATTGTTATGTGTTTGGTCACGTCCAATAATTTATGGGAATGGACTTAAATTTAAAAGGGGAGGTTCGAGGATGAGGTTGTAGAAGAGCCACGATGAGACTCTTTAACAGAGTTTTGCCTGGAACTAGAAATAATAATAGCTCTTCTAGAATCTTGTTACATGTGATACATGATCTAGATACGACAGGAACAGAAAAATTATGAATCGACAAAATTAGTAAGCCACAAATAAACTTTTAAGATTATGAGGTTGTTTGGCAATTGCTTTTTAGTAACATTATTTTTAGTTAGTTTTTAGTTTTAAGTTGTCGTGGTATCCAAAACGTATAAGAAGTTGAATAGGTTTTTTTTTAGCCCGTTCACTTCAGCCTAATTTTACTTTATTTCAGTTTCAATTAGTTCAGTTCAGCTCTTAATTTCCATCTCCCATAAAATATTCATTTCAACTCTATTTAGCTCAGTTTAGTATATGTGAACAGACCCTTAGTGGTTATATTTTTGTACATCTGTAAATGAACGACAACAATTTTGCGTAATTTTGTTATCTGATTTGTATATTTTAGAGTAATAGTCCCCTGTCCTACAGTAAAAAAATTTAATTTTATTTTTAAGGTACAATGTTTATCGTGTGAGTGAATTATAAACATATTGGTCAATGTATAATGCTACAAAATGCTTCAAAAAAAATGTATAATGCTACAAAATAAGGCCCTGTTCTCTTCGCCTTACAAAAAAAATATTAAGTAAAAATAATTTCAGTTCAGTAAAAATAAGTTCTGTTCAGTAAAATTAATTTCAGTTCAGTAAAAATAAGTTCAGTTCAGTAAAATTCAGTTTTCTTAAAGAAGAATTATAATAGAAAATCAGTAAAAATAATTTAAGTTCAGTAAAAATAATTTCAGTTCAGTAAAATTAAGTTCAGTTCAGTAAAAATAAGTTCAGTTCAGTAAAAATAATTTCAGTTCAGCAAAATTAAGGTGAATCAAACAGGGCCTAAATAAAACAACCAATTACGTAATTGTCGAGTTGGAGTCTAAAACGTAATAGGTAGCACGGTTGCATACTTGCATGATGAAGAAAGAAGTCATGTCCGTGGGAGTTTCGGTTTCAATGGAGCAAAAAAAACAACACTCTTTCTGTGATCCAAAGATGACATTCCAGAGTTTCCAACACAAAAATAGGGAGTCCAAAAATCATAGCATGCTGTTTTTTTGGCAAAAGAGGGAGTACACAATGGAGTTATGTACTTTGTGGTTAAATGGAATTAAAGTAGATTTGCCTTTGCATTTTGTCTACGAGCTTCTTGTTGGGTAATAAAGCTCATTTAATGTACATGCACTTGTGCTTTAGGCTTTTGCTTTTTTACACTTGGATAATATCAACAAATACATAAATAAATAAAATAACGGATAAAATCAGTTACTCCGTAATATTATTAGTCTGTACTTGTAATTAGTTATTTGAGCTAAGTAAACCAAATAATTAATGACAAACTTATGAGCAGAACGGCGTAATTAATGTTGTTTTATCATCAATATTTCCTTTTTTTAGCCCTTATACATAGCCATTAGGACTATATTTATCATTTTCCATAATTAATAAGCTAGCCCATATAACCCAAACTTTTGGATTAAGGCTAGAGATATGATATGAAAGTAACAAAATGGCTAAGAGGTAAACACGCTCTACATTCCCGCTAGATTTATTTTGGATTTAGGGTACAATCGATCTTGAGCTTACCAAATTAATATAACACTCTAGCCGATGTAATTAGACACATAGACCGAACGAATCTCTAATTATGATTAAGGGTTTAGAATTATACATAATTCAAAACGTAACTTCATATGCTACATTGCTATGAACTAAAGGTTGGTAATTTGAGGCAGATTGTTTTACTAAAAATAAGTGATGATGTTAGTAGAAAGGTGTTAGGCACCTATGTTGCCTGCCTAAGATGGACTTTAGATGTGTGTAGTTAAATAAATTGTTAAGTTTAATTGGTGTACATGTAATTCAATTTATTAAATGCTATCTACAAATTGATTGATGGAGTGTATTTCTCTCAATTACATTTCAATGAATCTAGGAAAGGGATAGAACCCCATGAAGTTCATTTTACATCAATGACCTTGAAATCAATAACATATCATTGAATTGATCTAAGTTGACGTTAATTGACTAAGGAGGATTCAGAATATATTTATACTCTCATTACAATGAAATTTGTTTTAAAAAATTAAATTTGCGGAAGCTAGATCATAACCTAAAGCTGTGATACTATGTTAGATAATGTAACTTCTTAGCCTGAAGTGTATTCTATTGATTCATATATATATAGGATTACAACGATGATAGTGTAATTGAGGTTACTTTGCTAGTGTAATGGGGGTTACTTTATCAGTGTTAAAGGGGTTGCTTGACTTACTTAATCAATGTTATAGGGGTTACTTTAAGTGGTCACATGGTGTGGCCGGCAGCACACAAGACGAGCTGTTTGTAATTGTCTATTAAAAGTGTACATGTATAATTAGTGTTCTACCAAGTAAATGTCTATTAAAGTATGTAATCTAGTAAATTACCAAGTTAGTAGAAGTAGTTATCTCTGTCTATATAAGTTGAGACTTGACGATTCCCAGGTTGAAACATGTGTGTCCCGATTACATAGATTTAGTGTTAATGGTATGTCTCATTTGTTTAAAACTATGTGTAATGATTTTATTTTTTATTTTTTTTTTTTAATACAAAAAGAATCTTATTTATTACCAATGATAAATTATATGGTAAACTTGGTATTTCCAACGCAATCCAAATTTAAGAATATGGTGAATTGGTGATGCAGTTTTTGGAACTGAAGTATACAGGCCCCCAGAATATAATAGAAGAAGCAATTACAAGTGTAATCTACTAATGTGTGTTGTACGAGTGAGCAGAAAATCAGGGCATTTGATTCTTACAATTGAAAGTTGTTAGGAATATGCGGTTTTGAATTCTGAACCCAAATTCCAGTAATAAATCTTCCATTTTTAAATTTTAATCCTCAACTTTTGGAATAGCAACAATGTATTGGGTCAACAGACTCAACACCGTTTTCATTATTTGAATGCCGAAATATCTGAAACCAAAACCAGAAAAAGAAATTTTTAAGCCCAAATCATAAAGCAACCCAAGCCCATTTATTCAAAGAAAATTTAAATTAAATGCTAAAAACTTAAATAATAAACCAATCTTAATGTTAATTATAAAATAGAATATGTAGTGTGAAGCACTTTTTAATAAATTGACACGTCCTTATTTCTTTTTGGAAAAATTGCCAAAAATAATCTCAACTTTGCTCCGTCCGCTCAAAATAATTCCAACTTTTGATTATTTTTTAATAATCTCAACTTTGTACTCCATCCGCCCAAATCAGTCCCAACCGACCATTCAACTTGTTATTACTAGTTAACGGATGTCATCCTACGATTGGTTAAAATATAAAAAAAATTAAAAAACAAAAAATAAAAACTGAAAAATTAACCACCAGCCTTCAACCCAGCAACCCACCACCATGCCTCCCACACGTCGGCCGCCACCCAGTCACCCTCTCCAGGACCTGGCGTCGGCGCCGCCCTGACCACCGTCCCCCTTCACCTTAAACAACCTAAAAAAATTGTATTAAAAATAAAAAAAAACTTTATGTTTTGGAAGATGAAGTTCGAAGGTAAAGAGATCAAAATCATCAATCTGAAATTCATAATCAATATCATCAAAGCAATCTTGATTTAATTTCTTTAAGGCAGGAATCTAGAAAAAATGGTGAAGAGTGAACAAGATCCCACCAGACCCATTAGATACGATTTCATCGGGACGAAGATCGAAGCGTTAGGATGCAGTCTCGATGACGCTAACAATCTTGGTGTTGATAAATTAACCATAAGAGCAAGATTAGCACTGAGTCTTAAGACTCAGGATGACATCATCATTTTTAAAGTTTTAAGTCTTAAGACATAACTTTGTTTTTTTAATGCATTTAAGAAGGTGAGTCTAAACAAAATCTGAAGTGGAGTCTTGAAAACTCAAGACTCAACTTAAGACTCAACTCTACACACAGTACACAGTGTTTTCAGAAAAAAAAAATGTACGTTGTTTTAATTTTTTTTTATAGATATGTACGTTGTTTTTAATTTTTATATACAAAAATCATATTGTTTGTTTTATTTTATCTTAATTATGTACCTATTCTTGTTGCGAAAAAAAAAGTAACAATCATGATTTAGCAATAATTATCAATTTAAATTGTCTTGTATTTTAATTATCCTTTTTTAAAAAAAAAACTAATCATCCTATTTATTTGTTATTGTGTGTTGGTTTTTAATATTTATCATGTATGTACCTAGTCATAATACAATTACTCTATATATGTATTTTAAAAGCTAAATGTCCTATTGATTTTTTTTTGCTTGATCTATTTTGCTATTATTTTTCAACTGTGGCATCTAAATTGGGTTAGAAATTTGTTACCCCAATGTGAATATTCATATCATATTAAAATTATGTATGTATTTCAAAAAAAATATATTGAAATATATATATATATATATGTTAAAAAAAATTAATAAATATTTTAAAGAAATCTAAATAAGTCTAAGGATTGAAGAGATAAATTTGATTGAATCTTGAGGAGTCTTAACATAATAAAAAATCAAAAAAAAAAAATTAATATAAATTCTGATGTGGCAATGGGTTAAAATCTTAAGACCAGACAGGGCTAATCTTGCTCTAAGATATCAGTTTTTAAAGGGGAAGGGAGGGTAGGGGCGACAACGACGATGGTTGCTTGGTCCGATGTCGGCAAAGGGAGGGGAGGGGGTTGTGCTAGCCGGAGAGGAGGGTCAGGGGCGGTACGCGCAAGGGGTGATGGTGGTGGCTTTTTCTTAATTTAATTTTGAATAATAAGTTAATAATAATTTTTTTTTTACCAATCTCGTAGTGACATATGTATTTTATAACTAAGAAAAAAAATATTTACCTGTTTAATAGGTCACCGGTCACTTGGGACCATTTTGGGCAAATGAAGTATAAAGTTGGGATTTTTAAAAAATAATCAAAAGTTAGGATTATTTTGAGGGAATGGAACAAAGTTGGGATTATTCTACGCAATTTTCCCTTTCTTTTTTATTTGCAGTTTGTACTATGAACTCACCTTTTGTGAGAGTTTATTTAGGTCTATCAAATAGTGCAAACAATAAGGGACAAAAGGAGTAACAATTTATTTAAGCCTAAAAAAGATAAAATATCCAGAATTGAAACTAGTACACAAGGTTATAATAATATAATTCCTTTATTTTCTAAGAGCTTATTGCAATAAATTTTGGTCTTGATCACGATTATGATGAACTAACTGCAATAGGTTTCGATTTTGATTCTATATGTATATGAAGTATACAAGAACCATTTAAAAACTAAAAAGGAAATAAAGGTACTCGTATAAAGTTCATTAATACTATTGGGTATAGAAATCAAGGGTGGGCTTTTAACTCTATATGGTATATCAGCCTTATGAAAATCTGTAGCCCATACGGCCCATACCTCTTGTTTCGATTTCAATATATAGCCTATGTGACTATGTTCAATTTGACTAACAAGTGTTGCTCAAGACTAAAGTGATAAGCAGCTTGACGTCGCTTAAAGAAGGTTTTAACTTTTAAGTTCGTGTCTCACTGAGCCAAGCTGTGAGAATTGATCACAAGATCTCCTAAAATCGGTAGAAAAGCTCAACCACTTGAGCTATAGATTGTAGATATATACATCACCCAAAAAATTACTTAATTCGGTGAGAGTTAACTGTAATAGAACCTTGTCTTGCCATCATGGGCTGTTCTTGAAATTTTGTGCCTTAGTTTTAAAAGGTGTAAGCCCTATTGATTTGATAATGCTAATTTTGGTATACATTGTGTATTCCTTCACTTAAAAATTACTTATCCCTTTTGTTACACTCCATCACCATCATCTTATACCTATTGATTTATCCGTCCTATTTTTCGTTTGGACAAGCTGAACAACTTCAGTTTCAATTGTCAATAGTTAGTTCTTAATTATTAGCAAAATTAACTCACTTATAATCTTCTCGAGTGGTTCAATATTGATTAAGTATCTCTGAACTTTGAGTTATCTTCTTGCTTATGAAAAAATCAATTGTTCTTGTTTTATGATTATTGTACTTATCTCCATAAATGTTACCATGATTAAAAATGCCATTACTCAATAGTCTTAAAAGGCCAACCACATATTTCACAAAAATAGTGACGCAAATTCAATTATTGTTGTTGGCTCATGTAGCCGACCTTATCTTTGGGATTAAGATTACATTTAGCTCGTGTAGCTGACCTTATTTTGGGATTCAAATTTATTTTCAGTTATTATTTTTGTTATAGTAACACAACTTTTTTTTTTTTTTTTTTTTTTTTTTTTTGGGGGGGGGGGGGGGGAAGAATTGTAGTAACATAACTTCAAAGAGTGTTATTTAGAGATTATATGATGTGTTACACAATTAGCCTAATTCATATTTAAAACATCTTAAAAATTGCATGAGAACAATTGATCAATACAAAAAGAAAGAAGACATAGTATGCGAAAAGAAGTTGGCAAAGAACATGCTTAGTTGTTTTTCCAAAGACTATAAGTCGAAAAAGTACACACAAAAAAGTGCATATACAATTGGAAAAAGATCACATTTTCTAAATAATGTCTCTAAAATGGCTCTCTTACACACAACACATCAGATATGGCTTAGAGAGAAACAAAGATGAAGTAGAGAGGTTTTTTTTAATATCTTTATTAGTACTCGTATAAAAATAATGAATTAACGAGTAATTAAAAAGAGATTAATCACAAAACCCAAAATGTTCCTGTCCTAAAATTGAAGTTGATTGGTGTCAGTAAAATTGTGCCCCTCCGTACATTGGTGAACAAAAGTAAAGTTATGGTGCAAATGTGCAATTACAATCGTCACATGCTCTAGCAGGTCCTCTTGTTTGCTGGTGGAGACATGGTGTACACTTTAGAATTCAACAACATGGCCTGCCCGGGGGGACGACAACGTAGTCTCGTTTAAAGTTGTATACTCTATTCGTCCCTTTGACATTGCATCACATTTTTTTTAATACTATAGTTATTTGTCCTTTTAAATTTGCCTCATATTGTAAATAAATACTCGACTACTGGTACAAGGCGTAGGCTATCATTATTTTACTCTTGCATATACTACTTCATAATTTTATTCTAACCGTATTACTCTCATCTGTAGATGTGCATATCTTATCAATTTTTGGGAGAAAGGTATGTAGACGTTAATTTGATTAGTAATAGGTAATTAGGGCCAAGCCCATATCAAGAGTTAAGCCCTAAAAAGTGTAGGAAATTAGCCACATATTTAATCAGAAGTTAGGCCCAAATGACCCATATATCTCATGACTTCAAAAGTCATCACAAAGTTTAAAAGTTATGATAAGTTAATACAAAGTACTATTTCCGTCCCTTAATACAATGCCTCTGTGAGGAATAAATGCTCAAAAGAGGCATTGTATTAATGGATAGAGGGAGTAACATTCTATATTTTTGAGAATATAAGATTTAAAAATACTTTATCATGCCTAATATTAAATTATTAATTTAAAGATATTGAGGGTGATCTCTTTTCAAGATCAAGTGTTTAATTAGTAGTTGTCAAACCATTATTTGAGTATGCTGTCAAAAAAAAAAAAAGAAAAAAAGAAAAAAAAAAACACATTATTTGAGTATGTGCGACATTTAATGATTAAATCATACTTCATCCATTCTATTAATATTGCAACAATGGACTTTTTGCACTATTCATCACTCTTGTTTGACCATATAATATGAGTTATACGTTAAGCAAAATATAGTCAAGTGGGATCTTGTTGGATTCGTCTCATTTAATACTTTCACAATATCAACTTTTTATAATTTTTACTCTTACACAATTATAGATATAAGATATTTAGCATATAAAATGTGTTTTGGGATGCGTAATTTCCTCCTTGTTGCAATATTAACAAAACGGAGGAAGTATATCTATGGTAAATATACCAAACCATTAATACTACGAGTACTGAAAAATGTTAAATCGATATTTTTTTTTTAAAAAAAAATGCCATTGTTTCTCTTAATTAAAAAAAAAAACTATTATATCTTATTGCTTGAGCTTCCTCATGTCTTCCAAGAGTACAAGACCGGTCAATGTACATCAACGTAATCATAAAATTCATAATTCATCAAGCACACATACATGACCGTACTTGAGAAAATTTGCTTGTTTGTAGTCATTAAAATATTAAAAATTAATATCAACTTGAATCATTTAATAGCTTTTCTAAATTTGTTCAAATCAAACTTGTGGAAGCCCAAGCCCAACAACTTGATAATTAAATAATCTCTATAATTCTTCACAATATATTATCTAGTAATACATGCAGGTTACAAGATCAAATCTTCATACCTGGCCTGAATTGATATTACGACAATTCAGATATAGTGAAGCCATCTATCATGTATGGTATACGAAGTATACAGGGAGTATATGTCGAGAGCGTATTTTTAATGGCTAGAAAACAACACAAAAACATTGTTGTAGGCTCATAGTTACTCAATTTGTCACAAGACTTCCTTGAAAAAACGGCTATTTTACCAAATGTCATCAAGCTTTTCAAAATTTATCAAATGTCATCAAGTTTTTTCAAATTCACCAAATGCCACCGAGTTTTTAAAAAATTCACCGGGTGCCATTGATTACTAACAGTCATTAACTCCGTTAATCATTAGGGTTTTAATCATGACACATGTCATAATATGATTGGTTAGAAAACAACACAAAAACATTGTTGTAGGCTCATAGTTACTCAATTTGTTACAAGACTTCCTTCCCAAATCCAAAATTCCCATCACAATAAAAAGGAGACATGAAACAAGAGTAACCACGTGGGACAAATCAGTTGGATGACCCGCCAAAAATCACGATCAAAATTGGCATCACATGTCCTAAGGAACATCCCTTCTCTCTTGTTGCTATTTTATTTGTCACATACTTAGGTTATATGTAAATATACTAATTTACATACCAACTATATGATATAATAACATGATCATATATAGTAACACACCTTATTTATTACAAGTATTGTCTTATAGCATAGACAGTTTCTGATTTGCAAGGTTGTAATATATTTGGCGTTACACTCTTGGTTCTTTTCTATAACATTATTAACAGACAGTTGTGCTTAAGTAATCAGAGATTAGTTGGTCACAAGTCTTAATCACTAGCAAATCATTGTCCTTTCCATTTTTTATTTTTATTTTTGTGAAAATGTTTACTTTAAATAGTTAAAGATAAGAACAAGGGAAATGACTAGTGACTAGGATGAATCGATGGGGATTTAAATTAAACTTTATTATATAAACCTAATTCAGCTTTGTGTCGATTTAATTGAGATTATACTTATATTTAAAGCTGTTAATTACAGAAGATTTAGTTGGCAATGTCTCTAATTTATCTAACATTCTGACAAAACCAAACTCAGAGTTGCGAGGTAATGCAATACCACCTTTGTAGAATTGGTTGTTTTAACATTTGTGGGAATCTTTGTCCCTTTGTAATTTTCTCATGTAATACCTCGATTAAATTTAACCACCTTTTAAGATTATATGGACATATTAATATATTATGCTGTTGTATTAATGTTAAAATAATTTGGAGTATAGATATTCTCGACGAACAAAATAGTACTCGCAGATGTAAGTAATATTAAAACGACAAATAACATATTACTGTACAATATGAAATAAATGAGAAAAGTTATATATGACCTTGTTTTGAACTTCTGGGTTAGCAGAGCATAATAGATTTGAGCATAACAAATTAAAGCTCAACAACATTCAACTGAGTAGACTAGATTGAGTCAACAAAATAGAACAGAACATAGTAAATTGAGTCAGCAGAGCAGTGTAGATTTCAGTAAATCATAGCAGAATAATTCAAAAGAATAGAGTAACTATATAAGTAATACGATAATATGGAACATAAATGGTGAGCTTGATGAGTTATTATTCTCATTGGATAATATATACATACTATCATGAATTTGGTCCCCATTTGTGATGTAGTTTGGATATTATGGATAAAAATTAACCCTAATGAAATAGACAAGTCCAAGTGCCCAAGACTACAAGACAAGCCTAAGCGCGAGGTACACGAAACACCCATTTTGTATGTCGGAAGAGAGAGAGATTATTTGCCATCTAAATTCCTAATTCCTAATTCCATATTCCATATTGAAGTGCCCTTTATTTTGCCCCTTAGGAATCCTTTACTTATGAATAACAAAAGCTAATGTTGTACGTTATATTCCCTTGATTGGTAGCCATCTAGTCATGTTGGTGATAATCGTTACTCTTTTTATTTTTAATTAAGTGCCTCTAATTTGACTTTGATATTATTCGTATATACCGCTCTAATTAATGTTTTGTTTTATATGAGTACATAAGGTTAAATATAATTATGTGGGTACTTGTTAACATCGTCTTAATGTGCAGTTCTCAAATATCAACTTTTTATTTTTACTTATTGATAATAAAATAAAATACCATTAGTCAGACCTTCTACAGTTCCACTGATATTAAGTCTGTGCTAGAAGTAACAAACTAACAAGAAGTATTGTTAATGCCTATAAAATAAGAACAATTATTGATTAGCCTTCACTTTTTTTTTGGTAAAAAACCACTTTTGTTTGTTGCTTGTGTTAGTGTACTTTTGGAGGGTAATCTAACACCCCAAAATAGACAGGGTCTGTTCTCTTACGTTGAAATTCAGTTTAGTTCAGTTCAGTTCAGCTCAGTTCAGTTCAGCTCAGCTGAGTTCAGTTCAGTTCAATTAAGTTCAGCTGAGTTCAGTCAATGAGAACATGTCCTAAGTTAAGTAATTTACCAATCAAACCTTCCATATAGTTTTCAAGTATAATACTACATTATTTGGTTGATTATTAATTATTAAACAATTATATTGTTATCTTATATGGAGTATGAGAAATTTTATCTTAGCCAACATTAGACCCATGTGTGACGTGAGTCCCATCACTTATTACTTCGTTTTTTTTTTTTTTTGACAACAGCATTACTTCGTATCTCAAGCTCACTATTTTTCTTCAAATTCTATATAATGTACGGCCTTCTACTTACTCATTATCCTCCAATAAAATTTTATTATTGATTAGTTATGTTGTATCATTTTCACTATTTAAAAAACTCTTTTATGTGCAGCCAAGTTTGAGAGAATAATGCATGATATTGATTAATGAATCGTAGACTGTTGAGTTATATACATAATGATTTGAGTCTCTTAGAGGAGCATGCATGTAATAGCTAGGAGTAGTGTCTTTCCCTTTAAATTATAGTGTGGGTGACCCCCCACCCCCCCCCCCACCCCCACATATTAATGAGAAATTAAAGAGAAGTTTAATCATACCACACAAAATTTCTGATAAAAAAAATAGGTGAGGCAATCTAACATTTATAGCAGTAGTATATACTGATATACATGCGTGGTTGATATTTGATTGTCTATCACTTCAATATATATTATGCCTACGATTTTATTAATTGCACGACTACTTTGAAAGGGATGGAGTACTTATTGCATACTTGTATGTACCATTTGTGTTGTGAACTGACAATTGTTGATTATCATGGCTTTCAATTCTCATAGTATTAGGCATCAAATTATACTAACATGACCAACATACACTCAGTTAAAGAATACACATTAACTAATTTAAGACACACAAGTGACACAACTCCTTTATCTATCTCATTATCACTTGATTCCTTCTCGTTACAAGACTATTTTACAAATACTAAGGCCTGTTTGCTTTAGCTTAATTTCAGTTTAGTTCAGTTCAATTCAACTCCAATCAATTCAGTTCAGTTCATCTTCAATCGGTTCAGTTCAGCTCCAATAAATTCAGTTCAGTCAATCAAAATATAGCTTAAATCATCTTGCACAAGGTATTACTCCGATCATCGGTAGGTTTAATCTCACATTACTACACTTATTCTCCCACAATATAAATTAAAAAACAATGCATTAATGTTTTAAATTATTAGGAGACAATGTTGACACAATATAATAATTAACTACATATTATTAGAAATTTATTATTAAGTGTTGTAAAACTTCATTTAAAATTTGTCATTATAGACTGTCTCCGACAACATGATCCATAATTTATCTTCATTGATATGTGAGAGACTGAAAAATCAAAGAATAAACATGATACTACTCGTATAAGGTAAGCCCTATATCGTAAATTATTGTCCTATTACATGTTTTACAACAATGATTTTATTTCTTTCTTTTTTTTTTTTTTTTTTTTTTTTTGGATGGATGATAGGTAATTGTGTCTCATCTTTGTAAGACAACCCTTCAGAGGAACGTTAACATCTAGTGGGCTTAAGCATCCTCGTCACTTCCTAACCCTTTATTCCCTTTTTTTTTTTTTTTAAAAAAAATAACAATAAATATTTTTCTAAATAAAATAAATAAAAAAATTGGGTGGTTGTTTTCTTGTTCTTTGGCTTTAGCCTTAGCTTGAGCCAAGTTCACACTTAGACTTAGACATATCACATAAATTAGCCGAATGGTCTAGTCTAGCTAATTGATTTCTCTTTCAAAGTCCCACAAATTTTTGGATGGTTGGTTGGCTAGGGTTCATACCATCACTCCACCCAAAACCCTCATGACCCATCTTAAATTGATTTGTCCGTGCCATACTTGTACATTTTACATGCATGACTACATCTACATCTCTTTATTTTAGTTGGGTTATAATTATCCATTATTAGTACGAATGTCTTTGGTTACTATTTATTTTATGGCTATTATTACTTGAAGGTCATGTAATTGTCATCATGGACCACTATATATAGCTAGTGTGCGTTCATTGTCTAATGAATTGAAATATTACTAGATAATTAATTGTCTTACTAAAAGTAATGGACTGACTATATGAAATATCAAATATGTATGAGATGTTATAGAGTACATTTCATTGTATGAAATTGTTTGGCATATATCTTGGGAGTGGTATATATCACTTACCGTAGGAGATTATAGACAAAACTATTTTTACCAAATTGAAAATTATTTTTACTGAATTGAACCTAGTTTTACTGAACCGAGTGAATTTATTTATATTAAATACCACCTCCGTTAAATGTTATGTGCAACTTTTGAATATTTTATATCTCACAAATAATACCCCAAAGTTGCACATAACAATTAACGATGATAGTATTATTTTTTACGGTGAAGTGAACCAGGCCTTAATCAACTAACAACAATTCTTCCTTGTGATGTTTTAGGAAAGGAATTGAAAATTCCGTATAAAAACACACAATAACAATATCACTAGAATAGCTTACAATGACAAACACTACAAAAAAAATCTCTTTTTGTAGCGATTATTTCGTAGCGATTGTACATTCGCTACAATATGCAAGTATGTTTGTGAAATAATTAAGGATATCGTATCATTTTTACAATCGCCATGGTTTTCCCATATAAAATCAATACGGAAAACATAATAATACATATCCACACTATTTTTACACATTTATAAAATTTTGAGAAATCGTATCATTTACAATCGCCACTAAATCCTAAAAATCGATACGAAAAGACTTTTCAGCACTAGATATATAAATATTGTTTGACAAAGAATGCATAAAATATGTCATAGCTTATTGGTGAAACATTTATATAAGAGTTTAAGGTTCGAATCTTGTAAAGATCATACGCATGTTTTTTTTTTTTTTTTTTTTTTTTAAGAAAATGAGTTAAACTTTTATAGCGATTATTGTAATCGCTACAATAATCACCACGATTGGATGTAGTTTTTTGTATCGATTATTGAGGTCAACCCCATCGATATTGAAAACCACTACTAAAGGCTAAGGCAACGGGGGATATTGTATCGAAGAAAATGAGTTAAACATTTATAGCAATTGTAATCGCTACAATAATCACCACGATTGGATGTAGTTTTTCGTATCGATTATTGAGGTCAACCCCATCGATATTGAAAACCACTACTAAAGGCTAAGGCAACGGGGGATATTGTATCGAAGAAAATGAGTTAAACATTTATAGCAATTGTAATCGCTACAATAATCACCACGATTGGATGTAGTTTTTCGTATCGATTATTGAGGTCAACCCCATCGATATTGAAAACCACTACTAAAGGCTAAGGCAACGGGGGATATTGTATCGAATAACCATTCGTTGGAAAAGCTTTTTGTTGCAATTACAATCGATACTAAAGGTTAAAATAATCGCTACGAAAAGGTTATTTTCTTGTAATGAAATGTTCCCTAATCACTGTCAAAAAAAAAAAAAAAAAAAAAAAGAATGTTCCCTAATCTTCTTTCTCCATAATACACATAGCCTTGATGGACTACATGAATACGGACATACGGTCCAACAAGATTAAATAATGTACTAGTATAATCTTCACATTAACACATTATTTATTATCATTAAGATGGTGGAAATACTAATGATGAATGTTCTAAATATTGATTGCTATACAAAGTAGCCGTTAGTGGAGTTAACAAATCACGGCCCATGGAATCAATGCTTCTAAAATTCCTCCCACCTACTAGCATATCGAGCACTTCACCAATTAAGGGACATTTGTACCACTAGCTTGAGCTCCAAATCTTTCAAAATGATTTGTAGTACAAAATCCTTGGAATAAGAATCTCAAGCTTCAACAACCTATAGACTACACTCAGATCATTATAGTGGTAGAAAGTAGAAAATGAGTCAATTTGATATTTGGATCATGTTCAATTTAAGATGACTTGTCGGTTTGAATTGCAATTATGAATTAAAAAACGTATAAAAAACATCAGGTTCTTTTAAATTAGGTCATACTAGTTAATAACTAAGTAATTTCTATATGATCAATTTTGAATAAAATGATAATGTTTATGCTTATAAAAATGGGTTTAAGTCGAGTTATTTGAATAAGGTATTTGATAATCAACCAACTTTAATTTATCAATCATAAGTGATTCCTCATATTATGTGGTTTTGTGCCTTTAATTTCCATTACAAAACTCAGAACTCAAATGAAGTGAATCAACACTATACCTATACTTTAGTTCCTCATAATAGTAATCTAAGTGCAATACAAAATTACTTTGTACCAAATATCCAATTTAATTTAATTCGGGTCTCAGGTACTTTAATCACTATTTTACAATAAAATGTTGTTAACCACATTGTTTAACCTACCTTGTCCCCCAAAATGGATGTCAACAAATTACAATTATATGTCTAGATTAGTATCTAAAAAGCCCAAGGGGCTCAGAACTGCTCCACCATAGATTAACTTTAATTTTTGTTTCCCCTTTTAAACATCCATTTTTATTTTTGTTAAAGGGAACTTATCTAATTAATAAGCATCAATTAGTTTAACGGGAAAGACTTATTTAAAGTTTTTCTCAAAAGTCTATTGTGACCAATTAATTTAATTACTTAGTATTTTGAAGAGTGATCAACAATTGGCTACCTAGCAAAAGATTGCACTTCCTACAATACAATTAGTCTGATACCATATAATAGGTCACATTTGAATGAAAGACATTTTGCAAATATTGGGTTGAAATTCAAAAAGACAGTGTCGTTGTAGAAAGGACTCAATCCGAGATTTAGGATACAACCCCTAAAACTTTTATCAACTAAGCTAGTTGACATTCACTTTAATTAAAAATATCATAACTATCCTTTTTTAATACAAGTATTTACACCTTCTATTCATCCTTGCTCAAGCCTCAAGGTAATCATCTAAATTATAATTAAAGGTAAAAAGGACTAATTTAATTAACAGACTACTAAGGGCTTGTTATCTTCCGTTGGAATTCAGTTCAGTTCAGTTCAGTTCAGCTCAGTTCAGTTCAGCTCAGTTCAGCTCACTTCAGCTCTTAATTTATGTCTAATGATATTGCTAATGATATAAAACCAAATTTCCTTCTTTTAAGCTCTTATTACAACGACGACGACGACAACAACAACAACAACAACAACAACAACAATAATAATAATAATAATAATAATAATAATCAATAAGTAATAAATAATAATAATAATAATAATAATCATCAATAAATAATAATAATAATAATAATAATATAATAATAATAATAATAATAATAATAATAATAATAATAATAATAATTTGGGGTAAGATACTAGTTAGATACATGTATTAATTAAAACATTAAAGAGAGTGGGTTAGGGTTTTGGACTGTTGGGTCGTTGCCTCTGTTAGCTTTTCGTGTTTTTTTCTTTTTCTTTTTTTTTAAAAATATTTTTTTAAAAAAATTTGTTTAAATGGGTTAGATACATGTAAGTGCTTTGTGTTCTTTTGCCATAATACTATTTTATTTTTAAATTAATTAAATAGTATATGTGTTTAAAATGTTTAGAGGTTTCAAGTTTTTAATATATTTTCCATAAATTTTATAATTATATAGTATATTTTTCGTAAATATTTTAATATGTACATTTGTATATACACATATGTATAGTAATAAATAATCAATAAATAATCAAAGATCACTAATCCGTAGTTAAAAATCACTAATTAATAAGTTCAGTTCAGCTGAGTTCAATCAATCAGAACATGCCCTAAATATGTAGTATATTGTAGAGAAGAGAAATAAATGTAGACATAAGTAAAACTAATCAAAGAATAGATTTTAAACTTGTCTAGCAAAAATAACATAATCACGTGAGATATTTTTAAATTCATCTCAATGTTTAATTCTATTAAACCATACTCCGTATATAGTGTTTGTTAATAAGCAATTAAAGATGTTGAGAACTATATTATGAGATGGAAGGAATATAATTTACGTAGTAATTTTTTAAAAACAAATGAGATTTTATTTATTTATTTTTTTTTTTTAATTTTTTTTTTTTTTTTGAGGAAGATCTCTGCATGAAATTTGTATGTCAAGCAAGCACCTCCTATTGTCTCTATGTTAGCTAGTAGGAATTCTATAGTGGTCCTCCATCCTTTTTTATTTTTTTATTATTACTTCGTGAGAGCATTGGTTTTTGTAAGTTGATAATTTTAATTTTATAAATTATTTAATTTCCCTATTCTTCGACTAATTATTACTGGAGACGACATAGCTTTCCTTATCAAGTACAGTATTATGTAGCTTTGTAAGTCATACACTAAAACTTCATACCTTTTTACTATTTTTTTTTTTCGTAACAATTTATTGAAGAGTTATACTAAATTAATACTTCGTATAAGCCAATTCTAAGTAATGTCTTATTAGAGATATCATATGATTTATGTCATTGTCATATCGAAAGCAATCATTGACATATATATCAGCATATTGTATTCTGATTCATTTATATATACTACTACGTACTAGTATCTTTTTGTGAATCATAGATTTTGTATAGTTTTCTCTTCTATAATCGCTAAAATATTCATAGCCCAATTTAAGTTTCCATCACTTATATTAACATTAGCACTTTTAGCAATTGTGAATAATTTTTACTCTTTGCTTTGTGATCAACACAGAAAGTAAGCTCGAGCGTGTATCTTCAATTATTAATTTGTATTTGTATGAAAAACATGTTAGTTTAAAGATAATAAATTAATTGAATTTTTTTTTCTATAGGTACTCTTTTTTATTTTTTATTTTTACTTATCTAATACACTTCCAATTATAACATGATTTCCCTTTTTGGCTAAATAAAAGTAAGATATGTAAATGATTATGTATTAGTGCGTGGTTGAAGAAAGATACGAATATATAGTAGCTTAGCAACTAAAAATAGTCAATTTATGTTGAAATTATTATCTAGGATTTTTTTTAATGAATATGTATGTAATCATATAATAAATGAAATTTCCCCCAAATAATAATAATAATAATAATAATAATAATAATAATAATAATAATAAATGAAATACTGAAGTAATCCATGATAAACAAACTAAAGAACATTTGATAAAAAACAACAAGATTCACAAACAATTTTTTTTTTTTTTTTTTTTTTTTTTTTTTTTTTTTTTTTTTTGCGTCTAAGGCCACCAAACATTAATTTGGTTTGTCTAGTATGCGTCCAAAAATACATTCTTTTATTTTACTTTATTTAATTAATTAGGTCAATTACAAGGTAATTTGAACATACCTTGATATATAGTCCAACCCACCACAATTACCCTCGGCCTCTTGCCCCAATGAGGTTTAATTTGAACCCCCACCACTAGGGTATCCTACCTAGAAATTAATCAACAACCTTTAATGAGCACTTGTTAAGATAAAAAGTACATATCAATTGTATCTCCAATAGATTGTAAAATATAAAATTCACATATAAATGGTGTAACAAAAGGAAAATTTTGAATTTGAATGCATTTTCTTTATCTCCAATTAGGGTATGTTCTCTTCCGTTGAAGTTTAGTTTAGTTTAGCTCAGTTCAGTTCAGCTCAGTTCAGTTCAGCTCAGTTCAGTTTAGTTCAGCTCAGTTCAGTTGAGTTCAGCTCTTAATTTACGTCTAATGATATTGCTAATGATATAAAGCCAAATTTCATTCTTTTAAGCTCTTATTACAACGACGACGACGACAACAACAACAACAACACAACAACAACAACAACAACAACAATAATAATAATATTAACAATAATAATAATAATAATAATAATCAATAAATAATAATAATAATCATTAATAAATAATAATAATAATAATAATAATAATAATAATAATAATAACAACAATAATAATAATAACAACAACAACAACAACAACAATAATAATAATAATAATAATAATCAATAAATAATAATAATAATCAAAATTAATAATAATAATAATAATTATAATAATATTATTAATAATAATATGTACATTTGTATATACACATATGTATAGTAATAAATAATCAAAGATCACTAATCCGTAGTTAGAAATCACTAATTAATAAGTTCAGTTCAGTTCAGTTCAGCTCAGTTCAGTTCAGTTCAGTCATTCAGAACAGGCCCTTAGTCTGATTCTATTTTAAGGTTTTATATCATTTCTCTTTTTAAATATACAATCATAGACATACGTATTAGACAAATTGTTATTGTTACGAAAGTTTTTGTCAAGTTCGTCCTAGTAAAGGTTAGAGGAAAAGAAAACAACAAAAGCAAATGGGAAAGGGGCATCTGAAATGGTAGTGCTTGCAAACTAGCCCCATCAAGATGGAAACAGTGATAATTGTGGCATATATAGAGTCCCCCACTATTAGGGTATGGCCTTAATTTTTGCTCCCACTTCATAAGATTGGCTATCTTTCTAAAAGTTGTTTGATTGATTGTTTATAACTCATCATTAAAATGTCACACAACTTGGATGCCGTGGGGAAACAACAATCCTCAATTCTCATGACTTCTAATAAAGAGACTATTTTTCTTCTTAGGGAACCCTTTAACTTTTATATTTTAAGTGGGAAAAAATGAAATTTGTTTAAATCAATGGTATTTTAAGAAAAATGGTTTATATGGAACTACTCATTATATTTAGACTTATGTCTATTTTTGCTAAACTTTTCTAAATAAACGTTCTTATTTTAAGAGGTTGTAAGATAGGTGTACTTGTATAATTAAAACCTACTAGGCTACTACATATATTTGACATTAATTATCTGTTCTCAAAAAAAAAAAAAAAAAAAAAAAAATATTTGACATTAATTATCTTTGTGCATGAATTGGAGCGAGGCATTTACTACTTTACTAACTAGATATTGATTATGTATGATGTACATGACTAATGTTGGATATAGATATGATCCAGAGTGTAAGAAAAGGCACACCATATATATAATTACGTTACGTGCAAGTTTGAGTTTTTAATATAATTTAACGGTATTTAGCAAGATGCTATAAATATTAGATTATCCAAAGTTGTGCTAAGGTGAAAAAACTTTTGCGTAAACATAGAAAGTGTGCAGTAAAATGTGTGAGTACTTGATGTTTAATGATAGATGGTTTAATGTGGCTAGTTTGAGTTGATTTTTTATGTGATTTATTTGACCTTTAAATGAATATGCTGAATAACTAAAAAAATGAAAAAATCAACTAAAGAAAATTTAATTAGAATTCTATGCTTCAATAAATTATAACAAATCCAGTTCTATCAAATACAACAAATCATGAAACACCGAGTCTAATACCAAAAAGATGGCACTTTATGGTAATGACGCACATTTGTACTGTATAACGTTGTAGGGCATAATTCGACTCCAATTCAGTTTAGTAAGGATTTATTAGACATTAAAATAACAATCAAAATATCAATACAACGATGATGATGTTACATGTCTTGAACCCCACTTGAATTTGAGAATTTTTTTCATAATAAAATCGTTTTTAAATAAATATTTGAAAATATAATTTTACGATATATAAGAAAATTATATTCCATTCTACAAATTAATACGCGTATAACTTATCAAAAGTGTACCTTGTACATGTTAGTATGTTACTTTTATGTTAGTAACTTAGTGTAGTATTAATGTATTATGATAGGAATATATGATTTATATAAATGTAGATGCTGACTCTAAATTAATTAATCATAGTGACCTTGTCACAAGAAAGAAAAAAATTCCTAACAAAAAATTAATTAATTAATTAATTTTAAATATAAAAAATTACACCTTTATACACTCTCAAAATTCCACTATCCCCATCCCATCACCATCTCCCTATATAAATAATTCACATCATACCTCATCTTCTCCCTCCTCATCTTCACTATCCTTTCACTTTCTCTCTCTTACTTCTCCCTCTTTCTCTCTCTACAAAATCACCACCCTACACACACATGGGCTTTCCGGCGGGCTATACGGAGGTCCTCCTCCCCAAGCTCCTCCTCACAACACTCTCGTTCCTCGGCTTCCTCCGCAACCTCATCCTCTCCTTCCTCCGCCTCATGGGCCTCTCCTCCCTCGTCGAGCCCGCCAACGACTTCGACCAGCCCGAGCCCGGCCCGGTCCAGCCTATCTCCTCCGCCGGCGCCCTCATCCGGGAGATGCTCCCCGCCGTCACCTACGCCGAGGTCCTCTCCGCCGCCGGGCCCGACGAGCCCGGCCCGTCGGAGAGCTGCGCGGTGTGCCTGTACGAGTTCGAGGAGGAGGACGAGATCCGACGGATGAGGAATTGCCGGCATATGTTCCACCGGTGCTGCGTGGACCGTTGGATCGATCACGATCGGAAGACGTGTCCGCTTTGTAGGATGCCATTTGTCCCTGATGAATTACAAGAAGACTTTAACGAGAAACTCTGGGCTGCTTCTGGCATTCCTGATTTTTACTCTGAATATTCTCCTATCACTAATTTCTTGTAGTTTTGATAGTTGGTAAGAAAAAGAAAAAAAATGAGAGTAAATAGCACTTTCTTTCTTCTATTGGCTTATTAATTTTTGGGCCGAATTTTTAGATTAGTTTATTTTTTCTTAAATCATAGGTCTCGGGTTGTGGATCCGAGACCTATCGAGCTAAGTTAGTTGATATCCGCATCAGAGACTTGAGCTGAGTTCAGTCCTATGAGATATGTACATATTACTGAATACTTACAATGGAAAGGAAGAAAAAAAATGGAAATAATTTCATGTAATCTTGTATGAGTTAGTTTTTGTTGTTTTTTACTCCGTACCATTTAATTGTGAAATTTTTAGAGGGTAATGATTGTCAATTTGAGAAAGGTAATTGGGTGAAAATTAGTGGGGGACAAATTTGCTTTAATTTTTTGTTCATTGTTGTGTGGTTAGTGGCAAAGGAAATGACAAGATGTTTTGGCACATTGGGTAGATTCATTGGCACATTTAGATGTGAGAATGAGGGCAAATATTATATGATATGACAACGTACTATTGTCTATTGACATATGTTTAGGTATATTATTTGCATCAATACAACATATTATGGAATTTAGTTTGCCCATCAAAATCATCATATTTGATTAATCTAAGAGTAGAAATATAATAAGTGAGTGGTCACTTATGGTGGCTGTTATTTGGAGAAGTACGATTTCTTTTTTGTGGATTCACTTATTGGATAATTGGATCTTAAATTATATAGTGATGGGGACAATTGTCTTAAAGTGCTACCATTAGAGACTTAAGAGTATTAGTTTAAGCCATTAAGATAGTGTAAGCTGAGTAGGAGAGATTGAATTAAGGGGGAAATTGGATAGGAAGAGCTTCTATAGGTTGTATGCACTATTTTAAGCGGAGTTAAGGATAAAATACCACTAAGGGTCTGTTTTGATTAACAGAAAACAACTGAACTAAACTGAATTGATTGGAGCTGAACTAAACTGAACTGTTTGGCGCTGAACTGAATTGAAATGAATTGTTTATGAGAGAATGATATTAGGAACTGAACTGAATTGTAATTAAGCTGAAGAGAACATACCCTTAGTTATTTTTATAGTATTACATTGCTTGCAATAAATTATTTAGGAAAAAGATATATAGCATATAATAAGAAGTTAAAAGTGGAAAAAAAAATAGACAATAAATAAACATTTATTACATCGATTTACTCGTGAATTGTCGATAAATTCCCAATTTAATATGGAGAACTGAGTACTAAAAACGAAAGTATATTAAATATTTGTATGCATTACCCAATTATTTAGGTAATTATGAATTTAATTGTTTTGCCAACACTAAGGAAAGAGGACTTTGAAGTACCTTGTATGTTTTATAAGGGAAAATTTGAGTTGTAATATTGCTATAAATTAATTTTCTAACACTAATATGAAATTAATTACATGATTCACATTGTCCAAAAAAAATAAAAATTACATGATTCAAATTGATAAGGCTATCAAGATTGACCAAGTTTTCATGATTTATAATTTAGTGACGTTGATAATGATAATGATTAATCATCGATCATGAGAGACTAATTGACAAACTAAGAATCCAAATGTCATTTGATAAACAAGACTAAAATTAAAAAAATAAAACATGTCAATTGAATATAGTCCAAATCAAAATCAATTTAAACTATCCATCTGCCGCCACCTATAATCAAAACTAATTATTACAGAGTAGTATTGTACACAACTAATGTCAAAGCTGATTCAAAATCAAATCATTTTAGTAAAAAAATTCAATGATAATTATAATAACTTACCATCGTGATAATATTAATTCAATAATTATTAATTTTTTTTTAATAAAAAAAACACTTAGTGATATGAAACTTCTTCCCTTGTCTTGGAGAGAAGTTTCACACCCCATCCATCTTATAAAGTATTATTCTTGCAACTAAAAAGTTTCTATAAAAAGACAAAGATTTGTATACTTTTAACATAATCAATTGAATAAAGTTAAGATCTTTAATTCAGAAATTAGAATTATAGACACTGTATTATTGCATGCGTGTCTTTAAAAGAAAGTATGATTAGTATGTATTATTACAGGACTATAGCTGGAAGTGTTGTTGATTTAGCACAATGCTGAACCTTCCACTGCAATGCGTATGCGTTGAGATTTTGCATGATATCGTCAAGTTTCTATACTTGAATTTTACCTTGTGGTATACGAATCCTTTGGAATATTTTTTTAGAAGTTCTCATCACTTTACTTTATTTTAAATTACGTTTATTTTTTTTTACCACTTTACCTATTTTTAATGGATTTACTTTTTTCACAATCAAGATTTAAGCAATTTCGACAATTCCCTAACCCAAAGGGAATTTATGGTATGCGTATCTTCCACAATAAAATAATTAAAATAAACTAAAATGTTGAATATACTATGTAAACAAAGAAGGTGGTAAAGTAATACTATATGTTTGCCTCTCAAACCTTATAAAGTCACGAGTTAGGAACCTTATGGGTAAAACTATATATTTAAGGAGATACCGTTCTAATAAGAAAAGATAAAGATCAAGGACGATGATGAAGATGGCCGAAGATTATAGTGACATTAAGGACGAACATATAATGATGAAATTTGTCACCTTCAATAATGGAGGTAACAAACTACCCCCTTCCAATTTATTACTTTAACTAATTGAAAGTAATTATTTCCCGTGAAAATATGTTAAATTACCCTGATAAATCCATTGCATCCACTTCCTTCAATAATGACCACTACCTTAGCTTAGCTTCCTTTTATAAATAAACTTGGGAAACTCCTTCAATTTTTACCTTGAATTCAAGCATCTTCACTAGATATATAGTACGAATGAATGAATGAATGATGAACCATTATTTATATATCCTTACATCCTTCTTCACCACGTTAATTATTATCCATGCATGTGTCATGTGTTTATGTGAATGTGTGATCACTAAACATTTGAGTTTGAATGGGGCCCTAAATGTTATTAAATGAAACGTACCAAAAATTATTCAATTAGTGGTGGAAGTATGTACGTACCACCTCATTTTATTACATATGTCATGCTCTTCTTCTTTCTAGTAATTGCGTGCTATTTAAACAGAGCCCATATTCTTTGTTGTTTGTATTGTAAGTAAGAATATATATGAATGATATCACGATATGTAATTTATCATATCAAGTAACATTAATGACTACATATAATAAAATGATATACGTCTATTCTCTGATTGTTAATTTATCTATACAGAGGTTATGATAATGAAAATAATCTTTAATGTAATAAAGTAATAGAATTATGCGTAACGTGACATCATGTATTTTTCATTGAATTAAATTACATAATGTCACATCATAAAATCGATTTAACATTATTCCTCAAATGTTAAAAAATAAAAGTCTCATTTACATTCAAAGGGCGTTTAACATCCTATATTGTATAAAATTTACCCAATTTTACCTCATTTACATGGCTACATTTTTCCACTTAAAAGTTGTTCAAAACTAATAAAGATTGAAATAGGTATCCGCAAAATTCCTACTAAAAAACTTCGAGTTAAGAGATAATTTAATTTAATTAAGGAATCAACTACATATAATATGAAAATAGAATCGGCTTAACGGTTGACTCTCTTGTTTTTAATAATTAAGCTGATTCAAGTAGTTACGGACGTTTCATAATTTCATTAAGTACAACTAATAAGTCAACCAAATGACTAAATATAACCCCTACATTGTGATCACTACTTGTCTACTTAGTTATGGATCCAATTAGTGTCAACTAAATGAACTAATAGTAAAAATCTCAATTATTTTATATGACTTGCACGCATTATGGAAATAATTTTGTACCCACGCTTTATCTATAACCAACGTTACCAATTTTACTTTGGCTTAAATTAAAATTAAAATTTTGAGCTTAAACTCTACTTGGTTTTTTTCTTTTTTGGTCAAAATTATATTATTAAATTATATTATTTAAACATATACTTCCTTCGTTTTTTTAGTTGACACAGTTTGACTGTAACACTATTCGCACAACACGCTTTGACTGGTTTGTTTATAGATACGATAAAGCATATATATTCATGTGAGATCATGTCTGAATTTTTCTACTCATATTAATATCTTTAATTATCAACATTGTAAAATTAAAAAAAATGGATATTAATATGAAAACATGGATAAAAAATATGGAAATCATGTCTGAATTTTTCTACTCATATTAAAAAAATAAAAATAAAATAAGTATCTGGGGGTATAATTGTCTTTTCAAGTATCAGTGGAGGGGTATATGCGTCTTTTCATGTACTAGTTGAGGGGTATATGTGTAATTTCCTCACCAAATAGTAAAAGTAAGTTGCAAATAGTTTTTGGACAGCTCACCAAAAGTATTGAATAAATGACCCTGCTTTTCCCATATATTTACAAAAATGTCATTAGATTAACAAAAATTCGTTTATCGGCAGATTAATTTGTATTTTCCTCATTTTTTTTTTCTTTTATCTAATCTTATTTTGTCAAAATTGTAATTCGTATACACATAGTATATAAGATGGGCGCTGAATGTGTGCTTTAAATTTCCAAAAAAAAAAAATGTACAAGAAGGATCATATTGAAGGAGTATATAAAAGGTAAAGACAATCGATGCGTATCGACAATTTAGCTAATTTAAGTTAACACCAAGACTTGTAATGTTGATTGTTGAGATGAGATAATGTAACCAACAAACTGGCAAAAAGATTTGATCAACGAGATATATAGTTGGCACGAACACGAAAACTATTAAAAATCAACTCGAAGCACGACCGGAATTGTTTAATGAATCATTAAGCGTACAATTAGTCAAAAAGTACGGAAATTCCAGTTACTAATAACAGATGATTGATGATTGTAACGCGTAATATCAAAAGTTTAACTAACTGGCGTCAATAATTGGCACCGTCCTATGCGTTGCTTCGGGGATGTTGTGCAGCCGTACCCGTACATGCGCAATATAATACTCTCTTTCACTCAACAACATACGACGCTGCGAAGAAGCCTCTTATAACTTGTTATTGTGAAATTCAGGTGATGACAATGAAATTACTCTAAAAGTATAAAGCATAGATTGTTAGCTTTTTAAGATTGTTATTGAATGATTTTGTTTTCAATGGATACGAGTGTGAACAACTGAACAAAGTTGTAGCTTTCCAGCAAAGATTTTTGTTGTATAACGAGTTTAATTAGTTAGCTTTCATGTATGGGAAGCTCTCATCAAGGTCACTACGTACTCAGTAGGTCACATTCATTTTTAACAATTTCTTTGTATGATCGAGGTTTAACATTTTCTAAGGCTTTGTCATAGAAAACTATTTTCTTCTTTACGTATATAATTTTCAATGGAAAACATGATTGTGAAAAGGGTTTTCATTTGATTATAAGAAAACTTATGATGAGAAAAGAAAACGTGTCAAAAATATAAGGTGAGACTTGAGTTTTCTTATAATCAAATGAAAAACCTTTTTACGTAATTAGCAAAAAAATAAAGCAAGTATCTCGTTTTGCGTAACGAAAATGTATCGATTTGTGGGAAACTGTAAATATGAGACACTTAAGTTATTTTTTTGCTAATTCCGAGCTCAATTCGGGCCCTTAATAACCCCTAAAACCTTAGCCGGAGATTTTTTAACATGTAAACCGATGAAAAAATTGAATCAGGCTGCAATTTACAATTTATACGAACTTTTGGGCTGCAATTTGCAAAAAAAAAAATTAAATGGCTGCAATTTGCAAAATACGAACTTTAAATGGCTGCAATTTGTAAATTTTCCAAAACATAGCGGAGAAAAAGAATATTGGAAGTAAAATGGAAAAGACACATAAAGGTGAGTAAAAGGAGAAGTGTTGAGTAAAGAGGAAAGAGTAACATACCTTCTTTATATGAGGTTATGGTTTCCTTTTAAAAATAACATTTTTACCTATGAAAAAAATTGTTTTTCTATCCTTTAACAAAAAAAAAAAAAGAAAAGAAATATGAAGTGAAAGAAAAATCATTTCCACCAAAACAAATGTTTTTTTTTTATGGACACGTTGATATACTCCGTATTGCTTTAATTTTGCTTTCTCCAAATTTTATGAAGGTTGTGCTTCCACTTTTCTATGGCATTAAGGCAATGCAAAGTGGTTGTGACAATAAGAGGACAACCTGAAGAATGAAGGAACAAGGGGTAATAATATGTCAAAACCCAAAGCAAATAGTCTTTAAGAACTCTTCAACTGGAATTTTCCAATAATAGCATTGTGCAGATTACAATTTACGAACACTCAGACCCCAAAAAAAAAAAGAAGAAAAAAAAAAGATAGACATATTGTATCTTAGACTAGTTTGAGAGTTGTCGACTTGTCAATCAAGTCTAGACACATCAAGAATAATTAAGGGTAAAATCTATGTATATTACACATAGCTCGACTCAATGAATCAAATATTTTAGACCTCTTCAACTAGCAAGAAGAGGATCACTTGGGATAGCCAGCGGGTGGGTAGCCTTGAGGAGGATAAGCAGAACCTGCTGGTGGGTAGCCTGGAGCAGGATATCCTTGAGGTTGAGGTGGATATCCATGAGCTTGAGGAGGATATCCTTGGGGTGGATATCCTTGAGGCTGAGGTGGATATCCCTGAGGTTGAGATGGATATCCAACAGTGGGAGGATACGGCTGGTCAATCCGAGACATCTGCTGAACTGGGGGCACTGCCATCGGCTGAGGCCCAAACTTGCCATCTCGCTTGTCCATTTCAATCTTATGCTGTGTCTGCAATAATAAGCAACTTGCCACTGGTTATCTAAGTGCGATGAGAATAATAGTAATAAGACATTTCAGTGTACCAGATACGGTGACAATCTTTAGTGAAAACAGTGGATGCTTAACCATAGCAATTTTATTTCTGACCTTGCAACAATAAAAACAAAAGCAGAAGTTGCCTCCCAAAAATGTACTGTAAGATTGTTTTGCTAACAAACTTGTTCTTTGTCACATTTAAAACCCTCCTTATCTCTCACTATCAAGGACTGTATATTTAACTAACGGAGGACCAAGACTCTACATCTCATGACTTTGGCAATGCCTTGTTTCCAATGAATAGTATTGGTCACTTATCACAGTTATCAGCCCCTTGAACTTCCAGAAAGTTCAGCTCATGCTAAACTAACAATCTCACCCTGAGCATAACCACAAACATGTAGGTTTATGTCGTACAAGCCACCTTTACAAAGAACTTGGAACCAAAGCAAAGCTCAATTGCTATATTCAGCATATGAAGTCTATTAGATTTACAGCAAGAACACTAGTCACAAGTCAATACTGCAGATTATTTGTTGATTTAAACAAGACAAACTCTATATTTTTCACTCTTCATGGCTTATGAAGCAAGTCCTTCGTAAAGTAACTAGTAGCTAGAAGTCTATACTCAGACACATTAAGTTCGATGTGTTTGTGAGTGGGTGAGTTGATTTGGGGGGTGAGGAGCAAAATAGTGAAAACTTTAACAGTGTGGTGTCTGGGTACACCTGCGAGTTAAATGAACACAGAACACCTGCAAGTATGTGTACCCAAGTGTTTTTTTTTTTTTTTTTGGCACTCATTTACCTTTTTTCACCCAGTTGGGGAAAGCTTCAACGAACAGGAAATTTAAAACTAATTACACCAAATCCCCAAAACAAATAAAAAGAAAAGGCACAGGAAGGTTTATTACAAGACAGCCATGAAAGGAGAAAGAGGTGCTTTCCAGCTAGATCAAATGACGATTGGAGGCAACTTTTCCAAGTCAAAGGAGCTTGAAGAAAGATTATAGGCAGGATTGACAAAAATAAATGAAACTCCTTATGTTTGTATGCCTAACTTGACTAGATTTCCTTTTATATTCCTTCTAGCGACATGAGGCAATATGGCTTTACGCGCATATTATTCCAAGGCAAGATGTTATATGGCCATGTGACGTTGCTTTCTCCTTGGACAATGCCATATATTTCGAAGAGTATTGGACTGAGGCCAATGTCATCTTTTAACATTGTGCTTGAATCGGCACACTGTCCAACATTTATAAATGTGGATGAATGCCCGTAATGAGAAGAGCAAAACTAATGCTAGAAGGAAAGAGTAAAGTGAGTGGCCCGTTTGTAAGGGTTCTCTAGCTAGTGAAGCTACCGCAGAACCATATATTCCGACGAAGTCAAAGAGTAACAAAGAGCGTCTTGGAGGTAGAAGGCTCCTCCAAATAAAAAAGTGCTTGGGTCCAAAATCCCAAGAAAATGTTTTTGAGACCCCTATCATGCCTAAGAAAAAGAGCCTACAAGTAAGGGTAAAGAAAGATGGTTTATATAGAGACACGACTCAACCCTAATGGAGTCTGACAGATGGTTGGGGTTACTAAGGGCCGTGAAAGTGGATGTGGAAGAAGATCCAAAAAATGACACAAAAGATTCCCAAAGTAAAGATAGATTAGAATGCTTTGCTTATGATGACTTGGACATTTTACTAATATAGTTAATGCCATTTGAGTGTACTGACAAATTATTAGCAGTATATGCAATTTGAAATGTTGCCTTCAATAAAAATATCTTTTCCTTTTTTTAAGTAATCCAAGTCTGGATGTCAGATCGCAATGGAAGAAATCACGAACTGTCTGACGCTCAGGAATAGATCATGGGATCACAGGTCCATATCTGACAATCCTAAATAGATCTTTGTTGAGTTTCAAAAGAAAGAGAAGGTTTAAATGAAAGAAAATGCTCCATTCCTAGCCAATTAGCCATAGAAAGGGACCCTTGATCATGGGATTTCATGGTAATAAGTTGCATTTGCTAGGCTGGTTCAGACAGCTGATAAATGTGAGCGAGGTTGTCAAAATCAAAAGTGCCTTGTGACTATTTTGGACAGAAACAACTTTAAATCTATGTTGTTGGTACTAAATTTGTGCTTATTAGTACCCAAACTAAGTACCAATACACTTCTTTATTGGTTCCAAATTAAATTAATGGTACCAAATACCAATTAAGCGCATCAATTTAACTAATGGTACTCATTAAGCGCATTTTCTGATAGGCGCCAACAAAGAAGTATATTGGTACTTAATTCAGGTATCAATAAGCACAAGTTTAGTATAGCAACCTTATTGGTACCACTCAAGGTTGCTTGCGTCCATTATAGACCAATCCACTTTTGACTCCTTGTATTGTATGTCAGAATATCAGACCAACTCAAAACAAGCATGTAATTCAAAAGACAGCATAATCTACTTCACCCTGTCACAAGGCTTAGTGTAAGGTATGCGTTGTTGACCATATCCATTTATACAACTTGCATTCCCACGAACTAAAATGTGATGGATATTTTAGAAGTCACTTAAGCATACCAGTAAGTCCATGATACTTTAATAAAAGTTGATGACTGCTTACCTGCATACACGCACAGACACTGCACACAAAAAAAAAAACCAAATCAGGTGGATATTCACTAGTCGGATTAAGAAGAATAAGGAGGAAGAGACTTACGTGCAGTAAACCAAATCAGAAAGGCAATTCAACAATTGAGATGCTTCTTGGATTTCTTGACTTCCCACAATCATTGCTACTATGGAAAATATGCATGCAATTTGGTTCAGGCAGACCATAAAACCCTACCATAGAACGCATGTTAATAATGGGGAAAAAAGATAAATGAACATTAAGGACTAGTTTGGAGAAGCAGAGCAAGGGAAATACAATTATGCAGTTATCACATTGAGTTGTCTGTATGTTGAACTCATCCTGTAACATAAATCGTGTGGAGGCCACAGAATTCCCAAAGCAGAGAAAGACCTGTAAATCAAAGGCCGCAGAGATAGTAAGGAACCATAATGCAACTGTTTCACCAAGTAGCTAATCCACATAATAAAAGCAAGAAGACAGACGTAGAAGCTGTTGCCAATTAGTTAAATGTCAGTGGTTAATTGGTTATCAAACAAACAAACCAAGACTGAGTATAAGGTATGGATGACAAAGGGAGGTTCCCTTCCGCATATGATGTGTTGAGCTTGTAAGTAACTGAAATTCAGTCATCACAGCAGGAGACAGCAAGCATTTATCAACAAAGATTAAAGAACATAAAAGAAACAGCCAAAAAATCAAATTGGTGACCATACAGCTTTTAGAAAGAGTACATAGAAAAGGGATGGGGATGGCAACAACCCCATCAAAATTAGCAAGAATGTGGAGGATGCACCTCTGACTAATTGGACAAGAATAAAACCTGGTCAAGTGACACCACATTTTTCTTTTCTTACCATAAAAATCATTGTCACAACATTTTGATCAAAGGGAGGAGGGTGGCAAAGGACACACCGACACACGCCAAATGCAAAATTCAATTCTTGCTCTAAATCCCAACCCAAACCCTTTAAATTAGCAAGACTTTGGAGGATGCAACTATGACCAGATGGACAGAATAAATCCAGGTCAGGTGACACCACATTTGTATTTTCATTGGCCACACCCAATTCGCTTTAATTTTGGAGGGATGGTCTTTATTCAAGGAGGGAAGATCCCTTCCCCCAACCTCTTATCCACATAACTTCCCTTTCCCTTCTCTTCCTTTCTCTCCAATTTCTCTTATCCAAACAAAGTGTTGAGGTGAAGCGACTAGTACCTATACTCCAATTGACACTACCCATCAAACACAAATGTTAGTAGGGTCAGAATTGTGTTCATTATTCCAAAGCAAATGGAAGGTTGTAATGTTGTATATTTAAAAGAAAAAGACCCATGAAACATAAGTATTTGAACAAAACCATGAGCTAGTGGTAAAACCCCCTTATACTTGATTCCTAGGGACTAGTACCTAAAACCATTTCCATTCAACTTTGCTAGCTTTATTTTATCAATAAAAAAATTTGTAGCTCCCTGATCCCAAGGCCGCCTCTCACCGCCATTTGCGATCAGCCACAACCCTCTTCTGCACACCCCTCTTATTCTTCTTTTATCTTCTCATCCATGTCACATCAAAGTAGCAAACAAATTGGATAGGGGAGAGAGGGGGGGGGGGGGGAGGGGTAACCAGCACCTTCCTCTTTATCTGCCTACTGTATCATCCTGTCAAATTTCTATGCTCTCCCAAATTATATTCAATTTTACAATGGGGAATTGGAAAAGAGGCATAATATATATCATTTCACAAAATCAACTCTCTTGGTTAGTAATTTTCTCTTTCAGAGTAGGTGCATAAAACTAAAGTGGTAATTCTACACTGAATAGCATGGTAATGAGGCCTAAACTGCTCTTAAATGTTGCCTTTATTGAGATCAATAGGTAATTTATGCACTAATTATGTCAACATCTTGGTTAGATTAAATTGAAGAAAACTTAGCTTAGAAACATATAATTGTCTGAACAGGAGGGAAATGTTTCATAAGCAGGGAGAAAGGAAAAAAAAAAAGATAGACACTGCCATTCTACCAACCCATTTTGCTCTGTGCTAGAATTAACCAAACTAAAAAGAACAGAGACAGAGAGGAAGGAATTAAAGGAGTGAGGGATGCAGAGTTAACAGTTCAGCTATTAAATTAAGCACATCCACTGTACCTCAGTTGCAAGACAAAATTCAGGGCATTTGCTTTCACCACACCGACCACTGCAAGGCATATAACCTGCACAACATACATATCTACAAGCAAAAGAAAAGTGTGTTAAAATCAACTTCAACGTACTACCTCTGTTCCATGAAGTTCTATCCACTTAGCATTCTGCATTTTATCTTTCTTAGCAAATTACAGCTGTATATACTTCTTCCGTGTTTCTCGATGCATCACTTTCATGAAAGGGAAGTTTCAATCAAGATTTATCACCTTTTTTCCCCTCTTGGGTAAGTTTTTGCTTGTGAAAACAGCCATTTGTCTTTACTAACCTTTCCGATTTCTTAAAACATTGTCCCTTTGGTCCCCACTACCCCTCTCAATAAACAACCCCTAAATCCATTAAATATTTCACCATAAATTGCCAAGGAGACCGTGAAATCCTAAGCGATGCATCAAAAAGTTAAACGGAGGAAGAATCATTTTATGGACCTTTGGCCCATACAATCCCTTTTCCTTAAAATATATTAAGCCCCCAGCTTTAGCTCCTCTGCATAAAGTACTTCATAGTAAACAAACCAAATGGTCTTCAAAAGTAACAACCTCTTATTGCAAAAAACTGCATGTTTACAACAAATGGGTAGAAGTCGTAGAACTTCATAGAGCGAAGGTAGTATTTCTTTTCAGGGAAGGGAATTTTTTATATACACTTAACAAAATAATTAACAGCTGCAAAATATATACTCACCTTGACATGTCATTGTAAAGAGCACGTTTACGCAGCATATATGACACACATGGAGCACTATAAATAGAACCAAAATAAATCAGCAATACTACTGTAAAAAACTTAACATACATGATAAAGAGAGATTAGCTTTGACTCGACTAATACATGTTGAGCGTGCATATAATAAGGACATAACATTATGTGCTCCGACGAAAAAAAAACTAAAGTCCATCATAACATTCATAAACTAAATCAATTTATAGATTTCCTAAACTTCAAATTAGAAAACCTCCATCTGCTAAGTGCTAACTAAGAAATTAACAAGCTCTCAACCTCTAGAAGTTTAATTTAATATTAAATTCAAAAATATCTGATGCAAGCTTGATTGTTGACAGTATATGACCTCTTTTGACATTTAGTAATTCAAAGACACAATATATATTGATCATTAGCCATACATGAAGCTTCCCGTTTAGAATTTTTCCTTTCTCCCACTATCTTAATGCTGCATTTGGTTAAAAGGATTATCGTTTTAGGAAAACTAATTTTTCCAATTTTCCTTTGTTTGGTTTGTAAGTGGATGAAGATAACTTTCCAGGGTTATTATAGTTTTTCTAAGGGTGGGAAAAGCATTCCTGGTTTAAGAAAGGAGTGCTACATGTGCTTCCCTGACTTACTTTTCTCCACCCTTCCATTTCTAATTCTTCATCTCCCTTCTTCCTTTCCTCTCTTAATTTTCAAGCAAAGAACCGACAAAGGATAACTAATCTCCATTGCAACAATATTCAATGGATTAAAGTTAGTTTGATTTGTTTCTTTTAAATCACACAACATAAGTGATAAACTACTTAAGAAATTTCAGCCTAAGAGATTCCTTCTAGAGATTACTTTTTTATTGGGAGTAACTACTATAACTAAAAATTCTGTTTACTTTTTTAGATCCTCACTAATCTGGCACAGCTCATTTTGATGTTACAGATGAAGCACAAAATAAAAATCAAGCATCTCCTTCCAAGTTCTACAAATATCAAGGGTCTACTTGAGATTGCAAAATATTATGTTTTTTTTTTCCAACTCCCGGTCTTCCCTACACAATTACATCGTCTATAAACTACTCGAGGCATTTTGAAGCCATACTTGATGCAAGCTACTAGTATATTCAATCACATGATATCCTAATTATGATCAACTGAAAACTATCCAAAAATAAATAAAAAAAAAAAAAAAAAAAAAGCAAGTGGAACATTTCATAAGCATTCTATGTCAAATTACAAATCTGGCAATCAAAATTCATTTAAAATGCAAGGTTCTAATACGGAGCATATCAACTGAAACTCAAGACCAATTTCAGTTGCAAAGCACAAAACTGCCAATCAAAATTCATTTTAAACGCAAAAAATCTAATTACCAGCTGAAACTTTCGACCAATTACAGTTACAAAGCACAAAATTGACAATCAAAAATTCAAAACTCAATTAAAAACCTACATTTCAGTACTTCTTAAAACTGAAAACCTAATCAATCATCTCGAATAAACCGCAAAGTCAACAAGCAAAATCATCCACATCTCGTCAAACAATCACTAAATACACTAACAACACTTAAATTCAACTAATCAGCAATTGAGAAATTAGCGGATCAAAGAATTTACCAGAACAACGACAAACAGCAATCTGCAACAAAATCAAAAAATTCCAAAAAAAAAATAAAATCAGAAAACAGTGATTTCCACAGTGAAAATCCAAAGTAATGAAAACTATTGATGAATTGAAAAAGAAGAAGAAAAATAATCTTACAAGGAGTATCAGCTTGAACAGTGCGAAGAAGATCAGCGTGCCAGAGATTCCGGAAGTTCTGCCGAACCTCCATTTTCTGTATATAATCCTGCGACACCATTTTTACGACTCAGAGTTCTTCGATCTACAGAAAATTTTAGAGCGAGAAAAAGAGAAAACCCTAAAATTTTGATTTTTTTGAATGGAGTGAAAATGAATTTTGAAGTTTTTGAATGGGCAGGTAAGGTAGTTTGATAAAGAGATGACGAAATAGGAGGCTTTGTTTTGTGAGTGGAGTTCCAAAACAAACTAACGTAATTTATCAGGAGTCAAACTCCGTGTTGACTGGAATACTTTTCAAAATCTGTCCGTTTTAATTGCTCTTTTTTTTCTTTTTTTTTTTTTCCTTCTATTCCAAGTTTCCAACTTCCAACTACAGGTTACTTAGTAATGGTAGATTGACAATTGATTCAATTCTGGAGTGCGAGATCAAGTCCTCAAGGAATTGACAAATCACATCCGATAATATTTACTGTCTTATGGAGTATGGAGTAGTCGATTTTGAGTAATAATCACAGATCTATAGATCAATCTTACTATCGAAATGTGGAGTACTTACAATCGTTGCTACTTTGTATTTGTTCATGATTTTGTACTCCGTATTATTTAGTATTGATGAGGAAAATAAGTACTCTGTAAAATTATGATTCTCTAAAAAAATTTAAGTTTAAATCAATGGTTATAAACAACTTAAATTTCATGTCATTTGACGCATTTCAAGGATTTTTTATTTATTTTTTTCCAAACTATCACAAAGCTTAAATCATTTTACATAATTAATACTTCGTTACTCCGTAAAAAATTAATCTAAATTATCACAATAGATTTTTGCTACGAATTAAAGTACAATGAATTAATATGAAGAGATTAGGGTCTACTATTATTTTGCATCCTTCTTTCTTTGCTTCCTTACACTATACGAAGATTGAACTCCTTTGACTAGTACTAATAAAGAACTAAAGAAGGTATACATTGTTTCAAAAAAAATAAAGAAGGTGTACATGATCAATAAGTCACTTTCAATTGGTACAACTACACATGATTCCGAGGTGACAAAAAAAAACATGGTATATATACTATGTATATTGTTTGTACAAGTAGTATATGTGAGTTTTAGACTAGTCTAGAAACTTTTGCTTTTGAAACTTTATTGAGGTTATTAAATTTACGATTTACACTACATTTTAAAAAAATTGCCACTTATTGGCTTCAACATGCATGGGCTTATAGGTCGTGTTTTTTTTTTTTTTTTTTTTTGACAACAGGGCTAACAAAAAAACACAACAAACAAACCTAAGCAAAAAAACTAAAACACAAAATACAGTAAGTGGCGACGACGAGCACAACCCGCACTACAACAAAAGGTTAATTAGTAGCACCAAATTAATAGCACTAATGATAAAATGCTATTATTGTTATCAAATGATAGCACATTATTTTTAAGTGCCGTTAGAAAGATGCTATTAAAATCACCTTAGTTTTCATCCTAGTTTTATATAGTGTTTATTCCTAAACGCGGTTAATTAAGTGCTATCAATTAAAGTGGTTATATATAATAAATAAATAATAAAAAAAAAAAGTATTCCTATTTCTTAGCCTAATTTCCCACCAAACTACTAGTATTAGAATACTAGTCTACTACTCACAATTACCCACGACTTCACTGCTCCCTCCACTTCACAAATTTTTTTATTTTTTTTTTTGTTTTGCCGCTAGAAACTACAGCCCTCAATCCCAATTTCCCCAAATTGAGTTCCCTTCAATCCAAATCCAAATCCCAGTTTCCCTAAATTAATTTAAGAGTTCCCTTCAGTCCAATAAATTGTTGAGCAATTCCTCTTCTCTGGCAAATTGTGGGCAGTTGAGCAATTCTTCTATTTCTGCAAATTGAGCACTTCATTGTCCTCTCTACTGGTGTTTGCGGGCTTCGTTGATTGAAATTATCAATTGTGAGTATTTTTTTCTTATGTAATTGCATTTTTTAAGTTTGAATTTGCTGTTCTTCATGGGTCAATATTCAATGTTTTTGGGTTATGCTGTTTATAGGACTTTTAGTTATGAAATTTGCAATTTTGATTAAGGTTTTTTGAGGTTTAATCTGAATTTGCTAATTTGCATGTTAATAAATTGTGTTTTGTTCCATTTTATTCTGGTTGTTTGATATTTCATTAGGCTTATATGACCCCCATTGCCTATTTAATTGAGGTAGAAGGCTATCATGTGTTCTAGTGTTATATTTTGTTCTTAAAATGGAGAGGATCTGAATCACACAAGGTTCCGTCCGTTTGAGCAGAGTAGATTTGCTGCAGTAACTGAAAAAATTAGGTAGGATTAAAAATTCAAACTTTCACATAATCATAAGTGAATACAACAGAATCTTAGTTTAGATGTTACAAAAAAAAAAAAAAAAAAATCTTAGTTTAGATGTTTAGGGTGCGTGTCTCTGTTGTATATTATAATACATAGTCATTCAATTGACAAGTTTAGTCATTTGGGTCGTTCAACAATCATCAGCTGTGGATCATACATAACTATGTAAGTAGAAAGTATGCATGTAGGTAGAAATGGTTAATAATCAAATTAATTGCAATAAATGGAGAAAAATACACCAGCCAACATGCATAATTATTGAGTCAAAAATCATGAGTCTGTTAACTTGTACAATTTTTTTCATGAATTTATCTAGTCATGTCTATACCATGGATTCACTAAAAGAGTACTAAGTGTAGGATTGGACCAAAGTATCTATGATCATTTGCAATAAATAATTTAATTGGGCACCAAAAATACTTGCACAACTACTAAAACAATAACAAGATACATCACAAACATGAAGTTTCTACTTTGTACACTTTCTAATTTTCTAGCTTGCTCTGAAAAACTGAGTAAAATAAGGGGAAGAGAAACCCGGACCCACAGATGTTGTAATCAATCATCAAGATATCAAATTCACTATTTGCTTAGTAGAGGAGTATTTTTGTTAAATAGTTTCCTAATAAACACTAAAGATAGGCATGGTCCACAATTACTTGTGAAATTAACAAACGATTTAGTCAATGTAAGCAAAGAAGAACATTTGGATACTCTCTAGCATAGTTAGTCTTAAAGTACACGTCTAAGTGTTAGGCACAATCACTTATTAATGATTTAACTCATGGAAATACCAACCTTTAATGAACATCTATGGTTCTTGTATCATAGTATCTTTAGTGACCTGATAAAAATCACTTGTATTATAGTCACTTTGCTACAACTGCCAGCTAATTTAGGAGTTATCATGGATAATGTTTTGTGTCCCTACTTGAATTATTTCTAGTCCATATAGTTTAATAAAGAAAAGTAGTATTAATTGAGTATATACAAATAAACTTGAAAAGAAAAGAGGCTTGGTTATTGTAAAAAGGACCAACACATATGCCTTACACTAACTTGGTTTTCATTATAATCTTAAAGGTAAGTGCATTTAGAATTAGCAGGGCAAAACAAGTGAAAAGTATGGCCACATAATATGCTAATGCACGAATTGAACTTGGAACTCTTTTAGTCTAATTGAAATCTACTCCATGTACTACTATCTTGAATAGCTTGCTATACCTCAATTATTAATAATTATTAAATCATACTTTATTGTATAGTAGAATATAAAAGCGCTTCTATACTCCTACAATTTTTAAGTGTTACAACCTAACCAACACATAGTTTCATGAAAATCAATTGACTTTAATATAAAAGGTTATAAGTGGGTTAGTGGGGTATTATTGTAAGAAAATTTAGCTGGGTTAGTATTTATTGAAAAGTAAAGGACGTGAGAGGGAAAAAAATAGTTTAAAAAAATTAGTAGTGTGTTAAAGAGGCGACCACAAGGAGGGAATTGTTAAGATATGCTAAAAATTACTAGTATCGGATTAAATTTGAATATTACATATATGTATGAAATTAATTGATTTCATTATTGTTTATTTGTTGTTAATTGTGATTAGTACCTCACTCTATTATCTAATTTTATAAGGTTAAAAAGTCCATTAATGACTTTTTTTGAATTCTTTAAGAAATTTCATGGAAAAGGTTATCTTGTATATATACACAAACTATATTAACCTAAATTAGTATAATTATCATTAATTATTCCGATCCTTTTGTTAGTTATCGTAGTTTTACTTTTATGGTGTAGCAATATAAAAATGGATCGGAAATGGATGCTTGCAAGGCGTACTAGTGACGAATATGAACAAGGGGTAGATGAGTTTATTGCATTTGCTATTGAGCATGCTGAAGATCCATCTCGCATTTTGTGTCCATGTGTCAATTGTAACAACATGATCCGACACAATGTCGAGGATGTAAGAATCCATTTGGTGGTTAATGGAATTATCCAACAGTACAAGTGTTGAATAAAACACGGTGAGACATTAGGGGACATACCTTCTTATGTAGATACTGAGATGTATGATGAAATAGAAGATAATTTCCATCTAGGCAATGATCATCTAGAAGAAATGACGCGTATTTTAGAGGAAAACATTGAAGATAGTTCTGAAATGTTTGACACATTATGTAGTGGTGCAAAGACCCCTTTGTACCCTGGTTGTTCTACATTTAGCAAATTATCTGCTGTGCTGAAATTATACCATCTCAAAGCTCGTAGTGGATGGACTGATACAAGTTTTTCGAGCTTACTTGAATTAGTGAAAGAGATGCTTCCTATTGATAATGTGCTTCCGGGTCATATTTACGAGGCAAAGAAGATGTTGTGCTCTATGGGCATGGGGTATGAAAAAAATTCATGCCTGCCCTAATGATTGCATTTTATATCGAAAAGGATATGCCTCTTTAAAAAGCTGCCCTGAATGTGAGGCTCCACGATACAAGGAAAATAATGTGCCAGCTAAGGTTATGTGGTATTTTCCAATAGTGCCAAGATTTAAACGCTTATTTAGTATTGTTGAAGAATCAAAGAATTTGACATGGCATGAAGATGGGAGAAAAAAAGACGGTTTACTTAGACACCCGGCCGACTCTCCACAATGGATCAAAATTAACTGCGACTTTCCTGAATTTGGGGATCAAAATAACAAAGGCACAGGAAATGGAATTGGAGATGATTTGCGTTCAATTGTCGACAAGTTAGAGACTTTTTTCAATTTCTTTTAATGAATATTGGTGCAAAATTCCTCTAAAAAGTGCCAGATTTTCATATTTTTAGGTTGAATGTATAATTCTAAGCTCATTGTCATTTTCTTGTTTTAATTTCTTATATGCTGCTTCTTAAGATTTGGCATGTGAGTTTACTCCTAGATTTCTAATGGTTTTCTAACGAACAATTTGGTAAGAAGATGCCTTGTTGAGTTGTGCAATTATATACCATAGGAGTGCAGACAATACAATATTACCTTTAGTTGTGCAACTGATGTAATGTCAACTCTGGCAGAAATGGTACGGAGTTGGAGAATTATGTAGGAAATGTATAAATAAGGACATAAGTGTAGTGTAGCATCTTTTATTTCATCTACAATGGTCATCTCATCATCGATCTATTACTTGAAATCAAGTGTAAAATGCAAAGGTTAATTAATGCAATTTTCAAGGTGACATAATCAAGTGTGAAATGCAATGGTTAATTATTGCAATTTGGTTGTTATGCAGAGCACTCTTTGGTTTTCGAAGTGAAAAAGGATTGTTAAAGAAGATTAAAATGAGCACCAAGTGGGATACAAGTATATTGTATGACTGTAATTTTGTCATTACGGACTTAACAAACCAGGAGACTCTGAATAGAAACCCACGGAGCAGGGGAATATGGACATTTCAGTTTTTTTTTATAGGTCGATTGTTAATTAAGCAGCTTGTGAGTAAGCAGTTTGAGTAAAGGTAACTTCAAACTTCTTAGAGGTGAGGTATACTTAATTGCATGCATGTTAACTAGCTACAAGCCTACAAGTGGCGTCAATCTCACGTTTCTGCTAGTATGGTCGATTAGTAGTTGTTTGGGTCCAATTTAGTCAGAATTGGGCCTAAGCACTAAATGATCCAATTAAAAGCCCAAGGTCAAGGTTCAACTCTCCAATTGCACAAAAGTCAAAGGTCAGCCCACAAAGCATGCCAATTGGGCTAAGGCCCAACCTCACCATGTATGATGAGGTATAAAAGCCATCATATTGACACATTGATAAGGGGACGTTCAGATTCATATGCTCATTCTTGCATTCAGAAATATTCCACAAAAGCCTCAAGCTACAAACTCTCTTGCATAGTGTCTTCCTTTTACACATTGTACTGACTTTAGCATCGGAGGGGCCTTCCTCGGAAACACCCCCGAGGCTAGTTTACGTGTGTTCACTGTGCAGGAAACCTTCGGCCCAACACAACTTGGATCGAATCCAGTCTTCTCCATTTCAGCGGACCTTCGGCAAGGTCCCATTGTTTTCAACCGAAACAATTTGGCGCCGTCTGTGGGGAAGACTTTCAAAAATCTTTAAGCCAAATTCCTAACCAAGATCATCTTGCAATTATCTTAGCAGCCATGGCTAAGAACCGCAAGAGCAAAAGCCTCCGTCAAGGAGCGGGCGAAAAGCCTAAAACCCCTACACCATCGCCCTCGCCGGACCGGAACTCTCCCAAGGGTGCCGGCTCGGGGGGAGGATCATACAAGGAGGATTCCCTATCTCCTATAATGCATGACTCTCAATATAGGCCGGACCACTCTCGGTCTAGCAGGGGTCAGTCTGATCATAGGACATATTCAGTGTCCCAAAGCCAACCATCGGCTGCACGGCCTCATTCCCACACTCGGCCGGGGACCCCTTTGACGGGGCCCAGTTCGGAAGAGGTGGCAAGAGCGCTGGCAGTACTCATGGAGGCAATGAGGGCACAGAATATGCCACCGCCTCGTGATCGAACTCCTCCGCATACCCGGCATCAGCGGAGGAAGTTAGACCATGACGGTGGGAAGCTTCCTTCCTTCCGGGAACTGGAAGAGTGGGAGGAGGATTCTTGGAAAAATGAAAAACAGAGGAAAAAGAACTCTCAATTATTTAAAGGATCCTCATCCTCAAGACCAGCAGCGCATAAGAGCAGCAGCTCAGCTTCTCGGCCAGAATCTACTCGCCGGGAACCTGAGACTGTTCGCAGAAGCGTCCTTGACCGACTCGGCGGCCAGGAACCGAGCGTGCGTAGTCGCCTCTCGTTCCCTGCAGCCGAGGCCCAGACTTCCCAGCCAGGGACGAAAACCACTCCTACCTCTCTAAGAGGGCGGAGCGCGGTCCCTTCGGCCAGGAACAAGGGCAAGGCCATTATGCTACCCGCTAGTTCACTATTCGAGCAATGGATACTGGAAGAGCGCGTACCCACGGTTAAAATACCATCGCATATCACATATGACGGGACCACGGATCCGAAGGACCACGTGGCCTCGTATGAGACTCATATGCATCTTTGCCCCAGATCCGAGGCGACTTGGTGCAAATATTTCCCAACCACTCTCAAGGGGGTCGCGCAAGCGTGGATCTCCAAGGGAGTAAGGCAAGGCTCCATAACAGGTTGGGATGATCTGTCCTCCAAGTTCAGGAGCAAGTTTTCCACGGCAAACCGCCGAGAGAAGACTACCGCAGAGCTCATGAGTCTGCAACAGGGGGAAACCGAAAGCCTCCGAGACTACCTGACCCGTTTCAGTAACGAGTCATCAAGCGTCTCCCAGCTGGACCAGGGGCTAGCTGTTTTTGCAATGCAGAATGGCCTTCAGCCAGGAAAATTCCTAGACTTCATGGTCATGCATACCCCGCAGACCTTGGAGGAAGCTCTTAGTGCTTCGGATAAGTTCATCCGAGCCGAAGAATGGAATAAAGCAAAAACCCAACCTCAATCCGGGGGAGGGAAACAGAGGCAAATACCCTTGTCTGAAGGCCAAGGCCATAAGGCAAAGGGAAAATCAAAGGCTCCGGAGCCATCTTTGGCCAACGACCTAAAGAAGGACAGGTTTGCCTCATACACAGGCAGATACGAGTCCTACACTCCGCTCTCTCTTCCACGCGCCAAAATTTACAGTGTGACGAAGGAGGAGCAGAGTTACCGAAAGCCGAGACCACTCCCAGAGTGGTATCAGCGAAAAAATAAAAATCAGTGGTGTGAGTTCCACGAGTCTTCGGGCCACAACACTGAGGAGTGTATCCAGCTGAAGGACCAGATAGAGGACATGGTCCGGAAGGGATACTTGAAAAAATACATCGCGGATCACCGCGAGAAAAAAGAATCCGAGAGGCTAGCAAAGGACCCTCGGCAGGACCTTGATTTCCCCCGGAAAAACAGTAAAAAACCGGAGGGGAAATTCCCTCCGATCAATGTTATCTCGGGAGGAATATACTCTCGGAGGGAGCACAAGCGTCACCTTAGAGCTTTGACTCACCAGGTGAACAACGCTGACATTCAATCTCCCCAGTCGCCGGTGCCGAACATGACGTTCACAGCCGCCGACTGCCGGGGGATTACGTTCCCTCACGAGGATCCGTTGGTGATCATCGCCACGGTGGCCAACCACGACGTCAGTAAGGTCCTTGTTGACGGTGGCAGCGGAGCAAACATTCTGTTCCGAAAGGCCTACAACCAAATTAAGCTGAAGCCCAAGCACCTTACGCCGGTACCCTATCCGGTATCCGGGTTCAATGGGGCTTCAACTTATCCAGATGGGAAGGTGACACTTCCTGTCACCATCGGTTGCGATGAGGCAGCCCGGAACGTCATGATTGAGTTTTTGGTCATCGACGCTCCTTCAGTGTACAACGTGATTTTGGGGAGACCCATAATTCACGAGATCCAAGGGGTCGTCTCAACTTATCATCAGCTGATGATTTACGTCTCAGACGCCGGCTTCCCCGAAAGGATACAGGGCAACCAAAAGGACGCCCGAAGGTGCAACTACCTCAAGCCATCCAATAGTCGCCCAGATGACGACAAGGATGAGGAGGAGAAAGAAAAAGAAAGAGAGCCAAGCGCAAAAAAGCCGAAAGGCCTAAGTGCTTCGTCCCAAGGATCCGTGCCCAGAGAAAAAGGTCCCGAAAGGGAAAAGGTTGACTCTTCAGCTGAGCCGCAAGACTCAGAGAGCCAGCCGAAGAACACAAAGACTGGGACACCTGCTGACATTGGCAGCAGACCAGATTCTGAAGAGTCCAGTCCATCGGCAATGGACATGGACCAACAGACTGAAACAGTTGAGTTGGCCGAAGGAGATGCTGAGAAATGTGTAACAATCGGGATGGACCTTGATCCTAACACCCGTTGTGAACTTATTCAGCTCCTTCGGGATAACAGAGATGTGTTTGCTTTCTCGGCAGCTGATATGCCCGGGATAAGTTCAGACCTCATCTCCCATAAGCTTAATGTTGACCCAGCGTGTCGACCAGTTAAGCAAAAGAAGCGGAATTACTCCGCCAATAAGAACCGAGACATCGCAGCCGAAGTCAAAAAATTATTGGAGGCAGGGTTCATTGAACCTTGCCAATATCCGGAATGGCTGGCAAATGTGGTGATGGTTCAGAAGCCCAATGGTACCTGGAGGATGTGCGTTGACTTCACGGACCTAAATAAGGCTTGTCCAAAGGATTTCTATCCCTTGCCAAGAATCGATCAGCTAGTCGATTCGACAAGTGGCCATGCCTTGCTTAGTTTCATGGACGCATTCTCGGGGTATCATCAGATCTTTATGCACCCCGACGATCGAGCCAAGACAGCATTCGTCACGAACGCTGGGGTGTATAATTACAAAATGATGCCCTTCGGATTGAAAAATGCGGGGGCAACCTATCAAAGGCTGGTGGATCAAGTTTTCGCCGATCAAAAGGGCCGAAACATGGAAGTCTATGTTGACGATTCGATCGTCAAAAGCAGAAAACTAGAGGACCATGTAAAGGACCTGGCTGAAACTTTCGCCACCTTGAGAAAGCATCAAATGAAGCTGAATCCGAAGAAGTGTGTCTTCGGCGTGAAGTCAGGGAAATTCCTGGGTTTCATGGTCAGCAAAAGGGGGATTGATGCCAATCCCTCTAAAGTCAAAGCGGCGCTCGACCTTCCTGAGCCGAAAACGAAGCGGGATGTTCAGCGGCTCACCGGAAGAATGGCAGCCCTCTCGAGGTTCATTTCCAGAGCTTCGGATAAGGGGTTACCCTTCTTCAAAGCCCTGAAACTCCCGAAAACAAAAGAGCTTGTTTGGGAGGAAGAGCAAAAAGACGCCTTTCAACAGCTTCGGGAGCATCTGGCTCAACTCCCAACGCTGGCTAGCCCAGTTGAAGGAGAAACTCTATACCTATATGTGGCCGTTAGCCCGGCCACCATCAGCGCAGTATTGCTGAGGGAAGAGAGTAAGAGTCAGCAACCGATTTATTTCGTCAGTCATACACTGACGGATGCCGAGACCCGCTATCCTCTACTCGAGAAAGTTGCTTTCGCGGTAGTAGTAGCTGCTCGGAAGCTGAGGCCCTATTTTGATTGCCATCAGATAGTGGTCTTAACTGATCAGCCGTTGGAAAAAGTTCTTGGCAAGGTTGAAAAATCCGGTAGGCTAGCCAAGTGGGCTTTTGAGCTCACCGAATTCAGCATCAGCTACCGTCCGAGGGCTGCCATTAAGGCTCAAGCCCTGGCGGATTTCTTGGCCGAATGCTCATACCAAGAAGTGCTGGACAGTGAAAAGAAAGTCTGGACCGTGTTTACGGATGGGTCTTCCACCGAAAACGGTTCGGGGGCAGGAGTAGTGATAACTTCTCCCGAAGGCAAATCCTTTGAGTATGCACTAAAATTTTCTTTTAAGGCCTCGAACAATGAAGCCGAATATGAGGCAGCAATCGCCGGCCTACAATTATGCATCTCCTTGGAAGCCGATCATGTCTGCTTAAAAACAGACTCTCAGCTAGTTGCATATCAGATCAGTGGCAGCTATGAGGCCAAAGAGCCCTCCATGATAGCTTATCTTGCCAAGATCAAATCAGTCATTGCAGAGCTGAAAACTTTTGAGGTTCAGCTGATCCCAAGGGGTCAGAATACTCAGGCCGATGCACTCTCCAAACTTGCTAGTTCATCTTTTACCGAGCTGAACAGGTCTGTATATGTAGAAGTGCGTCGAGTAAGAAGTGTCGACGAAGCACCTGAAGTGTGCTGCGCTGACCCAGAGCCTAGTTGGATGGAACCCATTTTAGCTTTTAAGCTTCGGGGAGAAACTCCTGAGGACAAAGCTTTGGCCTCCAAAATGAAGAGAACCAGCTCTAGGTTCATTGTCTTCAGGGGGGAACTTCTGAAAAAGTCCTTCTCAGCCCCATTGCTGAAATGCGTGGGACCAACAGATGCAGATTATATCCTGCGGGAGATTCACCTCGGCATCTGTGGGAACCACATTGGGGGAAGAACCTTAGCCCACAACGCATTGAGGGCCGGATATTACTGGCCCACCATGATCGCAGATGCTAAGGAGCTGGTTCGGAAATGCGAAAAATGTCAAAAATATGCTCCAGTTATCCATCAGCCAGCAAGGGATCTTCAGCCGATCCTTAATCCACTCCCGTTTGCCCAATGGGGACTGGATATACTGGGACCATTTCCAGAGGCTGTGTACCAGAAAAAATGGCTGATAGTTGGTGTCGACTACTTCAGTAAATGGATCGAGGCCGAAGCAGCCTCGAACATTACAGAGCAAACTGTCAGAAAATTTATCTGGCAGAATATCATCACTCGCTTTGGCATCCCGAGAGTATTTGTCTTCGATCATGGGAGGCAATTTGACAACTTACCGCTGAAGCGATATACAGATCAGTTCGGCATAAAACTGGCATTTTCAGCAGTATGCCACCCGCAGAGTAACGGACAAGCCGAAGCAGCAAATAAACAGATCTTAAGTGCCCTCAAGAAGAGGGTGGAAGATCAAAAGTCCAAATGGCTAGAGGAGCTCCCTGGAACCCTTTGGTCCCTTCGGACAACTGAAAAAGAGGCAACGGGCCACTCACCTTTTGAACTGGTGTATGGTGCCGAAGTCGTCCTTCCAGTGGAAATTGGCTCGGAGAGCCTTCGAGTGCACCATTTCTCGGCTGAGAATGAGCGACTGATGAGGGAATCTCTCGATTTCCTCGACGAAGTAAGAGACTCAGCTCGAGATAAAATGGCGGCCTATAAGCAGAGAGTCAGCAAATTTTATAACCGAAGGGTCCATGCAAGGCCTCTCAAAATTGGAGATCTTGTCCTTCGGAATGCTGCTGCAGTTCAGAAAGGCCGAATCCATGGGAAACTCTCAGCTACATGGGAGGGACCTTATGAAATTTATGATGAGCTTCAGCCAGGGACATACCGACTTCGGCAGTTGGATGGAACTGAGTTGAAAAATCACTGGAACGCTGATGTACTGAAAAAATATCATGTGTAAACCCTTCGGGGCAGAACAATCTTTGTAAGTACATTTTGAACTAATGAAAGGCCTTGGAGCCGCCATTTATATAAATATTTACAATTTATCCTTTCAAAATTTTCTTTGTTCTATCTACTCTTTAAGGGTTTTTTATTCAGCCTCGTCTGAAACCTTCGCCTTCGGGTAACTGGGCTTCAGATTGCTGACAAAACACGTCTTTTTAAAGAACACCGGTCTTTCAGCTGAAGTCAAACTTCAGTAAGACTTGTTCTCCAAAGACATGAGTCCATGGACAAATCTGGGATATTGCCTTAACTGAGCCTTGTATCCCAGAGAGCCATTATCCGAAACATTGCCTTAAGTTGGCCCTGTGTTTCGGGTATCCATTTTTCAAAGATAGACAGAAAATCAAGGATAACAGCAACAGTTGAAAATTTTTAAATCAGCCTCGTCTGAAACCTTCGCCTTCGGGTAACTGGGTTTCAGATGGCTTACAAAACTCGTCTTTTTAAAGAACACTGGTCTTTCAGCTGAAATCAAACTTCAGTAAGACCTGTTCTCCAAAGACATTAGTCCATGGACAATTCTGGGATATTGCCTTAACTGAGCCTTGTATCCCAGAAAGCCATTATTCGAAACATTGCCTTCAGTTGGCCCTGTGTTTCGGATATGCGTCTTCTTTAAGAACGCTGGTCTTTCAGCTGAAGTCAAACTTCAGTAAGACTTGTTCTAAAGAGGTTAGTCCCAGAAAGCTAATATCCCAAGCATTGCCTTCAGTTGGCCCTGTGTTTCGGATATCCAACTTTCAGACAGTCAATCTTCAGTAAGACTTGTATCCCAGAAGCATTGCCTTCAGTTGGCCCCGTGTTTCGGATACCCATTTTGAAGAAGTTCAGAAATTGCTTATTCAACTGAAGTCATACTTCAATTTCTGTGGGGGCAAGAAGCACTCAGTGCAACTATGTTCGGCAGAGTTGAAGAAAAGAAACAGTAAAGCATTCAAAAATAAAGCAACTGAAGAAAAGAGCATTAGATTAATATTTCATGCTCAAAAATTGAGCTACAAGTTCAATAGTTCAGTATCGGCAGCCGCCCACAAGCGGAAAATAACAGCTGCCGAAATACGTACATAAGCAAAAAAATAAAACTGCTGTACGACAAGGCAAGCTGAAGCAAAAAACAAGGCAAAAAACTCAGAAAGCGGCAAGTCTAAAGTTAAGCACATGATGAACCGCAAGATTCTGAAGACGACTGCCCGAGTTCCTATGCTTCAGCCGGAGGATCAGACTGATCAGCGTTGAGCCCCATGGTGGCCTCAGCCCCAGCAGCAGAAGAAGCGGGCTTTGCACTTTGCCGAGCCTCCCTTTCCCTCTGCTCAGCTTCCAACTCCAGTCTTTCAGCTTCCTCTTCGGCTTCCTCAGCCTTAAGAATTTCAGCTTCGGCTGGAGTTGCATACTTCATGTGAGGGTCTTCGGGATTCTGGACCCACTCAGCACATTTAGACCAGTCCAGTTTCGGCTCAGCATGAAGGCAGACTCTTCGGCATACTCGGAATCCGTTTCTGAAACCCATCTCATATTCCTCTTGGGTATAAACACGGACTTTGAGTAAAGCCTCAGCATCAGCCAGCTTCTTCTGGGTCTCCTCCAAGTCTTCCTTGGATTTCTTCAGCTCATCAGCGACTTGGGAGGAGGAACCTTTCAGCTCATTCAGCTCTTGCTGAATTTGGAAAGCCTTTGTCTGAGCCTGGGCCACTTCAACTTTCTGGATCAGCAATTGATCCTCAGCCTCTTGGAATTTAGCTCTTTGGGCTTCAGCAGCAGCAGCAGCCTCTGAGAGTTGGACGTCTTTGGCCAGGAGCAACTCTTCAGCAGCCATTCGGCTGGCTTCAAGAGCCTCTAGACGCTGCTGCACTTCAGCTTGTGCAGCAGTTCCTTCTTGAATTCGGCTCTCAACGGCAGCCTTGAATTTGGAGACGTCCACTCCCATATGCTCCTGGAGGAATTTTTCCCCTTCCATCAGTGGGGGAAAAACTTCCTTCTCCATAGCATCGCAGAAGGTTTTCAGGGCTTCGGCAGCTTTTTTCCCGTACTCCTCAACCTTCTGCTGCTTCTCTTCAGCTGCTGCTTGCTTCAGCTTAGCAAGCTTAACTTCCTCTTCAGCCACCTTCTTTTCGTGCACAGCAGCGTCTACCCTATCTTGTAGGGTATCTATCAGCTCTACAGTGAGAGTCTGATTGTGCACGAACTGAAAACAGGAAGACAAAAAAAAATAAAAAAAAAAAAATATATATATATATATATATAAAGAGCTGAATTTCGGAGGAAATGAAGGAAAATTACCTGCATCATCAGCAGTTGGTTAGACCTGGCTGGGTCAGGAACTGATCTGCTGGATTCGCCCATCCCAGCAGTGGCCTTCAGCGACCAGATCCTTGCCCTGTCTACTTCGGACATGCCAGCAAAATTGCCGAAGTAGGCTGCAGCTCCTTCTCGGTTTTGACCCCATATGAGGTCCCAGATGTGATCTGGGATTGGAATTCGGGGGGCCGAGAAACCCATTTCTCCAGAATGCAGAGTCTGGAAAGAAGGGAAGGATGACGATGGAGCTTGATTAGCTTTGGTTGTCTCAGCATCATCCTTCTCAGAGGAGTCAATTACTATGACCTCCTCTTCTTCAGGGGTGAGGACGAAAGCCTCAACCTCTCTTGCGATGTCTGCCGTGAAGCCCTCAGCGCTGGACATCACGACATCCTTATTTTCGTGCTCATCAGCACTCTTCTTCATTTCTTCTTGGACCCCTCCCTTAGGTTCAGGAGTTCTCTGATCCACCTCCATCTCAGGAGGTGGCGGAGGGGTCTTTTGAGGAGATTGGGGTGTTGGCTGGGGAACCCTCGGCGATCCATTGCCTTCCTCAGGTTCCCTTATTGCGACGCCGATGGTCATCGGCCTCTGCTGAAAGTCATGAGGGCCGATGATGGCCATCCTTCGGCGCCTTTTCAGAAGGGGCTGCTCGTCCATATCTGAGTCTGAAGACTCTTGTATTTGGTCTTCGGGACGAACAGGAGCTTTGCCTTCTCTGTGTCTGTTACTCTCTTCAGACTGTAACAGACAGGGGGGAAGAAGAATGTGAGTAAAAAAAAAAAAAAAAAAAAGTTGTCTGAAAGCTCACCGAGGTTTTCAGCAAAGCCTCGTCTTCTTCAGTTGCTCTAGCTGCAGCTTCGGCTTCAGCAGCTCTGGAGGACCCTTCTCCTCCTTCGCAAGCCTCAAGTACCCGTGCAACCTCTTCGGCTGTGCGGGCAGCTTCAGCTTCTTCGTTCAGCAGCTGAAACCAAGGGTCTCTCTTCTTCCACCAAGGCTTCTGCCTCTGATACAGAGCAACAGCCTCAATTTGGAAGTGGGAAGAATCCAGATGAACTTCCCTATGCCTCGGCTCAGTGATAGACGGGGCCCGTTCAGTTACAACTCGCTCTCGGTTAACACCAAGACGAGCGTAGTTAATACCAACGTTGGTCTCGTCCCGCTCTGAAAAAAGGAAAGGGAAAAGTTTAGCTCAGATATGTCGGCACAGCATAAAAAAAGCAAAGCGAGAGAAGAAAAAGAGGTAGTTAAAAAGCCTCGGCCCCAGCCGAAGAAGCTTACCATCCTTAAACTTTCGGCTGAGGCCAACAGCTGCTAGCATGTTCTCTTGGAAAACGTAATGCGTATCGGGGAGCCAAGTCTCCGGGATATGCTGCATTCGACCACTTCCCCCCGGGTTCGGCAGCTTGCCGAAGATATGTTGCTGATCCAGGTTCGGATCCGCCCCGTTATCTGCGGGGGGACCTAGACTTCCCATTTCGGGATCAGGCTCAGCTAAGTACCGGGGAGCGCTGAAGACGCAAGGGTGGCCCGGATCTGTGGGTGCCCTAACCCAAATCCATTGACCTCTCCAGTCCTTGTCTGAAGAGTCATTTGGCCACATGGTCAAGTATTGGGGCCGGGACTCAATCCGATACCACCCAGAACCATGGCTTCCGTGCCCACTTTGAATATTTGGCACTAGCCGATGGAGCTTTCTGAAGCAGTGCAGGTTCGGCACGTACTTGAAGAACTTGCAGACCCATAAGTATGTCATCACCCTTCGGATGCTGGTGGGGGTTAGCTGACATAGGGAAATGTTGTAATGGATCAGCAAGTCTCGGACGAAAACGTCCAAAGGGAACCTCAGCCCATACTGAAGCTGTCTCGTGTACACCCCCACATACCCCGGGGGTGGACGATGGATTCTATCGGATGCTGAGGGCATTCGGCACCAATATCCATCAGCTTCAAAAATGCCGTAATGCAACTCAATTTGCTCGGCAAATCGATATTGATCGGCGTTCTCTACCCACCATGAGTAGGGGCGGTTCTTTATCATGGCCGAAACGACTTCGGCATTCTCCCACTCTGAAAACCCAGGGAGGATATCCCAAAGGACAGCGGGAACTTCATCATCCCGTCCAGAAGCGCTCGGCTCATCCGTTCTTTGAGGAGGAGCCGAGGAAAGGGGAGTCGCCCTAATCCCTTCAGCAGGGTCAGACTCCGGCCTTTGACCATTCCAGGTCCCAATCCTGTTCCTAGGATCGGGAATCGGCCTTGCTCTTCTTGGAGCACGGGCTCTACCTCTAACTCCTCTTGCCATGGATTATTTCGAAGAGAAAAGTCGAAAGAAAAGGGGAAGGAGTTCGAATTCGAAGAAAAATAAACTGAAATCAAAGGAATTTACCTTAATCTGAAGCGAAAGTTGCCGATTTACGAGTTCGTAGTGGCAAGTCTCAGTTTCTAAGCTCAATGCTCGGGGAATTTGCGAAGTTTTGATGCGGGTTCTTGGTTTCTCTCTCGAGGAAGTCTGGGTTCGTGTCGGTGAATAAGTGAGGAGAATGACGCGCCTCTGTTTATATCTTCAGGTACGGGATGCGAAGAGTCTGTGCTTTAATTTCTCTTAAATACCCACTAAGTAACCATTAAACACATGTCTTGTGATTAAACTGCCCATTATCCGTCCAACTTCCGCAAATCATTAACCGTTGTTATCTCATTAATTACGGTTTAAATTCAAATTTTTGGATCAATTAAATCATTTACTTCCCTCCTTTTCTGAGTTAAATCAAACCCGACCCGTCATCCTTCCAAATCGGGTCTGGGGGGCAAGTTGTTTGGGTCCAATTTAGTCAGAATTGGGCCTAAGCACTAAATGATCCAATTAAAAGCCCAAGGTCAAGGTTCAACTCTCCAATTGCACAAAAGTCAAAGGTCAGCCCACAAAGCATGCCAATTGGGCTAAGGCCCAACCTCACCATGTATGATGAGGTATAAAAGCCATCATATTGACACATTGATAAGGGGACGTTCAGATTCATATGCTCATTCTTGCATTCAGAAATATTCCACAAAAGCCTCAAGCTACAAACTCTCTTGCATAGTGTCTTCCTTTTACACATTGTACTGACTTTAGCATCGGAGGGGCCTTCCTCGGAAACACCCCCGAGGCTAGTTTACGTGTGTTCACTGTGCAGGAAACCTTCGGCCCAACACAACTTGGATCGAATCCAGTCTTCTCCATTTCAGCGGACCTTCGGCAAGGTCCCATTGTTTTCAACCGAAACAGTAGTATTAACGCACATGGCATGGTTTGACTAACTTAATTATGGCTACATAAGCAATATGCTTGCATGTTAACTAGGTACTATATACGTGCTTCTGTTTGGAATAATATCATATATGGCTTCGGGCTATGATTCAGGGTGGCTTTAGAGAAAATATGGGTTTCAAGTGTTGGATTAGGGTAATAACAAGATACGGAGTAGACTCCTCTGTATTAATGTAAAACACCAAATCATACATAAAAGGTGTGAGGCAAGTCTCCAACACCCAAATTAGTAGTCCACTTTAAACCAATGCAAATCATGTACTGTGCAGTGGAATCTGTGTATAAAAGATAGTCTAATCCAAACAAATAATGTGATCGCTACAACGCAATAATTTGAATTTGGAGATACGGAATAGCTGTCCAGCTTGATGTCGAGACAAGTCGTTTGTGAATCAAGAATGCATCAAACATCAACTTGTCAAGAAATCTAGCCGGCTATTGAATTTCTAGAAACTTTGAAATGCATTTTACATTTTACATTTTGTAAGAAATCTAGAAACTCTAGTTGATGAAGAATTTTGTTTCGACTCTTCAAATATAAACATACATAGACCTAAAATAAGTTGGGCCTCATAAGTACTACGTATCTAGTTGGGCAAAACAAGTCAGACCCAATAAATAAAAGATTATTTATAGGCCTTCTAGCCCAAATGGATGGTATCATTTTATCATTTTCAAAACTTTAAAACCTTATCTTATTTATTTTTCCTTATTAATGTCAATCAAATAGGAGCTCGTGTAGTCACATTCATGACAAAAATTTTATTTAAACCGCATGTTTCAAATGCTAAACAAACAAGCAACCAACATTTCAATTTGAAGTAATTCTTTCCACGTTCTTTTATATTTCAATAATTACGAATGGGGTCACCTTTGTACTCCTATTATTATTATTATTATTATTATTATTATTATTATTATTATTATTATTATTATTATTATTATTATTATTATTATTATTATTATTATTATTACCTCATTATGCAAGTTAGTTGGTTGCTATATTTTTGTTTTCTCGTATTTAAGAGCATGAAAGTTTTGTTTACAATTTTTTTTCCCCCTTGTAAAATATTATCTTTAGGTTAAAATTAGTTCTAATACTGTATAAGATTTAATTGGCCCTTTATTTTTATATAGTAATCTAATCAATCTATGATCGGTTGTGGTGTTATCTTGTATGCAAATTGATGATGCTACTACTCTTAGTAAATAGCTTAGAATCCATAGAAATTAACCAAGGAGAAGGAAGACAAGCGGAGCTAGTGTTGGGTTGAATGAAGAGGAAGGAGTGAAAAAATTGGTTACGGAGTACCTTTCAAATGAGGGTAATAGTTCTCCATTGTTTTGTCAAGGATAATAGTGTTACTCCGTCTTCTTCTGTTCAACTATAAGAGACTAAATTAATGATAACTGTTGGTCTCGAGCCACTTGACTAGCTCACTGGATGCTCGTAGCCCCTTAGCCTTTACTACACTTGATTGACCCAAAATGACTATTGGTCCTTTTCTCATAACCTAATGTCATTGTTAAGAAGATATTTGCTAGTACTGTACTAATTATATCTTTGCCCATTAAACCAGAATTTTCCACTATAAAGATTACCCTAATTTTTAATGAGATTGGGTCCCCTACCTTTTTCCAACTTCACACGTCAACATAGATAGATCCTCAACACCCATTAATTACAAAATTGAAAACCATTAAAAACCACCTTAATTTTTCATTGATATTGAGAGTTGGACCACCTTGTCATAGGGTCCAACCCAACCCTCTTTATATTTATGTTCTACGGACAAGTATAGTAAATAGTACTTTCCATAGTCTCAAATAACTCAACAAACAAACATCAACATACATACATAATGGAGCATATTGTTAGTCCAATAGACCAAAAGTGGCCCAAAATATCCCCAACATAAACAAAAACATCTTTTCTAAATTTTTAAGGTTAAATAAGGCTAAGATCTTTCTAGGAATGGAATATAAGAAAAACCTCCCTGAAATGAGATTGATGAGATTTGACTGTGTTTAACCTTGAACCTCCAAACTTAGTTTGACCATTTCAACCCTAAACCTCTTGTTATAAATATTTAATTTCTTCTACCATCATAGATACTAGTTATACCACTATCAAAACTTCAATTCAAATACTACCTCTGTTACAAGTTATGTACAACGATTTGACATATAATAGAGAGGGAAAATGTCTAATCGTTGCACATAACCTGTAACGGAGGTAGTATTATATAAGTAAGTTAGTTGACATCTACATCTGTGCAATAAATTAGGAGTAAGCCAACACAAACAAAACAACTCTTTTAATTAGTTTGTCGTACAAAGTATCGAACCTTGACCTCATCATACATAAATTAGTGGGCATGAGCAACAACTAGATGTAGGAAATACAACCTTTTTGGTTCTTTAAATAGAGAGCATCGAGCCATCAGTGCACTGGTCCAACTATTACCTCCACTTTCAACATAAAAAAAAAAAAAAAAAAAAAAAAAAAAAAAAAAAAAAAAAAAACACACAAACTACACAGCAGCAAGAAGACACACAAATTTAGAGAAAAGAAAGTCAAGTGAAGTTTTGCCTTGTCTTTCTTTTTGTCTTTCTTCTTCAATTCTTCCTTCATTTCATGCCAAATTTCATTTGATCATACAAAAACCCACAAAAAAAAAAACAAAAAATGTCTTCTGATATGTTCATGTTTGATGAACCTTATTACTCTCATTTACCAACAAACATGATTTCTCCTGATGAAATTTCAGGCAATTTCTTCACTGACCAAATTCCAACTCTTTCCGACTCTTCCATTGATAGCATCTTTCATGAATTTTCCGATGATCAAACAAACAATAGCCGCAGTCGCGGCCGTGGCCGCAACAACACCAACTATCAAAACACCACCACAACTACTACTACCACCACCCAAATTTCACCTGATGATGCACAATCTTTTGACCAAATTGCCCATACCCTTTTCACCAATTCACCTCCAAGTCACCAATTAGAAACACTTTCTCTTCAACGACAACAACAAAGTCATTTGGTGGGTAGTTTGGGAAACGTGTTTAGTAGTGAAAATTACTCTGTTGTTTCAGATAGTATAAAATCAGAGGATTTTCAAGTGGGTTTTGACTACCCACCAAATAGTTACAACTCTTATTTTCTTAATAACAATAATTCTAATACTAATGAAAGTAGTAATGAAACTATGCTGAAATTCATGCAAAGAAGCTACAGTAGTAACTCTTTTGATGGGAAACCAAGTTTTTGGTTTCAACCTAAATTCAGTACTCTGTTGGAGGTTCAAAATTTTGCCCCGGAACTCGAAAATGGTCAAATGAGACGTGTCTGTAGCACTGGGGATTTACCAGTTAAGCCTTTTTTGTTTTTCACTCAATTGTATTTTATTTTAAGTAATTTAATTAGAATTATTGTTATTAAAATGCATTATTTTTTATTTTTTTAAAAGGTGGGAGGAAGAGTATGTTCATCAACAGCAAGTCCATTATCAGGAGAAGGAAATTCGACGGAAGAATCAAATTTCAAAGTAGGAAAATATAGTGCGGAAGAAAGAAAAGAAAGGATTGATAGGTACAGAGCTAAACGTACTCAACGCAACTTCAACAAGACTATCAAGGTAGGTACATACCCTTTTAAGGAATCGATATTCTATGTATCGGGATTTAGTTGACACGTTACTAGTTTATGTTACTTGATTCACCAAAACAGGAGGATGACATGATTAAAGATTAATGTTTGTGTTATTTTATTAACAAATTATTACTATTTTTGTTCAATTATAAGTGTAAATTAAAATTAAAATTAGTAATTAATTTTGTTGGGTGGCAGTATGCATGCCGAAAAACGCTAGCCGACAATAGACCAAGAGTACGTGGCAGATTCGCACGCAACGATGAGACTGGAGAGATTCCAAAACCCACCTGTTTTAATCGTTATGAAGATGATGATGATCTCTGGGTAAATTTTCTTTTGCTTTTCTTAATTTAATTCTATTTATTTCTTCATGCATTCAATTATTGGGTTTGGATAATATGAAAAATGATAATAACAAGAATATAAATCAAAATAATTGTACATGGAATATGGAAGTTTTTGATAAGTACTATTATATGTGTATGATTTCTTTTTGCATGTTCCATCTTTATCTTTTTTTTTGTATGCCAATTTGATGAAAACTGAACTATGTATGATTAATTGATTAGGATATCAGTCAAACGAATGCGTCTATACTATGAAACTATGTAGGATTTTTATGCTGTTTTATTCGTTTTCGTGCGTAAAAATTACAAAGAACTATGATGTATTCCGTAATTCTAATTCGAATTAATCCTTGATAACACACTATATGGCATCTATATGCTTTACATGAGTGTGATGGTATTGTACCACGACAATCTAACCTGTTATTTCAAAGTTGGTTATATATGTTTTAGCCTTGTCCCTTTCAGTCAATACACTTTTCATAAGCAGTAATACTACTATTTCCTAGAGAAAAATAACACGACTTATGGGATCCATAATGTTATGAAATACTCTGTCCTATGAGTAAGTCAACTACCACCAAACAAATTTACCAATCCGAGTCAATTACCTTTAAGTTATTGAAGAAGAGACCGAAACTGTTAGACAATTAACATAACTAGCATAATTGCAAACAATCATAGCACGACTTCACGAGTACTCGTATGTAGTACTAGATGCAAAGTAAGCTACCACGCCAAGTTGTTGTCAACATATATAGCTTAAAAAGTTCTTGCATCATTATGCAATGTTTTCCTCAACCGAATATTTACCATATTTAGCATGACAAATTGACAATTGAGTTTAACCTTATGTCCTTATGTAATGTGATTAATAACATTTTTTTTTTAATTTTTGGTAATTTGACAGGTTGATAATTTGCAAGAAGAAGACGAAGAAGGAATATTAGGTAGAGGAGGGGGACGGTTCCTGAACAATTTTGGAGCTACTCATCACTTTCAGTACTGTGGTTATTGATCTTGCTGCTGGAGCACAGAAAATTTTAAGCTAGCTAGCAAAACCCCATTTTTTTTTACTCCGTAATATATAAAAAATGGGGTTTTTTTTTTTATAAATTAAAACAAAAAAGACCCAAAAAAATTGGGTAGTTTTAGGTTGGGACAACTGATGAATTGACCAAATATTAAAGTCCCAAAAATGAAAGGTGTAACAAAAATAAAGAAAGGGGCTTTAAATAATGTTACAGAAAAGTGGGTAGACTAGCTTAATTTTTTCTGAACAAGTTTGTTGGGGATCATATAATATAAAAATGTTATTATTGAAAAAAAAAAAGTGAGAAGAAAAACTGAAACAGCAGTAAATTTTTATCAGGGATACTTAATTTGTTGTTTGACTGCTGAATTTTTTGTGCTCCTTTTAACTAGGGGAAGGTACCCCACTTAGCTTAGGTCACTTACAACTACCTGCTGCAGAAGCATTTGATCCTTCCTCTTTTACCAAAAATTTGTTACCCTTTTGTTGTAATTCTGACCAATTTGTACATAAATAGTGATTTCATTAATAAATATAATTGCTAGTCTAAAATATTTACTCTTGCATATGTTTGTGACTGTTGGGAGTTGGGACTCTTATGTATGTGTACTCTTGTACCTGTAAGTTGTACTCCATTCGCTTCGTGATAACTGATACAGTTTTTATTTTCGCTTATTATCATTATTTGATAATTGACACACTTAAAAATCTCCATATTTTCTCTTTTCTTTCACGTTTATACTTTAGTTTAAGTGAGTTAAAAAAATATCTAACCCTTAACATTAGGAAACAATTTAATTGAATCCATTCATTCAACTTTTTCAACTTTGCGTCAGTTGGAGTATGTCAGTGATTACAAAATGGAGAGAGTACTGCCTTAAATGATTCAATAAAAGAAGAGAAGACACTACCAAGTGTAGAGAGTTCATTTACTCATAGTTGTTACAAATGGTTTTGGAATGAAGTCTCAATTTGAATTACGGTGCGTGGAGAGTTTAGCAAAAGAGGTGTGTAATTATGACATTTCATTTCCTTGTCTTTCTTAGATTTTCGACACCTTTATACTACCTCAACTTTGCATTATTCGCAACATTTGCCAAAAATGGCTGATTTACATTGCTCGCAACAATTTTGTGGGTTCGTGGCTGCTTTGTGAGTTCGTGGTTAGTGGCTTTGTGGGTGGTTTATTCCAGATCTACGTGGGTTGCAGCGGCTCGAGGGCTCATGAGGGTTCTGTGGCTCATGGGTTTGATGTGTTGCTGCGGCTTGTGGGTTCGGTTTGATTTGGTTTGGTTCGATGCTACAGCTAGTTGGTGGTGGGTGGTTTAGTTTAATTTTACTATGCTTAAGATCTTTTGTCTAGGAGTCTGCAAAACTACTCTTTGTTGTGAGTGATGCAAAGCGGAGGTAGTATATTTTATTAGAGAACTAGGTTAAAACCCCTGCGATGCACGATTTATATAAAGTCTATTTTTAATTTGTACATTTTAAAAATAAATCGCTACGGAGTATTATACATGAATATAAATAAGAATTACGTATATTTTTGTTATTTTAATTTTTTTTTATTTAATCAAAATTATGATAAGGTATCTGTTTTACGTTGTCTAATTCATAGTTCAATATAGGAGGTCATTTATTAGTGTGCTATTTATTTAAAATTGTTTCAATTTCCAACGATAAATTGATAGGTTTTAGTTGCAATGTAGAAGCTTTCAATATTTAAATTTCAAAAATGTTAAATGAATAGTTGTAAAAAAAATTATGTGTATATATATATATATATATATATATATATATATATATATATATATATAAAACAATGATATCTTCATTGAAAATTAGATAATACACTCGGGTGCACCCGGGTAAACAAAAAAAAAGGCGGAAAGAACAATGTTTGATAAAGAACATATCTATATTTGACAAAGAACATACCTTTAATATGTTCTTTGAGTGTGATCAGTGTGTTTTTTGAGTATAATTATATGTTCTTTACATTATAACTTATGTTATTTAACATATGTTGATAAACATATATGATTTTTTGGTTTTAATACTACAAAGTTTGTTGTTTAAATTTGGCGTTTATGTTCTTTAAGGTCGTAGCGACACCCAAATTCTATTTTTATTATCATATGTCAAATTTAGATAACTTTTATTATCGTATGTTTTTTGAGTTTGATCAGTGTGTTATTTAGGTATTAATTATATTTACTTTCCTTCCTCAAAAAAAAATTATATGTACTTTCCAATATAAATTATGTTCTTTTAACATGTGTTATTTTGAAATTTGATATTGAAATCTTAAATTATTTTTAATTGAAAATAATATTAGAGTAAAAAAACTAAATTATTATGGGAAGTTGATTTTTTTGGAGAGATAGAAACTATTTTTTGGGGAAATGAAATCTTTGGTAAATATTTTTAAGGAGGTGATCAACATCGGCATGACTCGCAGCCCGACCCGAAATAAGGTGGGTTTGGGCAAGCCTAAAAATGTATTTTTAGTTAAAATCCGAACCGGGCCCGGAAAAAGCCCAAAAACCCGCTACTTTTTCATGGGTTTGGGCACGAGAAATTATGGTATGGCCTGGCCCTACTCGATTTTTTTCACCTCTAATTTTTTCCGTTAATGTATAATTTTTCAGAAAATTTTTATTAAGTTTTTTATCTTATTCTTTTTATTATATCTTTATGTTCTTTGGTAATGCATGTTTTTGTCAAATACAAATATGTTCTTTGTCAAACACATGTATGTTCTTTATGAAACACAGGATGTTCTTTCCGGCTTTTTTTTAATTTATCCGGGTGTACGATGAGCACTGTACACCCGTGTGTATAAACCACGGATTAATCATCATTGCATTTAGGCGGGAAATTTTATTGAGACAGCGACATATGGACAATGGTGACATCAACAACTTCTGTTTTTATTAATAGTTAATAGATAATATTATGTAGTTAGCATTTGGGCACCTAATACTTATTAAATCATCAAAGATATCCTTTACATGTACAAATACACACATAATATATATGTGTATATTTGGGGTCATAAACTCACAATCGAATTGTTCGTGTTTACTTAGCATACAACTACTTATCATTGCAACTGAAAAATCATTGCTCTCCAGCATCTCAGCCTAAAACACTATACATTTAACTAATAGACGAATAAAGATTAGACTAGAGTTTTGAGAGAGCTCATAAAAAATAACGTTAGATGGATTAATATATCAATAATATATGTGTATTAGTAGCACTATATTGACAATCACTAGCAAGATGAGTGTTTTTTCTTTTTAAGAAAGTATTCATACAATGTATATGATTGACTTTGCTATATGCTAAAATAATTCCAAAAGAGGGAAAAAAAATTGGTCCGACACTAAGGAAAGAATGTTACGTATTCAAAGAGTAAACAATAATCTCCAACACAATGGCTGCGATGTTGATGCATTACCTATACCTTCATCTTCCAAGACATCATTACTTTAGGACGTATCTAACTTACTACTTATGCTAATCATTATATAAGATTTTCCACATTGAATTATTTGGTAAAATATGGTACTATATTGCTTTAATTTTGCATTAAGATATACTAATTAAATAAAATGTACCAGCCGCCTTGTTGCCAAACGACATAATGATCCAAGTAATATTGTGATTGTTTGTTTGCTGGACTCTTTTTGGGGCGCGTTTGACAATTGTAATTAGTCATAATCTTAGTAATTTTTGTGTAGTATAATATATTGAATAAAACTATAGTTAAAATTTCTAAATGATTTGTATGTAATGTCATAATCTTCAATTTTTTCTGAAATGAAGGTACTCTGTAATATTATATGGAGTATCTTTTTTTACTCAATACGTGATTATTTTGACTTTTTATAGTTTATATTTTTAAAGTTGACCATTAGTATTAACAGATATAAAGAAAATTGATAATAAGAATATATATTGAGTTTTTTCTAAAAAAAATAAAATATATATATATATATATATATATATATATATATATATATATATTGAGATCAAAATTAAATATTTTAATACTTGTAATATATTAAGTTCAATCGAACATTTGTCACTAATGTGTGATTTTATCGTTTTTATTTTTCTAAATTACAAAAATATAATTATATATACTCCATATTTAAGATTATCGTTCAATCTTGTCTATAAAAAAAATAATAAATAAAAAAAAATAAAGATTGTTGTTCAATCTTCATTTCCTAGATCATAACGGTCTTATTTTTGGCTTAAATCAAATTCAATAAAAAAAAAAGTAGTTACCAAATATTTGAATTCAATTAAAAAGGTAAATCCATTTGCCAAATGACCACTTTTATGGTTTTGAGAGCAACTTCCTTAAGATTTCAACTAAGCTATGAAAAAGGTCTAATTGACTAGTAGTACTGCTGTCGGATTACCCCAAGGCCAATGATAATTGGGTAGAAAACTTTAGACATCTTCATTAATCAAGAAAGATCAAAAGAATATCAAAAGTAAAGTACTCACATTTTGTTCCTTCAATAACAACCTTTTATACCTTTTTTTTTTTTTTTTTTTTTGCAATAACCTTTTATACACATTTGCGTAGCTTCGTTTAGTCATTGTAACTTTTGATTTAACATAATAGAGCTGTTAAACAAGTGACAATGTGACATAATAGGTATATACTTCATAATATATGAGTATATAACTATCAACCATGCGTCATTTTATATAGTACTATTAAAGGACAATAGGACATTGATATAGACGACTGATTTTGATTTAAGGTCTTGATTTGATGAGTATCATCTTCAAGACTTAACCAATTAACTTAACTTAAAACATATAAATAATTTTCAATTTAGTATTTGATTCAAAACATACAAGTAGTTTTATGAACTATATAATTTCCAATTTAAAATTACACGACTATACTTTATAAGCTTGGTCTAAGGTGGTTACGACATTTTTGTTCTTACTTATAGCGTTAAGGTCACAAATTCAAATCCTATATACAAACTTATTCATTCCTTAATCCTTATAGTATGTTTGTGGTCACTGGGCAGGGTTTATTTCTTTTTGTATGAAGGTTGTTAATATAATAATGTTATTGGAGACTATCTAACCAGTACCTCAGCCGAGCACATTTAACATAAAAAGTATCTTAGCATTTATCAGCCCCCTAAAGGAAAAAAGGATCTTGTTGATATGAGTATTATATTAAGGCCCTGTACTGATATAATTATTTTCAATTAAGTTCAGCTCTAATAAGTTCAATTCAGTTCAGTTCAGCTTCTAATTTCCTTCTCTTATAAAATATTCAGTTCCACTACAAGAAAATAACCTTTTTGTAGCGATTATTTTAACCATTAGTATCGATTGTAATTGCAAAAAAAAAAAACATGCGTATGTTCTTTACAAGATTCGAACATGCAACCTCAAACTCTTATAATTAAATGTTTCACCAATAAGCTATGATACATTTTATGTATTCTTTGTCAAACAATATTTATATATCTAGTGTTGAAAAGGCTTTTCGTATCAATTTTTAGGATTTAGTGGCGATTGTAAACGATAAGATTTCTCAAAATTATATAAATGTGTAAAAAATAGTGTGGATATATATGTATTATTATGTTTTCCGTATCGATTTTATATGGGAAAACCATGACGATTGTAAAATGATACGACTTCCTTAATTATTTCACAAACATACTTGTATATTGTAGCGAATGTACAATCGCTACGAAAAGATATTTTTCTTGTAGTGTTCAGTTCAGCTCTAATCAGTTCAGTTCACCTCTAATAAGTTCAATTCATTTCAGATCAATTCAGTTCAATTCAGTTCAGTTCAGCTCAGTTCAATCAATAAGAACATACCCTGTTCATCTAAACCAATTTGAGAGGTATTACACAGAATATATTCATTATCTATAGTGCTCAACAAGATTCAAAGCTGAGGGTATTTTAAACAACCATAGTCCTTGTACAAGCCAAGAGAAAGCATATTAGAATAATTGTCCTTCTTTTCAGAGAAAAAAATAAAATAATAATAAATAAAAAAAAATCTTGAGAAGCTACCTCTGTTCCTAAAAAATCTTTCTATTTATTTTGCATATAATATCCTGTTCATATAGTGACTATTAAATTTGTGATATTGGCCAGATCACATACAAGTAATAAAACCGTCATTATATTAAGAGAGAGTCTACTTTTTTTTAAGATGAAATGAGGGTTTATCCCAAAATTAATTGGTAATTAGCCTTAATTTTGTAAAATTTATTTCTTATTTAACATCAGAGTATCAGACACTCATCACATACGTTCCATATATGGGAGTTATACTTTAACATTACTATTGATATACATCGTATGATATTATAATAAAAGTTAATCTTAAAGTTTGACCATATAAATAAGAAGATAGAGAAAGAATGAATATAGTAATTGTACAATATCGTCAATATGCATCTAGTCTCTAGAGTATAATAACAACTCATGAAATATAGTTGAGAAGAAACTTAATTCTATTAGCATAATTTCCTTAGATTCCACCCACTCGTTTACTATACTTGTATTATTAATTTATTTTGAATTAGTGAAATACGTACTGTAGACTAGTGAATGTAAACTCATCAGTCACCATGCATGGCAATTTTTAACCAGCATATATATGCACGATTTCATGCTCAATGGTGGATTCAAATAATTAAATAATTAATTATGTGAGGATTTATTAGAGTTATGGTAATTAATAAGCTAAGAAGGATATTTGTTAATATTAACTCTTATAAGTTGAGTAAATTTTCCCAAATTTTTAGTTGAACTACTATTGTCAATGTGCCTCCACCAAGGGGGCAAGGGCCATGCTCTAACTATTAAAATAATAGTGTTTAGAAATAATCAATTTAAATTAAAAAAAAAAAAAAGATTAATACAACTTATTGTAGCCATATATGTGATATATTTGCAATCTGACCATATATATAACTATGTAATCATAAACATTTGAGTAATCTGACCACAATCATGTTGTTTTGAGCAAATTTTTGATAATATTTTGCTAATCGAGTAAAGTTAAGATTATATTTTACCAATCTTCTTTTAATAAGACCTTTGAAAATCAGAACTTATCATCAATTGACAAGCAAGTATTGTGATATCAAAAAAAATTTCAATAACTTCTTGCTTACTTAGTACAATTTTCTTTTAGATACAACATAATTTATGTTTGTGTACATATATACAGTAATTGTTTATAAAAAAATAAAGAGAGAGAGGATGAATATTAGAATATAGTCAGCGAAAATGATGTTTTATTCCTTTTCTCTATTATTTGTTGTGGGGTGAGAAAATGATATTTTGATTTAGGTTGAAATAGGAGAGGAATTTTAAGCTTTCCAAATTTGGATTTTCCACCTCCAAATTGGGTTGCAAATCGCTTAGAATAACGACCAAAAGCACTGTATTGTTTTCTATTCTAGTACAGTAAAGCTTAAGCTTCTGTCATCTTTTTCATCAAAAAAGAAACCCTCTGTCATCTTGCTCCTCTTTTGCAGAAGATTGCTTTTTAAGATACTCCTACTCAATATTATTAATCTGTTTAATACTTTTAGTAATCAAATATTAATCATTACTTATATTTTTTTTTTAGGGAAAAATATTAATCATTACTTATATAAATCAATCCCAAGTCTTTTTTTTTTTTTAGGGAGTACATACAGGTATGTGCTACGTATATATAAAATGAATTTACAATAATAGATTGTAAGACATAGTCATATTAAAAGTTATTCTTTCATGAAAGCCAGGTTTAAAGAATCACCCTTTAAAATTAAAAAAAGTCCAACTTTTATTACTTCGACTTAATGCAAGATCAAGTCTTTAATCATAGTAATATCTCATATTTTTAAACGGTTTGATTGGGTAGGACTACTCCCTGTAGGAGTAATTTGGGGTTAGCATTATTATTCGAACTAACAATATAATATATCTATTCTCTTTCTTATATATCGAGCGTAGCATATAATTATGCTTCAAAAAACCAGTAAAATAAGTTAATGTTATTTATAGTCAGCTCAACCATACAAATGTATTTTATTTTATTTTTTTTACAACGACAAATGAAGTTTAAGTCCAACCTATATCATGTAAAAATAAAAGTCATATCAGTAGTACTGTAGTATTACAATTCAATCGTAATTTTAATATTACACGTTTCCCCATATATACTTCGTACTCTTTCTATTTCTCGATTTCATCATCATATGGGTCATGTTTTACCTCTCAATCTATTACATGGATTCCTTAAAATATGTATACTTGTATAGGGTACATATGTTAAGGGCTTGTTATTTTGATCTTGTAGAAGCTCATATTTTAGCAGGTATTAGTAAAACAGGCCATATAAATCAGCAAAGCATAATTACATAATAGCTCAAAAGAATAGGACCTAACTGTATCTAGATTGAGGCAAATTTGACCAAAAAAAAAAAAACTCAATTATTGAGTCGTGTTAATTTCATAAATGTGGCATGCAATTGAATATTTGATCTTTCCCCGAGCAAATGTAGTAGCCTAGCTAGCTATTACTGCCACTTAATTAGCAAGTAGACTATACTTGACCAATCCCTTTCTTGCCACTTTTAAACCTTCAAGTGGTACAAGTTCGAAAAAAGTAATGGTGGTTTATTTAAAAACCTTTAATGAATTACGCAATTAAATTTTGCCATTTAAACACATGAAATAGCTAGTGGGAATGTAGGTTACAAATGTGCAAAGTTAGGCTATATAATTACGGAGTACTAGCTAGGGAGTAATAATGGACGTAAGAACTAGCCAGGTAGTAGTTTAATTGCATAATGTTCTTTATATAATTAAGGTGGGATCCTAAATTATGAGCTTGCCCTAGTTACTCTCAATGAAAATTAACAATTTTTGTTTATCATGTATAGAGGTGATGAGGTGATAAAAAATCGGGCCGGGATGGGCCTTAACACAATTTATTTTGCCAAACCCGTAAAAAAGTAGTGGGCTTGTTGGGCCAAAACGGGCTTTTTTGGGCCGAGTTTGGACTTTTTAACTAAAAATGCGTTTTTATGCTTGCCCAAACCCACCCTATTTTCGGGTCGGATCGGGTCGGGCTAGCGGGCTGGGTCAATGTTGATCACCTCTAAGTCATATACTTCGCATTTTTGTAAATAAATCAACAACTTTATCCAATCTCAACTATAGAGCTCACCTTTTAAACACTAGTAGAAAAAGGTTCATTTGCGTCGCTCATTTATAGTGTATTTGCGTCGCTTCTATGAGCGACGCAACTGCTCGCGACGCAAATAAAAGTCATTTGCGTCGCTCCTTTATAAAAGAGCGACGCAAATGACTCTTATTTGAGTCACTCCTTTATAAAGGAGCGACACAAATGACTCTTCTAATAAACTTCTTGTTTGTTATTTGCGTCACTCCTTAATAAAAGAGCGACGCAAATGACTCTTCAGATAAACTTCTTGTTTGTTATTTGCGTCACTTGTTTATATAGGAGTGACGCAAATAACTGTCTAGACAATACAAAATTGCTTTATTTGCGTCACTTGTTTGTTTAATGAGCGACGCAAATGAGGTTAATTTTTGTGTTTTTTAATTATAATAATTGCCTTGTATATGTTTGTAGTACATGTTTTCCTTGCTAGTGGTATAAAGTTATATGCTAACGCTAATATAATTGAAAGGGAGTCATTGCAACTATATTGCCAAAACTTGCGGGAGGTCCTAAGACAAAACATTTGATACCATAAAGATGTTTGTACTACAATTTCCCAATATGATTTTAACAAAAGAAACATAGTATTTAGTAATCATGAAAATGCTTCAAGTATCAAAATTCAAGGGTCTGCAAACAATACTAATTTCCAAGCCCTGTGATAGATCTTAGCTACATCACAATATCTATCCAAAAAACACCTTAAATTCCGGCAAAAGCCTTCTTTCCACCAGCAGCAGCTCCAGCTGGAATCACCTTCAACACATTGAACCTCACTGTCTTTGAGATAGGCCTGGATAATTATCAGGGAAATATGATCAAGTTAAACACTGAGATCTGTTAGAAATATACACAAATAACACAATATCAACCAAAGTGCTCCAAGAGCAACTGACCTGCATTGACCAATGATAACGTGGTCTCCTTCCTTGACACGGAAACAGGGTGACACATGTGCAGGGATGTTTGAATGCCTCTTCTTGTACCTGCAAGCAACATAACAACAAACAAAATAATAAGAATACCGAACAATCACATATAACACAACAGCACTTGGGAAAACAAAATAGCTAATACTTGCCTTTGGTACTTCTTGATGTAATGAAGGTAGTTACGGCGAACAATAATACTTGCCCTAGTCTCAACTCTCAAGTACTTATTAGATTTACCCATAAATTTGCAAGAAAGTGGTTGTTTCCTTTAAATCATACTTTAAAAGAGCTTGATATTCGATCAACAATAAAAAAGATCAAGAGCTTGCTCTGCTATCAATTAGTTAAAGAGCTTGTTGTGCTATCCACAATGAAAAAGTGAAAAACTAGTACAAATCCGGAACTGAGTTGAATCTAAGTTGCTTCTCCATAAATTTTACCCTCTCTAAAGTGCATCCATTGGCATCCTTCTTTTCTCCTCAAACTAGAACATTATCCCATGTATAAATCAAACTATAAATTCTTCCCAAAGGTCAAGATACTTAGTTCAGGTAACATAGCATTAACAAAGTACAATCACACTTATTTATAAAAAAAAAAAAGGTACAATCACATTGAAGAGACCATTTAAGAATCAACGTGATCACGTCACATAGTAGCAAGATATTGATGCCCAGCTCCACCTAAAAGCATTGGGTGATAAATAGCTTTACATTGAATCAACAGCAGCAAATATGTGTCGCATCAGGGATCATGTCTTTGATTGAATTTAGAACGATTAAGAAAATATATAAGATCAAGAAGGAAGTAACAAATCTCAAATTTCTATAAATAGCCAAAACCAAAACCCAAAAAGTAGTCCTCTGTCAAGACAAATGTCAAACAACCACTAAATCTGATTACTGATTACAAGAGATCACTATAACACAAGCATATCAAAATGGCTAGTTTGCCCATACTTGACACAACAATGCTCAAGTATCAATCAGTCAACCATGTCATAAAGAACCAAGACTATCAATTCTAATACAGAGCTTTAATGGCTAAAGCTAAAATAAAGGCCCCTGTGTTGAAATGGATTCTAGTACAGCCTCTGCCAAGTTTTTGTTCTCTATCACAGCACTTCCAACAATTGGAATGCTATCATGCTTGGAAAATCCTATCTGTTTAACACATGAAATTCAAGATACACACCAAATTGAGTTCTAACTTCTTAGACTAAAACATCCACATTGCATGAACTTAAATTAATTTTATTGAACATAATATATGTTACTAACCGTTGGTGATCCCAGAGTGATTGTGTAAACAAAATAGAATGCCCTTGTGGAAACTTCTTGTCCTTAAAGATGTCAAGGAATTTTTCAACCGCCTTTGCTTCTTCATCGGTGTAGATTCCGATGGCCTTCCAGAATGCAATGCAATTTTCTGTCAGTTTATTTGAATACCGTTGTCCTGTTAATGGGACGATCATGGTAACCTGTGTAAATTTTTCAAATGGACCTACAAATTGTTTGCAAGCATCAAGTTAACAACTACATTTGACAGTAAGACGCTATTAAACTGTTGCAGCAACTGCAATGGGGCTCCTAACAAAGTGATTTCCATCTGACCATATCAACTCTCCGAAAACGTACCCTGCTGGCAAGCCACCAGCTTGAGCTTTGAGGGTCACCTTATAACTCTTCTCTTCTCCAGCTTTCGTGAACTGCAAAGACTTCGGTTCCACAGTGACCTCAACGCCGTTTGGTTGGGTCACACGAGCTTCATAAGTCGAGGCCTCTGCCACATTCTTAACTGTTCGAGTGACAGTGACTGAGCCAGATAGTTTAGGCATTGTGATTGAAGGGTAGTTGAAGTTCAATAGGCCACTACTTTTAGTGTTTGATGCTTGCCATTTGTAGGAAGGATCAAAGGACTGGAGCATGGTTTTGTTATAGCCAAGAGAGCAAAGGAACTCTAAATAATCGCGTGTGGTTAAGTCATAGACTAGCCCTGGATCCATGGCACTGTTTGGTCTAACATGTCCTGCTCCATAGGCGAATGGATCGGCTGTTGTGAAATATGCATCCAGCATTGGCTTCTCTGTGTTATATTTGACTGTAGCTGCCACAAAATAAAATGTAAAATGTCATATATTATCTAGATTTTGTCCAGAAATGTTTCATATGCTCATGACTTCAATCCAAATAATAAGTAGATCAGAAAAAGAGTTGCAGGGTTACCGGTAGTCATTATAGCAGATCTTATTGCGGCAGGGCTCCATGTAGGGTACAGAGTCTTGAGAAGGCCAGCAAACCCAGATATATGAGGGCAAGACATAGAAGTACCCGAGTCTAACATAAAGGAAACTCTACGCTTATGGGATAAGGTTCCTCTGTTGGACTTACAGCTCCAAAGTATGCAGCTAAGACATTCACTCCTGGTGCCGTGATATCAGGCTGCAGAGCACAAGAACTCGTCATTGTTACTTTGTTAGACATTAATACTCGAGTCCAAGTTAACATTCTCAATACTTTTTGACATTTTCATTGACATTTTCAACACATTTTCAGAGAACAAAACTGCAAACCATTTTCAGAAATTATAAATTGCATTTTAAACTAAATGAATGAGCCATTCCCTCAAACCATATTCTGAGTTCTATAGCAATTATGACTTCAATTTCATGAAATGTTTACGCATTACAGAAACACAAATCAAAAATAAAAAAACCCTAGAACAGAACTAATGAATTGGACAAAAAAAAAATATACAACTTCACTAAATACAAGAAATCTTACCTTAGGTGAAATAAACTCAACAAATTCAACAATGTCAAACTGCTACACTAATCAAACTTCAATTATTGTTGCTGTAATTTGCTAGAACTTCCCCGGTGTTTTTGGGGGCGAAATTAATCGATTTTTCCAATCGAAACTTTCAGTCATTGCTCGAATATGAGGCCAGGATTTTTAATTGAATTTTTTGGGGTTTCTAGGGTTCGAATTCCTATGGTTTTGAGTAGATTTTTTGCTCAAAATGGGGGAATTTTTGTGGGAAATGCTCAATTTTTCTGGGGTTTATGGGTTCGGATTTCTTAGGGTTTTTGGTCCAAATTTTTGCTCGAAATTGCTCAAATTTGCTGCCGATTATAAGCCTTCAACTTGATTGCGATTTTGAATGTTGAATTTGCTGAGGAATCGGTGTTTTTTTGGCCGAATTTGTTGGATTTAAGGGTCGAATTTGTGGGTGTTTTGGCTGTAGAAATTCACTGGAGTTGCAACTTGTTTTTTCTTTTTGTTTAGTGGAAGGTAGGCGTGAAAAACTAAGGTCAAAATTATGAAATAACCTAAATGCAAAAGATACATTTGCGTCCCTTCATTATTAAAATGCGACGCAAATAACAAAAACATAATGTTGTATATTAGTCATTTGCGTCGCTCATTTATTAAAAGAGTGACGCAATTTATTCACTCACTCATTTGCGTCACTTGTCAATAAATGAGTGACGCAAATAAGATTATTATATGCATCGCTTCAATAAATAAGAGCGACGCAAATAATAAAAATCTGCGATACAACAGTTATTTGCGTCGCTTCTTGATAAATATGCGACGCAAATAACATTTCAGGATGGTAAAATTTAACATTTGCTTCGTTCTTTCTAATGAGTGACGCAAATATGGCGATGCAAATGTACGTTTTTCTACTAGTGAAAAAAAAAATTGGTTTATTATTTATTTACGAAAATGCCATGGATAAACAATTACTGTTAAAATGACAAAATTAATTTAGAGTTTTTTTTTTGAACAGAATTTAGAGTATGTTTTTACCACCATTCTTCCTTGAAAATATAGAACTAGCTAGGTATTTTATTTGCTTCTTATTACTTGCACTACTTCTATTTTTATATTTGTCAATATATTGTTTCAATTATTACATTTTTTTTAATAAGTAAAAATATAAAAATGTGATAATATGAAAGTATAAATCGAGAAAAATCTAACAAGATCTCACATGGCAATGTTCACTACAAGAATCAGGTCAAATAACGACGGACCAGTTCCGACGGACCTGAAAATCCGTCGGAAAAATCGATATTTTCCGACGGATTTAATTTCCGTCGGACAATTCCGACGAATTAAAAAACTCCGTCGGAAATTTCCGACGGAAAATAAATCCGTCGGAATAATTGGACATTCCGACAGAATATTCCGTCGGAGAAGGTAATTTCCGACGGAACAATATTCCGTTGGAAATTTCCGACGGAAAAACTATAAAAAAAAAGGGGAAAAAAATATTTGTGTGGTATTTAACCTCTAACCCTAATCCTCCTAGCCGCCCCTTTTTTTTCCCTCACTTCTCTTTCCTCTTCTTTCTCTCTCCTTAATCCCCCTCCTTTCCTTTCTTCTCTTTCTCTCTCCTCATCCCCTTCGTCCGCCCTTCTCTCGTCCTCTTTCCTCTCTTTCTCTCTCATTCCTCCTCCTTTCATCTCCTCTTTCACCCCCTACCACCACCAACAACAACAATACCATAAAGATCAAGAAACAACAACGAAGACGACTACAACAACACCGAAGACGACTACAAAAACAACGACGACCACAACAAGAACGGCGACCACGTACATGCGCATAATTTAGTTAATTTTTTATGAAATTGTAATGTTAATTTATAAATTTTATTAGATGATTGTATAATTATATATTTCCTTTAATTTTTGTGGTTTAATTAACGTTTTTTTTTTAATTTTCTTTATGAAATTCTTGTTAAATATGTAGATCTATTGGTTTATTTGTGTGGTGTTTTTTCGATTTTTTTGTCTCAATTTTCGTATTTTTGGGTTGATTTCGATTATTGGGGTTATTTTTAGTTTTTTTTTTTTTTGCTAATTTTTGTGTTTTTTGGGGTTTATTTTTGGTGTGGTGGTGTTAAAAGGTGGGAAGGGGCTAGGGTGGGTGTCGGTGGCGGTGTTTGAAGGTGGATTTGGTGTCGATGGTGGTGTTTAATGGTGGGATAGGGGCTGCGGTGGGTGGTGCTTAGGTTGGGGGGGGTTTAGTTTGGGTGGGCTGTTGAAGTTCGGGTTGGGTGGTAGATCTGGTGGTTGTGGGTGGGGTGGTAGATTTGGGGTTTGTGGGTGGGGTGGTAAATCTGGTGGTTATGGGTGGTGGGGTGGTTCTGGAATTCCGTTATGAGTTAGGGGTTGGGATTTTGTGTTTTTTGGTGGTAAGAGGTGGTGATACGCGGTGATACGCCGTGCCGTAGTGGCGCGGCGTATTTTTTTAAAATTTCAAAAAAGCAATTTTCGACGGAAATTCTGTCGGAAATTTCCGACGGATTATTCCAGTACCTGAAAATATTTTTCCGTCGGAATAGTGTTTCCGACGGAATTTTCATCGGAAAAGTTCATTTTTCCTACAACTAATTTTCCGACAACCTCTTCCGACGGAAACCCTATTTCCGACAGATTTCAGGGTGTTTCCGACGGAATTTTTCCGTCGGAATTTAGCCTATTTCTAGTAGTGATTTTTCCTTAACTTGTGAGTTGCAATGTGAGTTGTAAAGAAAGTTTTCTTCAACCTATGACCAATTTAAAAAGATTTATTTATTAGGGAGTAATTTGTAACTTTTTGTCATATGACCTAGAGTCTAGAGAAGACATTTAGTGTGCTATTTATACTATTTGCTTCCTTATAAACATGATGATCGAGATTGAACCTTATTGAAAGCAATCAGTCAATCACCTGTTAGTAGTTATATCTTCAATTTATAAGCTTTTTATTTCTCTATTCATACTCTATAATCTATATAAAGTAATTTCTAAGGCCAAGCCGGTTAACCGGATAATAATTATTTTACCTATTTATTTCATTTAATTTAATTCTATTCTTTTTATTTAAAAATAGACTAAATGCATTATAATCGATACTCCATATTTATAATAATAATCATAGTGTATTGAACAATAATATAGCTTAGATATTCTCTAATTTGAGAAGATTGTTAAATTCATTATTGTTTCTTATACAGAGTACATTTCAATTATAAATAAAATAAACCCTAAACGTCTTTAGATACCATTAAAGTAACTAAAAGCCACACTAACAACCTTTTTTCTCCTCTAATTAGAGATTATTATGGTATATATTCCTCTTGTACATCACAACTAGCATGTCAAAACTCCAAAAAGAAGCTTTCAATAACAAAGTAAATCATACATAGTTAATTTAATCACAAAGTAAGGCACAGATCATATATACTGATGATTGATGAAACTTTGCATCTTGTATTAAAAATGAATTGATAAAATGTTGACCGACTTCTTTATTGAGTTATAAACATTTTTCCGCGTAGGGAACCTTAAGAAAAAGTACTTTTTTGCCTCAATTTTTAAGTACTGCCTTTGTTTTAATAAGATTATTGTATCTCGGTTATTTATTTATTTATTTTAATAATTCTCCTAGAAAGATTGACTCATACATAATAAAATCTCATACAGGGTAAATAAATTTATCCATTCGCTCAATAAAACTCTTAATAAAGTGAAAATAAATAAGGGATAGGACGATGAACTTACAAAGACAAGAATGAAGTTATGCTCTAATATTGTAGAGTAGATAAGTATATCACATTAGCAGTAGCACAGATGTCAGAGTGACGCAAAAAGCTAGATTAGCAAAGCATCTTATATAAGAGTTGTTTGGGTCCAATTTAGTCCAATTGGGCCTGGTCACTGAATGATCCAATTAAAAGCCCAAGGCTAAGGTTCAACTCTCCAAATGTGCTAAAGTCAAAAATCAACATCCTCAAAGCCATGTCAAGGTCAGTCAACGGCCCAATCAGCTTGGCCCAGCCCAACTGACTTCCGGGCCCAATCCGCCTCCTTCATTAGCCAAGGTATAAAAGCCAACAATTTGGTCAATTCTTGGTAAGACAAAAAAGCCTCAAGCAACTAAACTCTTGCACAGCTTTCTCTCTCTAATATACTGACTTAAGCATCGGAGGGGCCTTCCTCGGCGTCCCCCCGAGGCTAGTTTACGTGTATTTGTTGTGCAGGAAACCCTCGGCTCCTGCGTCGTTCGGACCGAGACCAAGTTCCCTCAAGATAAAAGGATCTTCCGAGATTCGATTGTTTTCATCCGAAACAATTTGGCGCCGTCTGTGGGGACCGCTACTAAATTTCGCGTCAGTCATCAAACACTCCGGCAGTCGCCATGACTAAGAGTGGAAAGAGTTCCAAGAAGGCTAAGAAGGGAGGAGGCCAGATCACGGTGAGGGAACGCCAGCCGGTTTATCCCTCCCCGGAGCAAGCCTCTTCCGAATCGGAGGCCCCCATTTCTCCGGAAAGGGAAGCCTCAAGAGGTCCTAGCCTCCAGGAGGAGAACACCTCGCACCACACTCGGCAGCCGGGGCCATCCCCGAGACCGAGTGGCTCAGGTGCGAGGAACTCCCCGCCGCGCCATAGCGTGCAATCCAGGTCACATCCGCGGGAGACTCCTCCCTCCGGACCCTCCACCGAGGAAGTGGCCAGAGCAGTGGCCATCTGCATGGAGTTCCTTAAAGCTCAAGGGGCTCCAATCCAGATGCCTGATGATCACCAGCCGAGAAACCTGAAAAGGAGGATCGGTCAGGATGATGGTGGACAAGTTCCACCACATAGACAACTCGGCCAGAGGTGGCGAGGGGACACCCGAAACTCCAGTAAGGAGAGGAGGAGGAACCCTCAACCCTCTGACCACTCTGAAGCTCAGAATTCCATGGGTCCCTACAAGGACCCGGAATTCGCCCGCCAAAGCGTTCACGAACGCTTGGGTTCGAGGGAGGTGAGTGTGCATAGCCGCCTCACCTTCCCAGAGGATACCGGACCCCACCCAACCTTGTCTCAGCCGGGGACGAAAACCACTTCCACCTCTGAGAGAGGAGGGAGCGAGGTCCCTGAGGCCGGGTACAAGGGGAAGGCGGTCATGGTTCCATCGAACTCGCCCTTCCAGAAGTGGATTCTGGAAGAGCATGTGCCAACGGTCAAAATCCCGGCACATATTACTTACGATGGTACCTCAGATCCTAAGGATCACATTGCCTCTTACGAGGGGCACATGTATCTGAACCCGAGGTCTGAGGCTACCTGGTGTAAATACTTTCCTACGACCCTCAAAGGTGTTGCCCAATCCTGGATCACCAAAGGGCTCAAGGAAGGCTCCATAACCGGTTGGAACGACCTCTCCAACAAGTTCAAGAGCAAATTCTCTACGGCCAACCGCCGAGAGAAGACCACTGCAGAGCTAATGAGTCTGCAGCAGGCGGAGGACGAGAGCCTCCGCGACTATCTGACTCGCTTCAGCAACGAGTCATCCGGAATCACAAGCCTGGATCAAGGCCTGGCCGTGTTCGCGCTACGGAACGGCCTCCAAGCTGGAAAGTTCCTGGACTTCATGGTCATGCATCCCCCGCAGACCCTGGAGGAAGCCTTGGAAGCATCGGATAGGTTCATCCGAGCCGAGGAGTGGAACAGATCCAGGTCTCAGTCTCGTCCGAGAATTGACAAGCCGAAAGGGCAGCAGCCCGAAGTCTCGGCGCAGAGGAAAGGGAAGGCTAAGGCCTCAGAACCGTCCTCTGCTGCCGAGCCGAAGAAGGAAAGACACTTTCCCTACACGGGAAGGTACGATTCATACACTCCACTCTCCCTTCCTCGTGCTAAGATTTTCAGCACGACGAAGGACGAGGGGAGATTCAAAAAACCTCGTCCGTTGCCTCCCTGGCATCAGACGAGGGGAAAGGACCAGTGGTGCGAGTTCCATGACTCACCCGGACATCGCACCGAGGACTGCGTCCAGCTGAAGGACCAGATTGAGGATCTGGTCCGCAAGGGGTACCTGAGCCAATACCTCGCGGACAGGCGCGAGGAGAAAAAAGCTGAAAAAGATTCTCGGCAGGACCTCAACTTCGCTCGGAAGAAGGATAAGGGACCTCAGGGCAAGGAGTCCCTCGACATCCTAGTTATTTCCGGGGGAATCTCGCGAGGCACAGCCAAACGCCAACTGAGGGGTCTAACCCATCAGATTCATCAGGCTGAGCTTCGGCAGTCCCAGTCACCGGCGCCGAACATCCTGTTCACAGCCGAAGACTGTGAGGGGGTGGTATACCCCCACGATGACCCACTAGTAATCATTCTGGGCATCGCCAACCGCAACGTCTGGCGGACCCTCGTCGACGGCGGTAGCGGGGCGAACATCCTCTTCCGAGGAGCGTTCGACCAGCTGAGGATGGGAGCCGAGCACCTGGCCCCCGCACCCTACCCGGTGTCTGGATTCAACGGCTCTTCCTCGTATCCTGACGGGAAGATTACACTTCCTGTCACCATCGGCGAAGGCCGAGCAGCTAGGAATATCATGGCCGAATTTTTGGTCGTAGATGCTCCATCTGCATACAACGTGATCATGGGGAGACCCCTCATTCACGGCATTCAAGGAGTCGTCTCCACGTATCATCAAATCATGATATACGTTTCAGACGAGGGACGCTCCGAGAAAATAAAGGGCAGTCAAAAAGAAGCCCGCCGATGCAATCACCTCAAGCCATCCACGTCTCGCCGAGGCGACCGTGGCGATGGGGAGGAAAAGCACCGGGACCGAAACGCCAAAAAGCCGAGAGGCTCAGACGTTTCGGCTAATGAAGCCCCAGACAACGAGAAATCTGATGGGGGCCAAAAGGCTGACTCCGCCTCAGAGTCGAACGACTCTGATGGCCAGCCGCGGTCAGGAAAGTCTGCTAATATTGATAGCAGGCCGGAATTCGAGGAATCCAACTCTAAGAGCATGGAGACGGATGACCTGACCGAGTCAATAGAACTGACCGTAGGAGATCCGAACAGATGTGTTAGCATCGGGTCGTCACTGGAGCCAAACACCCGTGCGGCACTCGTCCAGCTCCTACGGGCCAGTGGAGACGTGTTCGCCTTCTCAGCCGCAGAAATGCCCGGGATTGATCCGGACTTCGTCTCCCATAGGCTTAATGTCGACCCCTCCAGTCGACCCATTAAGCAGAAAAAGCGGAACTACTCCGCCGAAAAGAACCAGAACATCGCAGCTGAGGTCGATAAGCTCTTAGATGCTGGGTTCATTGAACCCTGTCAGTATCCGGAGTGGCTGGCCAATGTTGTAATGGTTCAGAAGGCAAATGGTAACTGGAGGATGTGCGTTGACTTCACGGACCTGAATAGGGCATGTCCCAAGGACTCCTATCCGCTGCCGAGGATCGACCAACTGGTCGACTCGACAAGCGGGCATGCTCTGCTCAGCTTCATGGACGCATTCTCGGGATACCATCAGATCTTCATGCACCCCGAGGACCGAGCTAAAACAGCGTTCATAACAAGTTCCGGGTTGTACAATTACAGAATGATGCCCTTCGGATTGAAAAATGCGGGGGCAACATATCAGAGGTTGGTTGATCAGGTTTTCGCCGAGCAAAAGGGCCGAAACATGGAGGTTTATGTTGACGACTCAATCGTCAAAAGCATAAAAGAAAAAGATCATGTCACGGACCTAGCCGAAACCTTCGCCACCCTCAGAAAATACAAAATGAAGCTGAATCCGAAGAAATGTGTCTTCGGCGTGAAGTCAGGCAAGTTCCTCGGCTTCATGGTCAGCAAGAGGGGGATTGATGCAAACCCCGCCAAAGTACAAGCTGCTTTAGACCTCCCCGAGCCGAAGACAAAAAGGGATATTCAGCGTCTAGCCGGGAGAATGGCTGCCTTGTCCAGGTTCATCTCACGAGCCTCAGACAAAGGGCTCCCTTTCTTCAAGGCGCTGAAGCTCCAAAATTCAAAAGGCATTGAATGGGGAGACGAACAAAAGTCAGCCTTTCAGCAGCTCCGTGAACACCTGGCTCAACTCCCAACACTGGCAAGGCCAGTCGTAGGAGACATCCTATACTTATACGTGGCGGTCAGTCCAGCCACGGTAAGCGCGGTGCTGCTAAGGGAAGAAGAAAAAGTTCAACAGCCGATCTATTTCGTCAGCCACACCCTGACGGATGCCGAGACGCGCTACCCATTGTTAGAAAAAGTGGCTTATGCAGTGGTGGTGGCTGCTCGGAAGTTGCGACCCTATTTTGATTCTCATCAAATAGCGGTTCTAACTGATCAGCCGTTAGAGAAAGTCCTCGGCAAGGTTGAAAAATCCGGTAGACTAGCAAAGTGGGCTTTCGAGCTCACCGAGTTCAGTATCGGTTATCAGCCGAGAACAGCCATCAAGGCGCAAGCCTTGGCAGACTTCTTGGCCGAGTGCTCCTATCAGGAGACTCTGGATGCAAGGAGGAAAATCTGGACCGTCTTCACGGATGGGTCCTCCACCGTGAACGGTTCGGGGGCAGGGGTCGTCATCACCTCTCCCGAAGGCAAAACCTTCGAGTATGCACTAAAATTTTCATTCAAAGCCTCTAACAACGAGGCCGAATATGAAGCAGCCATTGCTGGCTTAGACCTGTGCATATCATTGGAAGCCGAGCATGTCTACCTCAAGACAGATTCTCAGCTGGTCGCCAATCAGATCCGGGGGGAGTATGAGGCTAAAGAGCCTTCAATGGCAGCTTACCTCACAAGGATCAAATCGACAATTGCGAAGCTGAGATCTTTCGAAGTAGAGCTGATCCCAAGGGGTCAAAATGCTCAAGCGGACGCACTCTCCAAACTTGCAAGCTCAACTCTGACTGAGTTAAGCCGTTCTGTCTATGTGGAGGTGCGCCGAGAAAAGAGTGTAGCCGAAGCAATATCAATCTGCTGCGCTGCACTCGAGCCGAGCTGGATGGATGACATCCTGGCTTATAAACTCAGGGACGAGCTCCCCGAGGATAGGAATTCGGCCTCCAAGATAAAGCGGATCAGTTCACGATTCCTCGTCTTCGGCGGCCAACTCCTCAGAAAATCCTTCTCCGCTCCATTGTTGAAATGCGTGGGTCCAACGGATGCCGACTATATTCTCCGAGAGATTCACCTCGGCATCTGCGGAAACCACATAGGAGGGAGAACCTTAGCCCACAAAGCTCTCAGGGCAGGGTATTTTTGGCCTACAATGATCTCGGATGCAAAGAACATGGTCAGAAAATGCGAGAAATGCCAAAAATTTGCACCGGTAATCCATCGGCCATGCCTAGATCTCCAGCCAATTCTTAATCCTCTTCCATTTGCACAATGGGGGTTGGATATTCTGGGACCCTTTCCCGAGGCCCCATACAGAAGAAAGTGGCTGATAGTCGGAATCGACTATTTCAGCAAATGGATTGAAGCGGAAGCTGCTTCAAGCATATCTGAGCAAACTGTCAGACAGTTCATCTGGCAGAACATAATAACTCGGTTCGGCATCCCAAAAGTTTTTGTGTTCGACCACGGCAGACAGTTTGACAACCTGCCCTTGCGCCGATACACTGATCAATTCGGGATAAAATTGGCTTACTCCGCGGTTTGCCACCCTCAGAGTAATGGCCAAGCCGAAGCCGCAAATAAACAGATCCTTAACGCTCTCAGAAAAAGAGTAGAGGATCAAAAGTCCAAGTGGGTAGAGGAACTTCCGGGAACCCTCTGGTCACTCCGGACAACCGAGAAGGAGGCAACGGGGCATTCACCTTTTCAGCTGGTGTATGGATCCGAAGCAGTGCTTCCAGTGGAAGTGGGCTCAGAAAGCCTACGAGTGAATCTCTTCTCAGCCGAGGAAAATGAGCAGCTCATGAAAGAGTCCCTCGACTTCCTTGACGAGATTAGAGATCTAGCCCGAGAAAGGATGGCTGCACACAAGCTCAGAATGAGCAAGTCCTACAACCGAAGAGTCTATCAACGACCTCTCAGAGTTGGGGATTTAGTTCTGAGGAATGCTGCAGCTGTTCAAAAAAGTCGCATTCATGGCAAACTCTCAGCATCTTGGGAGGGACCTTATGAAATTTATCAAGAGCTTCAGCCCGGTACCTTCAGACTCAAACAAATGGATGGCACCGAGCTGAAAAACCATTGGAATGCCGATGTGCTCAAAAAATACTATGTGTAAATCCTTCGGATAGTACAATCTATGTAAGTACACTGATTTTGTTTACAAAAAGGCCATCGAGCCAGTATTCATTCAGATTGCGTGTATTCTTTAAGTCTTTATGCTTTCTACGGTTTTTCAAAAATTCAAGGTTTCATTCGGCGCTGTCCGGGGTATTGCATAATGATGCCTTGTACCTCGGCAAGCCGTAAAACCTGCCAAAAAAGGATACAAGCCCGAAGTATTGCATAGTGATGCCTTGTACTTCGGAGAATCTGTTCCTTTGGGCAAAAAGGCCATAGACTTATCCGAAACATAGCCTAAAAAATAGGAGCTGATAAAGCCCCGAAGTATTGCATAGTGATGCCTTGTGCTTCGGATGAATCAGTTCCGGGTGGTAGTTGCAACTCTGAAGTATTGCATGATGATGCCTCGTACTTCAGATAAACTGCTGCCCCGGCATGGTGTTTCGGATAGTTGTTCCCTTGGATGAATTGAAGAAAGTGTCACAAGAGTACCATCTCTAGAGTGAAAACTCTCAGGTGGGAAATCAGTACTTTAAAAACAGATGTAGAAAATAAAGCAAAGTGTACAAAGATCCTCGGCTTAGCCGAGAAAAATTATCAGCCATTCCAGAATTCAGAAGACCTCATCTTCAGATTTCTGGGGGGCAGAGGGAAATAGAGAAATGGCACAACTGATCTAATACCCTTCAGCTCAGCCGAAGTTTGATACTTATGTCAGTTTTTTCACAAGTTGAAAACATCCGAGTACAAACGGCAAAAAGAAGTCTCAGCAGAAATGATTCTCGCTAGCCGAAGTTCTGCACTTAGCAAATATTTGAAAGATCATTCAAAGAAAGCAGTAAAGTGCGAAGACTGGTAAAGCGAAGAGAAAAAAATACACGAGAAAGCTGAGAAAGTGAACTTCTTTGAAATAAAAATGTTGAATTACAAAAATAGTCGGCAGCCGCCCACAAGCGGAAAGTAACAGCTGCCGAAATACGTACAGGCAAAATAAAAATATAATAAGCTGTTGTACGATAAGGCAAGCTGAAGCAAAAAAAAACAAAAGGCAAAAATTCAGAAAGCGGCAAGTCTAAAGTTGAGCGCATGATGAACCGCAAGATTCTGAAGACGACTGCCCGAGTTCCTATGCTTCAGCCTGAGGATCAGACTGATCAGCTTCATTGGGCCCAATGGTGGTCTCAGCTCCAGCAGCAGAAGAAGCAGGCTTTGCACTCTGCCGAGCCTCCCTTTCCCTCTGCTCAGCCTCCAACTCCATCCTCTCAGCTTCTTCCTCGGCTTCCTCAGCCTTAAGGATTTCAGCTTCGATTGGAGTGGCATACTTCATGTGAGGGTCTTCGGGATCTTGGACCCATTCAGCACATTTGGACCAGTCCAGCTTCGGCTCAGCATGAAGGCAGACCCTTCGGCACACTCTGAACCCGTTTCTAAAACCCATTTCATACTCTTCTTGGGTATAGATACGGACTTTGAGTAGAGCCTCAGCATCGGCCAACTTCTTCTTCGTCTCCTCCAAGTCTTCCTCGGATCTCTTCAGCTCATCGACGAGCTTGGAGGAGGAGCCTTTCAGCTCGGTAAACTCTTGCTGAACCCGGGAAGCCTCGGCCTGAACTTGGACCATTTCTTCCTTCTTGGCAGTGAGCTGATCCTCAGCCTCTTGTAGCTTAGCTCTTTGAGCTTCAGCAGCAGCAGCAGCCTCTGAGAGTTGGACGTCTTTGGCCAAGAGCAACTCTTCAGCAGCCATTCGGCTGGCTTCAAGAGCCTCTAGACGCTGCTGCACTTCAGCTTGTGCAGCAGTTCCTTCTTGAATTCGGCTCTCAATAGCAGCCTTGAATTTGGAGACGTCCACTCCCATATGCTCCTGGAGGAATTTTTCCCCTTCCATCAGTGGGGGAAAAACCTCCATCTCCATAGCATCGCAGAAGGTTTTCAGAGCTTCGGCAGCTTTTTTACCGTACTCCTCAACCTCCTGCTGCTTCTCTTCAGCTGCTGCTTGCTTCAGCTTAGCAAGCTTAACTTCCTCTTCAGCCACCTTCCTTTCGTGCACAGCAGCGTCCACCCTATCTTGTAGGGAATCTATCAGCTCTACAGTGAGAGTCTGATTGTGCACGAACTGAAAACAGGGGCACAAGTTAAAAAAGTAAAAAATAATAGCTGAAAGGTTGAGTTCAGAAAGAAATCAAGGCAAGGAAAATTACCTGCATCATCAGCAGTTGGTTAGACCTGGCTGGGTCAGGAACTGATCTACTGGATTCGCCCATCCCAGCAGTGGCCTTCAGCGACCAGATCCTTGCCCTGTCTACTTCGGACATGCCAGCAAAATTGCCGAAGTAGGCTGCAGCTCCTTCTCGGTTTTGACCCCATATGAGGTCCCAGATGTGATCTGGGATTGGAATTCGGGGGGCCGAGAAACCCATTTCTCCAGAATGCAGAGTCTGGAAAGAAGGGAAGGACGACGATGGAGCTTGATTAGCCTTGGTTGTCTCAGCATCGTCCTTCTCAGAGGAGTCAAGTACTATGACCTCCTCTTCTTCAGGGGTGAGGACGAAAGCCTCAACCTCTCTTGCGATATCTGCCGTGAAGCCTTCAGCACTTGACATCACGGCATCTTTATTTTCGTGCTCAGCAGCACTCTCCTTGATTTCTTCTTGGACCCCTCCCTTAGGTTCGGGAGTTCTCTGATCCACCTCCATCTCAGGAGGTGGCGGAGGGGTCTTTTGAAGAGATTGGGGTGTTGGCTGGGGAACCCTCGGCGATCCATTGCCTTCCTCAGGTTCCCTTATTGCGACGCCGATGGTCATCGGCCTCTGCTGAAAGTCATGAGGGCCGATGATGGCCATCCTTCGGCGCCTCTTCTGAAGCGGCTGCTCGTCCATATCTGAGTCTGAAGACTCTTGTATTTGATCTTCGGGACGAACAGGAGCTTTGCCTTCTCTGTGTCTGTTACTCTCTTCAGACTGTAACAGACAGGGGGGAAGATGAGTGTGAGTAAAAAAAAAAAAAAAAAAAAAGAAGAAAGACAAAGTTAAGTCTAAAGGCTCACCGAGGTCTTCAGCAAAGCCTCGTCTTCTTCAGCTGCCCTAGCCGCAGCTTCTTCAGCAACTCTGGAGGACCCTTCTCCACCTTCACAAGCTTCAATAACCCGTGCAACCTCTTCGGCTGTACGGGCAGCTTCAGCTTCTTCTTCCAGCAGCTGAAACAAGGGATCCCTCTTCTTCCACCAAGGCTTCTGCCTCTGATACAGAGCAACAGCCTCAATTTGGAAGTGGGAAGAGTCTAGGTGAACCTCTCGGCGCCTTGGTTCAGTGATAGGGGGAGCCCGATCAGTTACGACTCGTTCTCGGTTGACGCCAAGGCGAGCGTAATCAATGCCGACGTTGGTCTCGTCCCGTTCTGAAAAGGAAAAGGGGAGAAGTCAATTCAGTTAGTTTGGCACATCACAAGAAAGCAAAATGAAAGAAGAAAAGAGATAATTAAAAGGCCTCGGCCCCAGCCGAAGAAGATTACCATCCCTAAACTTTCGGCTGAGGCCGACAGCTGCCAGCATATTCTCTTGGAAAACATAGTGCGTATCGGGGAGCCAAGTCTCCGGGATATGCTGCATTCGGCCGCTGCCTCCCCGGTTCGGCAGCTTGCCGAAGATGTTCTGCTGATTAAGGTTCGGGTCTGGCCCGCTATCTTCGGGAGGACCTAAACTTCCCATATCAGGATCCGGCTCGGCAAGATACCGGGGAGCGCTGAAAACGTAAGGGTGGCTCGGCTCCGTGGGTGCCCTAACCCAAATCCATTGACCTCTCCAGTCCTTGTCTGAAGAGTCGTTCGGCCACATGGTTAGGAACGGGGGCCGAGACTCAATCCGATACCACCCAGAGCCATGGCATCCGTGCCCACTTTGAATGTTTGGCACTAGCCGATGGAGCCTTCTGAAGCAATGCAGGTTCGGCACGTACCTGAAGAATTTGCAGACCCATAAGTACGTCATTACCCTTCGGATGCTGGTGGGGGTCAGCTGGCACAGGGAAATGTTGTAATGGATCAGCAAGTCTCGGACGAAAACGTCCAAAGGGAACCTCAGCCCATACTGAAGCTGTCTCGTGTACACCCCCACATACCCCGGGGGTGGACGATGGATTCTATCGGATGCTGAGGGCATTCGGCACCAATATCCATCAGCTTCAAAAATGCCGTAGTGCAACTCAATTTGCTCGGCAAATCGATATCGATCGGCGTTCTCTACCCACCATGAGTAGGGGCGGTTCTTTATCATGGCCGAAGCTACTTCGGCATCCTCCCACTCTGAAAACCCTGGGAGGATATCCCAAAGGACAGCGGGAACTTCATCATCCCGTCCTGAAGCGCTCACCCCCTCAGCCCTCTGAGGAGGAGCCGAAGAAATGGGAGTCGCCCTAACCCCTTCAGCAGGGTCGGACTCTGTCCTTCGTCCATTCCAGGTCCCAATCCTGTCCCTGGGATCGGGGATTAGCCTTGCTCTTCTTGGAGCACGGGCTCCACCTCTAACTCCCCTCACCATTGACGAATTTCGAAGGAAAAAGTCGAAAAAGGGGAAAGAGTGCAAAGTCGAAGAAAGATGAAATAAAATCAAAGGAATTTACCTTGATCTGAAGCAAAAGCCGCCGATTTACGAATTGGTAGTGACAAGTCTCAGCTTCTAAGCTTAATGCTCGGGGAATTTGCGAAGTTTTGATGCGGGCTCTTGAGCGTTCTTGAGAATTCTGGGTTTGTGTTGATGAGTGAGTGGGGAGAGAAGACGCGCCTCTATTTATATCTCCAGAAATGGGAATTCAAGGAGTCTGCGTTTCAATTTCTCTCAAGCACCCCACTAAGTAACCGTTAAACACACGACCTTGCAGTTAAATCGCCCACTACCCGTCCAACTTCCGCAATTATCCACATTAACTGTTGTTATCTCATTAATCATGGGTTAATTACGGTTTAAATTCACATTTTTGGATTAACAAATCATTCACTTCCCTCCTTTTCTGATTAAATCAAACCCGACCCGTCATCCTTCCAAATCGGGTCTGGGGGGCAAGTTGTTTGGGTCCAATTTAGTCCAATTGGGCCTGGTCACTGAATGATCCAATTAAAAGCCCAAGGCTAAGGTTCAACTCTCCAAATGTGCTAAAGTCAAAAATCAACATCCTCAAAGCCATGTCAAGGTCAGTCAACGGCCCAATCAGCTTGGCCCAGCCCAACTGACTTCCGGGCCCAATCCGCCTCCTTCATTAGCCAAGGTATAAAAGCCAACAATTTGGTCAATTCTTGGTAAGACAAAAAAGCCTCAAGCAACTAAACTCTTGCACAGCTTTCTCTCTCTAATATACTGACTTAAGCATCGGAGGGGCCTTCCTCGGCGTCCCCCCCGAGGCTAGTTTACGTGTATTTGTTGTGCAGGAAACCCTCGGCTCCTGCGTCGTTCGGACCGAGACCAAGTTCCCTCAAGATAAAAGGATCTTCCGAGATTCGATTGTTTTCATCCGAAACAAGAGTCATAAAAGCAAGGATTGGAGAATTTGAAGACCGAATCTTCTTCAATTAGTTACCTCTTTCAATTTGCCTTTATGATCGATATTGGTCCCCTTCTTAAGTTCTTCCCATTTTTTTATGATTCATGATTACTTGATTCAGTTTAGTTGTCAATTGTATAGTTTGCATTTTTCCATCAAGTAATTGAATACGTTGAGGTCTTAGAATTTTTGTGATATAAGTAGTGGCGGATCTAAAAATTTCTAAGGAATCAATGATCTAGGTAATTGATTGTTCGCTAGTGTAGATTTGCCTATGTGAGTTGTAGGATTTCTTCTACAAAAGGAAAAAAAAAGGATATTTTTTCATAGATATTAGAAACTAAAATGAACCCAAAAAAACAAAGGTTAGAGTAGATTATAAAAATCTGCTCTGAATTGAGCTGAACTAAACAGAATAGAACTGAACTGAACTGAACATTTTATAAGAGAAGGAAATTAAGATAAGAATTGAACTGATGAACTGGACTTATTGGAGCTGAACTAAACTGGACTGATCAACACTAAACAGAAAATAAGCTGAAGAGAATAGTCCCTAACTTTGTATTTCTTATCTTTAATTTTGAATTTTGATGGAACAAATTAAGTTAATTAATCAGCTTGATTTATTTTAATTTGTTTATTTATAAATTTTGACATTAGTTCATAGAAAAACAACTACTAAGAATTATTAGTAAAAAGTAATAAGATATTCATCACAATTTATTTGTGCTTCCAGTAAAGTTCTACCACAGAGAAAGAGTGCGTGAATGAAGAAAAGATATTTGATTAGATGACATCTATTTGCTTTCTTTAAAATCCTTTGCTCCTTATGATAACTTATGCAGCTGCTATTGAAAAGGGTTAATTTGAAGATTGAATCAAAATTGGAAATATGAGATGTTCAAGTTCAGCTTATTTAAACACCGAGTTTGAAAATTGGACTGGTTTAGTATTTTTTTGGGTTGAAACACGACTTGGGACTCTCATGAAAAAAGAGTTTTGACTATAAAGTATCTTATTTCACAAATGTATTAATTTGTTAGAAACCCTACGACCATATTTCACAAATATATTGATTCAATTGTTACAAATCCTGCGATCATATACACTACTCTTACTTTACATATATAATAGTAAAATTCGAAAAATATTACTTCGTACCTCATATATTAAAAATTTGAAATTAATACCCTCTCAACTAACATCTCTATTAATAAGAAAATAAAAAAAAGTACCTCAACTAACTAAAATGATTCCAAGCTTTACCTTTGACCAACACCCCTTAGCTTAATGGAGGAACTATATCATGATGTTATATTCATGTATAATAAATACTTGGTATTTATTACGTGGCCTTACCATCCAATCAACACATAGCTAGAGATCTTAATACGATATCCATAAGCTTTTACTTAAAGGCACTCCATTTTTATGTCCTTTTTTTTTTTTTTTGCATGATAAAATTTAAAAAAAGAAAAATGGGATATTAGGAAAAGCATTTTATTATTTTTTTTGTTCTTTTGAAAAAAATGTCCCATATTGTACATGAAGATTTCCATTATTTCTTTGATGATTCTTCTTCCAATCATTTCACGGGAATTAATATTTTATTAATGTGCACGAAGGTATATTAATATGCATCATTTTTATTAGTGGACCATCATTACATATATTTTCTTTCCAAAGTTAATTATTAACAAAGAATCCTTATGGGTTGATTGATCAAACAATTAATAAATTAAAGAATCCCTAGCTTATAGGTTGATGATGGGAACGTTTTACAAGTCGAACACCTAGCTAGGCAGCAATGGCTAGAGGGAATATTGCAAAGGGAAAATCATTTAATTTTGCAAGTATTTAACTATTGCAGATGAAAAAGAAAACATAATTAGATGATTAGTTTATAATTTGCTTTTGTTAGAAAAAAAATCCTAATTTTATATTGTTATTAATTGGTAAAGCCACGAAAGATAAATGATATATTACCTCAATTTCACATTATTTGCAACTTTGTAAAATATTTTATATCTCACAAATAAAATTGCAAATAAAATAAAACGGAGGTAATAAATACAATTTGATTTCAAGCTTTAAATAACTCCTTAAACTTTAATATTAGGCGGTGATAGAAATAGTTGCATAGGGGATGGTAGAACAGTGGGGCGAGGTGGTCAATGTCTCAATGACTCAAAGGATGGTGGATGAGACCACCATTACCGTAACATGTTAAAGAAAACTGCAAAAAAAAATCAACTTTTAGATGTATGGTGCATCTTAAGTACACTTTTTACTCATTTAATGATTATTTGAGTTATAATCATCGAAATGAGCAACCAATACTCTTGTTTTAGAGTAAACAAGTATTGACACAATTTAATACTGGATGTCAAATAAGGTTAAAGTAAATTAATGAGCACTAATTTATCTCATGTGACTTCATTGTGTTTTTCACTTAGTGCATTGGTTGACAAATAAAACCGCCATTTGGTGCAAATCATCAACAAAATCTTGATTAAAATTTATAGTCAAAGCTTCCAATACTAAACTATACAAATATTCTCAGTTGGAATTTAATAAACTTATATGAATATAAAATATAATACTTGTTGGTATCATTGAAGTGAATCTGGCGTGCCCTTTTTAATTCATTCATGCCAAAGTTTTTTTAGGAAGAAATTAGGTTGGTGGGCCTTCCAACTAATTCCACTCCCAAACTTTTTGGGCTTGTTAACATGCTCATGATGGGCTTTTTGTTGACTGAAGCATAGAAAAGTCAACATCTAAAATGTAGTGCGTCACCCTATTTGTGTCTGTTGTTATGATTTACCTGCATTAAGTCTTGCTTTACTGCTAAAACGACTTATATACTTCGTACTTGTTTTCTTTTGTTAATTAATGTTCAATGGATGTAGAATTTTGGAATTAGAATCGTCAAGTAGAACCGTTAGTCGCAAGTCGGCCTCCTTAACCTAACTTCAGAGGTTAAGAGTTTGATTCTTATACATACAAGTGTAGAGAATATAGGAATTATTATGATTAGGTTATACTAGTACCTCCTTAATAAGTTTGTGCTTTCATTCATGGTTTATAATGTTAAACATTAGTTATCTCATATGCTTTTATTTGTTATTTTACCTACCTTTATATACATATGTAAACAATATGCATGTATAATGTATCTATATCTATTAATTTGTATGCAAGTACAAAATTACATTGATAATATGTAAAGAGTGCCTTCAAAAACTTAGATTGAAAACAGTCAAAGATGTCGATCTTAGATGGATGGTCGATAACATTCACTAAATAAACTAGTAAGGCCAGGTATTTAGATGATGTAAGCATCTATCCACAAGGTTTATAAGGATCATGTAGATTAGACACATATCTTTACAATGACAGTCAATTATAGTTTATCTTCATTTAACGTTTTTTTTTTTTTTTGGTGTGTGTGTTTAATCTCATATCTGCAAAAATGAAAATTACAACCAAATTAATGACATTCTGAATCATACAACGACCATACTCTTTTAATTTTTCGGTTAATTTATAAAAGGATATTTTGTGAGAAACTGCCTTTTAAAACATTTTTTTTTGCGAGAAACTACCTTATAAAAAAAATGCTGTAAAAAACTACCTTATAAAAGCTAAATGTTTTAAGATACTACCCTTGGTCGGAAAGTGAGAGTTGACTTAATTTTTCCGGCGTTAACCTAGTCATGTGCCGGTCACATGACGTTTAATTCATCTTTCCCCATTTTTCCCCCTAATTTTCCCCGGGCCTATCCATATAATACCCAAGATGAATTAAATGTCATGTGACCGGCACATGACTTGGTCAACGCCGGAAAAATTTAGTCAACTCTCACTTTCCGACCAAGGGTAGTATCTTACAACATTTAGCTTTTATAAGGTAGTTTATTACAACATTTTTTTTATAAGGTAGTTTCTTGCAAAAAAAATTGCTTTAAAAGCTAGTTTCTTATAAAATGTCCAAACTCCAATGTTACGCATAAATTGAAGGTAGATCGAAATCCATATAAAACAAACTTAAGCATATATAAGCATGCAAGTTTATATCGAGTTATTTTCTTAACTATCAATCACAATAAAGAGATCCCTAGACGTTAGCCTTTGCTTCATCTTTAGAATTTCTCTGTCTGCTAGTAGTTAACTAGATCAATCAATGCCTTTCTAGGAGCATTTACTAATATAATCAAATAACAACTCATTAAAAAAACCTAAAGAACACAAAGAAATGTTCTTAAGAGGTAAAGAAATAAAAGCAGTCAAATGCTAGTTAGTAGTAACCCTAGGAGTCACTCTATTAGTCTTTGCAATTTCTTCCACTCGTGTGAAGAATCCATTAAAGCTTCGCATCAAAATACTTCACTTAATTCCCATGCCTAAGAAAAAGTAGTTGTTTCAAAAAAAAAAAAAAAAAAAAAAAAAAAAGGAAAAAGTAGTTTTTGCAAAGGAAGTTTGTGTGCTTCATGTGGGTCTATAGCCATTAGCTAGCTAGGACATTATTTGATGTGACAATGTCAAGTTTTATAAGGAGGTGTCATGATTTGGGGACCATGAGAATTCTATAAAACTAAAAAGATTTTTGCCTCTTTTAATCTTTTTTACCCACTTGTAATTTTTTTTTTGAAGCATACCCACTTGTAATTTTAATTGCATAAAATACATTATTAACTTTTTGTGTATTGCTTTCATTTATTTCCACTTGGAAAATTCAATTCCAAAATTCTAACTTTAACAAAACCAATTGCAATTCATGTTTTAATATAAGCTGTGACCAGCCGTTAGCCGTTAATTTTAGCAGATTGAATTGACTGGTTTGATTTATTACTTGCATTAACTATTATTTTTTTAAAAAATGTTTGTAAATAACTAATTGTTATTATTTATTGTGCTTTTAGGTTAAAATAACCAATAACAATCTTTTATATATATATATATATATATATATATATATGTATGTATAAAGGGAAGTTTTTTCCCGAGTTTTTAGAGAGGTACGTAGGATTTAATTTTTTCAGCGCGCCACATAGGATAATAAATTTTAGTGGTAGCCAATTAAATATGAGATTATTAATTTCTTTTAGAATTAAATAATTTAACTAACACGTAAGCAAAATTGGTGAATTAGATAATCCAGTTTAAATTAATTAAATATAAAATATTATCTTTTAATATCAGGAATTTTATCTAAACATTTAACAATTTTTAGCACATAAATATATATGTAAAAATATTATTTTAAAAAATTCAAACAAACCGTGCATCGCACGGGCTTCATCTAGTATTGACATAAATATGTAGATTGGGAATTTCTTTAGAATTTTTGGTAGTCAAGTTGAAAATAGTCATTTCATCAATAACTTCCAAAAGGTTTCTCAATCCACTTTTACAAAAACTTTTTAGGTTTAAACCTCTATTTCAATCTTCCTAGGACCAAAGTCCAAACACTTCCATTAATAAGAAGCTTGAGTTGAGAACATTGAAACCTTAACCCCTTTTTCACATAGTGCGTCGTATCATACTTCAAAAATTGCAAAACAATAATTTTCTCGCATTTTTAACGGATTAAAGAGCTTATAAATTTATTTTGCATATGTACTAGATTGTAGCAAATTTTAGATAATTCGGGTGCAAATTATAAAAAAAAATGTCTCAATTGTTCCTTACTTAAAAGTTAGAGTAAAGATGCCTATAAATCTTTTTTTTTGAATAAAAATACTCCGTAATATTTTTTTTTTGTTGCAACTATAAATCTATAATTTCGTCAAAAATGTTTCAAAGTATGAACTTAAATGAAGATAGTGACAACGATAATAAATTAGTAATACAAGTTTTAGAACTAAAAACAAACAATTAATATTGGTCAAAATGATAGACTTCTACTCCCTTTATTTTTATTTTAAAATGCATCACTTGAGTTTTCTCACTTGTCGAGACACAACTTTGACCATTAATATTTTTAGTTAGATATTAATAAAAAAATTATATTACGAAAGTAAACATTGTAACAAATCTAGCAATATATTACATGACCATACTTATAAACCACTACATATACAGTAGTAAAATAATTAAATCACAAGTAACATATAAATTGTGCAAAACCTCAAAGTGATTTATTTAAAAAAAAAATACAAATTGAGTATATTTTATTCTTTGAAGTTAAAAAAAAAAAAAGGCTAAGAGAAGTGTGAAAGTTTGTTAAGCTTGTTCAAAGTATGTCAACGTCCTAATTACATAGGGCAACATTTAGCAATCCTCTATATTTTTGTCCTCCTACCCAACGAAATTAGCCATATGGGTTGGGCCAGATTTTTAAGGCCCGACACTGAATATGACCGGCCCATATTCGAGAGAGAGCGAAGAACACGGATGACTAAACACTAGACTATCTATGGCGGCAACATTTTTTTCCCGCGATGATCTCTTCAGATTCATCGTCTTCTTCATCTTCAACGTCGTTCGTTCTTACAATTCTTGTGTAAGTTTTCTGCTCTTTAAGTTTGTATTTTTAATTTTATGTATTGCTAAACCCTAATTTTTGTAATAGAAGTAGAGATTTTTTAAGGGGTTTGTAATGTAATTGATTCGAATTCGTGTTTGTACTTTTAATTTTTCCGATATATTTGAAGTAGAGTTTTAATTTTTGTTAGGGTAACTTGCGAAATCTATAGTATGAGAACTTGGATGAGATTGATTGGGATTAATAGGTGTGGAGAGAAGGAAATCAAATTTGATGGGTTTTAGAATTGTTAGTGGAATTTAAAGTTAATTTCTAAGTTTTGAGATGAGAATTATTGTACAAGTAATTGAATTGGGGAAATAGAATAGTGCAAGGTGATCTGGTTTCGCATTGGTCAATGATTAAAGGATTTAGGCAAGAAGTTAAACACGTCTTTCTCCCTTTGTGTAGTATTTAATTAAAGAAGTGTTTTGGATTTGTTGGCATAATTGAGCAAAAAATCATTTGCGCTGTAGCTTAGTTGATGTAAAATCTTGCCTTGTTGATGAAGTTGTTATAAAGTGAAGACTTAGGGCCTGTTCTCTTACGTTGAAATTCAATTCAATTCAGTTCAGTTCAGCTCAGTTGAGTTCAGCTTAGTTCAGTTCTGTTCAGCTCAGCTCAGCTCCTAATTTCCTTCTCTTATAAAATATTCATTTCAGTTAAGTTCAGTTCAGCTCAGCTCCTAATTTCCTACTCTTATAAAATATTCATTTCAATTCAGTTCTGTGGGGAATAAATTTCAAGCGCTAACCCCTAGCTTGAACCCCACTGTGATCATACACTAAAGTACGGTGGCGTCCAAAGGGAAAGAAGATAGAGCAAAAGAGTCGTCAACAAGTTTTAGGAACTTGTAAACCGTTCACAGGGTGAAGGTTACACCCCTTAACGATCCAAGAGATCGTCAACTCCATAAGGTCTAGAACCAAATAAGGGTTCGGGGATGAAGGTACAAATCCAACCTAAAAGGGATTGAACCTGCCTAATAATAGGCCTCTACTTTATTCTGATCGTATTCATGTGCGCTTTTTGATTAACATGCAATCAATAGGATTAACCCTAAACCTGTTTATCTATGTTGATTGAATATAAATGCACAAATAAACTATTATTAGCGATCACTTGAAATTATAACCACAATTAACCCTAAACAAGATTATTAATTATCTTATTAAGCATTATTACAAATACCAATTCCCTTTAAAAATGCATAAAAAGGCGTGATCAAGCAATAACAATAAATATCATCAAGCAACACAATAAATTAATTATAATCATCATAAATAATAATCATCATTATAAAATTATAATCATAATCAAAACAATAATAATAATAATCATAAATAAAATAATCATCATCAAAATAATAATAATATTCATAATCATCATAAATTATAACAATTATAATCATAATCATGTTCATGTTAATATTAAAGCATAATAATAGCAAGATCCTAGGCATGATACTAACAAGATTAATAACAAACCCTAGCATGTCACTAAGCAATAAAAATCAAATCTTTAACCCTAACATGATACTAACAATCATAAATATTAGGAAGAGCATAGGAAGCATCGCAACAATCATAATAAACATATTTGATATTATAACCTTTTCCCTAAACATGATACTAGGAATATCATAACAATTAAACATGATTTCTACATCATAATATCAATTAAAAACCATTAAAGCACTTACTTTGATGCCTCGTACCTCTTTCTAATAACAAAATACACGCGTTAGTAACTTCAAGGAAAATAATAATCAACAATTAAATTAAATAATTGAAAGAGAATTTGGGACCAAACCCTCAGAAATTAAACCTTTCACGTCTAGGGCGAAGGCAACTTCAAATATGGCTAGGTGTTTCTAGATCTAATGAATGCGGAATTTTGTATGTAAAAAACAATTTTTAGAAAAAAGAGAAAGAAAGAGATGAATGAAATGATTAAGAGAGAATGAGAGAGAATTGAAAACTGATTGTAGGTGAATATTAATTAAAAACTGATTGTTGATGATGAGAATTGGTGAATTGAAATAAGAATTGATGAAATCTGGTTATCGAAAACTGAGTTTTAATACGTTATTTATAGAGAAAATCAGCCAAAAAGATAAAATATAACAAAAGAGAGTCTGGCGCACGCAAAATAGAGTTGGCGCACCTAAAACAGAGCTGGCGCCAGCACCAACTAATTGGCGCTAGGCCTGGTTCTAGGCGCCAAAGCCTGGAGTTAGGCGCCAGGCCTGTTTTTGACGCGTTTTCGAAAATCAGATAAGTTGCCGTACTGGAGGATAAATCGTATCTTTTCCTCGAAAATGCTTTTTGATTTTAATTAAAACTCTGAAAAGTCAACAAAAGTCAATTTATCAATGCTAATTGAATTAGGAATGAAAAGAACCTTCTAGAAGAATCTAGAAGCCTAAAACCATTCCTAATTGCATTAGGAATGATAAATCATATTAGGTCCTCCCCTAGATAATTGGGCCGCACATAAGGCTCAAACCGGGTCCAGTTTAGTAAATTGGCCATAACTTCCTCAATATTCATCGGAATTGGGCTTATAATATATCGTTGGAAAGGTCTTGGCAAGCCCTATCCAACTACACTACTATTGGACCCATATCATGGACCAACCAAACTGGATTGGCTGTTTTCTTTTAAAATAAGTTTTCAAAAACAGAGAGAAGAGAAAAGAAATTAAAACTATCCGCAACACTAGACTTTCCACACTTTCGCTTCATTCGATTATGATTCGACGTGAAAGGTACTCATCACTGGGTTTGGTTTTGGGGAGATACAAATGGGTGTCTACAAGTTCAGTTCAGCTGAGTTCAGTCAATGAGAATGGGCCCTTAGATAATGTAGTGGAAGCAATTTTATAGGGACATTCATCTTTGTATAACGTTCTTTATGTAAGCATTCTTGTCACTGTATTATTTAACTATGTCAGTTTATTTTTATTTTTTATTTTTTATTTTTAGATTGATTTAGTTTGGCAGGATATGGGGATGAGTTTGATTCATTATTGTGGATGTTATCATGTTATAGAAAGAAGGATTGTTTAAAACTATCTTTTTGGCTTTGTAAAATGCACAAAAGGGCGATGAAAAAGGGAATCGTGTGATGAATAATTGAGCTCAACTTCTCATTCTTCGTCTTTTTAGATATTTTCCACAATCGGGTGGTTTCTTTGTTCACGAGAATAGCTAGGAATAGAAGATGTAATTTTAAGGTCTAGATAAGTTAGTATATGTTTATGAGATGGAAGGCCTTGAAATATTATTTTGAATAAGAGTTTATGCAAGAGACCTTTTGCTTTGTTACATGATCTTCTAAAAAAGGGAAAGGAGTTAAGTAAGGCGTAATCTGCACTCGATGGATCTCTTGAGACTTGACAATTATGCGGGAAAAAGAGTAAAAGTGTCACAATCTTACATTAATAGATTATAGTTTGTTGGGTATGACTCAAATTTATAAGCCCATTACTTTGGTGGAGTATTGTGCATATTCAAGAAGCTTCCGGAATAATCAAGCAAGGTCATTATTTGCTCTTTATTTCTCTAGAATAATATCCTATTTGAATGTTCTAGAGAATTATTGACATAGAAAGCTATTAGCTTGAATATAATACATGGTTTGTGAATTTTCTAAAACATTATGGATACAAGAATGATGGAGGAATTTCTAGAATATTCCGGTCATTTCATCCAAACACCATCCACATCTATAAATATAGGTCATGGGCATTCAATCATTAAATACAACACAACACAAGAAACCATACCATGCACAAGCCTTCCTACATCTACACATCCTTGTATTATTTACCTTCTTTACTAATCCACTATTCCTACTTTGTAATACTCCTTAGAGTGTAAATCTAGAGACAGTCTTATTGTAATATAAACTCTTAAAGGATTACTCACTACAAGAAAAGCCGATTTAGCGACTGATATTTGCAACTATCCTAATATTCAGTCGCAAAAAATATTTTTGCAACTGAAAAGGACGGGTAGTTGCAAATTTTTGCGGCTGATTTTGTTGTAGTTGCTATGGGGTCGCAAATTTGCGACTCATATTTAAAACTACCCTAATTTTCAGTCGCAAAAAAAATTTTTGCAACTGAAAAAGACTAGTAGTCGCAAATTTTGCAACTAATTTTACATTAGTTGCAATGCGGTCGCTAATTTACGACTCATATTCGTGACTACCCTAATATTTAGTTGCAAATAAAAAAAATTGCAACTACTATTTGCGACTACCATAATACACTACTACAAAAAAGGCCAAAGAGACCAGTTGAAAAAGGCCAAAGAGACTGCTTTAGAGGCGGTCTCTAGCTCAGTGGTCTCTTTGGCTAAGAGACCGCTTGTAAAGAGGCGGTCTTATGTTGCTATGCCAGAGACCTATTATCTAAGAAAAACGGTCTCTTTGGGTGGTTGATATTTTGAAATTGTAGAAGGATAAGAGACCGTTTTTGTGAGAAAAGCGGTCTCTTGTATACCAAACTAAGACCGCTTTTTTAACTTAGGCGGTCTCAGTTTTTGAAATAACTAAGACCATTTTCTTAGTTAGGCGGTCTCTCTTTTTTTTAAAAAGAATATACAACGTTTGTTTATAGACCATGCATGTATGATAACCGTTTTTTCTTTCGAATAATCAAATTTTTAAATCCTAGCTACCTGCATGCTGCATTAAATTTTTGCGCCAAATGATTCCAGTTTTTTTTTTTCTTCCAACCTGTAATCACCAAAAAATAATCGTGTAATATATATATATATATATATATATATATATATATATATATATATATATATATATATATATATATATATATATATATATATATATCCTGCTCAATATTATTAAATTGCACCAAAAATAATCCTTGAACCTGCTAATATATTGTATACAAATAGCATTCAAAATATATATATATATATATATATATATATATATATATATGCATCAAACTATATATATCCAACACAGTACTAATATATGTACACAGTAATAGCTAATTGCCAATGTAATGTATCAAAATACAAAATGTAGAGATTTTTCAAGTATCAAGACTAACAGTAATCATGTTGTAATTACCAATCACTAAGGTTCTTCCGGCTCCTCATGATCAAGAACATATTGAATCCATAAGTCTCTAATCTCGTCAATTTCTTCTGAAGAATATGTGCAAGGATCTTTGGGAAAAATCTACAACATATGCCATTAGTAAATGAGTAAAGAAGATATATAATTACCATAAAAGTTATGAAATAACAACAAATTAGATTACATGCATTTACAATTGAGCTAAAGAGCTACTTTGCCTACTTTCTTACTTAAATCCAGAATACAGAGGTGATTATCTTATGGAAGGAACACATCAAGGAAAGGGATTATGAGCTCGATCGTTCTTCCGATGGCAACAACAATTTGCTGGTTTTTCTGCTGATTGAATCCGTTTGTAAGTGTTGTGGTTTGGGAGATGAGCTGGTTCAGTTTTGTGTGATGAAGGTGCTGTTATCGGCGATTCGATCTCCGTTTGTTGAGTTTAGAGGTGATTATCTTAACCACATTATTCTTATCATGTAATTCCAGCAAACAGCTAAAGCCACTATCTTCAGTCAGGTAATTAAAGCTACTAACCCAACAAGCAAAAACTGGTGATCATTATACACAATCCAAGCATTATGAAGTTCAATATACCCATCAGTAGTTAGCTTACAGGTGCGTACTAAAAAACTTCCTAGTACTTTTTCCTCAAAAAAAAAAAAAAACTTCTTAGTACTTGAAAGTTCAATGTAACCTACTCTGCCTTCATTATAATCAGCAGTTCCTATTTTACATGGTCATTCTCCAAATATTGACAGTTATAAACTATAAATGGGTTTGATTGACTGGACAAAGGTGATCAAACATGGTAATCACAGGCCATCAATAAAGCAAGCAATTCAAGTTCTGAACACAGTCCAATTATCAAGATGGGAGTAATCTTCAATACCAAAGGAAATGCAAGAGGGGGAGGAGACAGAGGGGTTAACATATGCATGCATAAATAAAATACCAAGTTTAAATGACATGTATGTTGAATATACCTGCTCAGAAATCCATAATACTCTGTTCTGTATAATGTCCAGCATATAGCGACATACAAAGTAACCACAATGCTTTGTGTATGCAGATTGTAGAGGACACTGATACAAAAAAATAACCATTAGCACAGTTTAGGATCTGATTTTACACTACTAGGTATGAAATATGCTAAAAATAATAATGACTTACACGTGGTTGCTTCCCCCTATTTTTGGATTCTTTTTTATTTTCTTGATATCTTTTCGATGCTTCATGCTGAATTTAACTATTCCCCTACAAAATCATTTCAAGATGGCACGGTTTCATTAATTTTGATTAGACAATAAGATAAACACAAGAAGTTAACCAAGTGAATATTTTAGTAGTACATACTCATTGATGATTTTTTGTGCAAATGAGTTGATTTCGTTTTCTGCTCCAAGTGGATCTAACCAATACACCAACCCATTCCATGGACTAATCACCGCTAACGTCCAATGCAGACTAGACATATTGTAAAATAAATACATAGTAATGGGATTAATTAAAATTTGAGGATTTAACATAACTCAGATCTATAAAAAAAAATAAAAAGAAACTACACTTACTTGTCATTATAAGGAGCAAAGAATAATTGATTAACATTTTTCCCCTCATTGGTTCCAAAAACATGGGCTAAGTAGTCAGATCGAAC